>NC_056598.1:9527976-9852976 GCF_018340385.1 Cyprinus carpio
TTATTTTGTGTGGTATTTTTGTTATACCCCCCAACAGTGACATCATTTCTGAACTTGGCAATAACAGTAACAAATCTTTTTTTTTTTTTTTTTTTTTTTTTTTTTACTGTTAGTAGTTTTTTGATCAGGACTTATATTGAGTTAATAGATTTAATGATGCAAAAAAAAATGATATATATTATATCTATATATATTATATATTATATATATATATATATCATATAGATGATAATATAGATATTTATCTGATACATTTTTACAGCAGTTTTAGTTTATTGGATTTTTCCATCCCGAACATTAACGAAAGTGTATGAATTTGAACAACGCACAAGGGGTAAGGGACATTCAACGCATGGACCATCACACAAACTGTTGTTGTACTGTTCCCAATGCGTCACCCTGGCTGGCAATTTGCTGATTTTGTTTTTGAGAAAATTTTTTATTCTTTTGTTGTGTGGGTGTGTTTAACTAAGATAACTTTCTGGCTAAAATTGAGGTTTCTCACTATTGAAGCTTTGGTTATTTGTGAAGAACCTGTTTTGAACTGTAAATCTGAACTTTGATCATTTTATAAGTACCAGTCATGTTACCATGAACAGTACCCTACCCTGCTCCTTACAGTATTAGTTTTTATTTGTGCAGGTATTGAGAGCTTAAATTTTTTATTTTTAAAATATTGTAGATACCCTGTAAAATCTTACTTTTTTATTTTATATGCACAGCTTGGTGCAGTGTATAAATATACTTGGTTATTTGCAGAGCAATGTTACATATGCAATCCAGACGGGTGTGGTTTGATATTAGCACAATAGCGTCTAAAAAAGTGTGTAAACATGTAATTTACCACAGTTGTAGTGCTGGAAAATCTTGAAAATGTACATTGAAAGTGCTGAAAAGTGCTTTCTGAATTTTTACTTTGGAAAAAGGTGTGAGAACCCCGCCTTCAGCTCATCTGCATTTTGGTCTCTTGATTTTCATTTTCCTTCTTAACACACCTCATAGCTTCCTCTCTAAAGCCCCAGTCTGCAGCTGTTGCCAGCCGGCTTAACACCAACACCATGGCCATTTAACCAACTTTTGGTGCTTTTTGGGAGTGTGTGGGCAGGTGCCAAATCCTGCTGGAAAATGAAATCAGCATCTTCAAAAAGCTGATATTAGCAGAAGGGAAGCATGGAGTGCTCCAAAATTTCTTGGTAAGCGGGTGCAGTGTGATTCCTTTGGTTTTCAAAAAACACAATGGACCAACACCAGCAGATGACATTATTCACCAAATTATCTGAGACTGTGGGAACTTAACACTGGACTTCAAGCAACTTGGGCCATGAAAGCTTCTCCACCCTTTCTCCAGACTCTAGGACTTTGGTTTCCAAATGAAATACAAAAACTTGCTCTCTTTCTATCTTACTCAATGCCAATCAGGTTTGCAGTGCATACTCCTCCACTACCACTGCTCTCTTTAAAATTCTCTAATGATATACTTTCTAGTTTTGATGACAATCTGTGTACGATTACTATATTCTTAGATCTCTCCAAAGCGTTCAATTTAATTGATCACTATCTTCTATTGGATAAAGTGAATGCTATTTGGCATCTCGAGATCATCTTTTACTCTAGTTTGTAGTATTATTTTCAACATGCGCCGCCAGGTGTGTGTCTTACAGGGGTTGTCAGTCTGATTATACAGGTATAGTGAGAGGCATCCCCTCAAGGCTCCTTTCTCTTTTGACCTTTATTGTTTTCTATCTTTGTTAAATGATATGCCCCTATGCCAAAACACAGATTGTATTATTCATCTTTATGCCGATGATACAGTTGACATTTACTGTATTAAACCTACCAATCTCCGGGATAAACCTCTCTTTGCTAATGCACTTCAATTCTGGCCGCAGCAGTGGCTATTGGCTAATAAACTTCTCCATAATAAATCAAAGTCCCTACTCTTTATTGTTCCATAGGAAAGCCTTGGATATAGGTAAAAACAACCTTAATCTTTGTTTCTTTCTCGACTCCTCTCCTTTAGGAGTCAACTGAGACCTTTAAATATCTTGGTGTTTGGCTGGAAACTGATGTGGTATCTTTTTAAAAACTCAAGTGTACAAGCAATGACAAAACAAACTCAACTCTCGATCTTAAAAAATACTATCCACCTAGTAACTGTTTTTAATTTTTCTGGTCAGGGGAAAGAATAGTCTTACAGCTGCCTCATGCCTATTTTTGGACTATGCCGGATATTATATATCAGAATACTAATGCTTCTTGTTTGCATTCCATTGATGTGGTCTACAACAGTCTTTGCCGCTTTGTTCTCCCGGCTGTCCCTTTGTGACCTTACCGTTGTGTGTTGTAAAGGACATTTGTCCTGGTTTGCCCCTTCTGCCAGGAGATTGAGTATTATTGGTTACACCATTCATTTTAAAAGTTATTACTTGAATTATCTAGTTTATCTCGCCAAACACATAGTGCTTTATAATTCACTATTACACACCTCTCACTACACAATTATCCCATTTTTTTTTGTTGTTCCTAGAGCAAAAGACAGGTAGGGGAAATATGCATTTTGTTTTAAGGCTCCATATGATTGGAATAAACTTCCATTTTCTATCCGTTCTTTAACTCTCACTCCTTACAGAGTTTCAAGGGCCCTCTCGAACATCTTTGGAACATTTGTCTTTGTTTTCTAGCTTGCTCGTTTAACCTTGACGTGGGCGTTCATTGGTCATGTGTTTATTATTTCTCATTTTTATGTCCTCATTTTTATTTATTTTATTATACATATTGTGTGTGTGTATCATCTTCAATGTTCTTGTTTGTGTTCCTTTTGATCTTGTGCAGTGTTCAGTCATGTGGTTGTTTTTTTGTCATGTCACTTGTGGGGTTACGTTAACAGGTCAGGGGTGGGGTTGAGCATCAGGAGCTGGAAATGTGTGTGTTGGTTGTGCATTTTGTTTGTGCTGTTTTTTGACCGTGATATTTTGCTCTGGCTGTTTTTGATCTCATTTGCGGCTTTGATGTATTGGAGGACCTCTCAAAACCAGATGTTTTCACCCCCTGCAAGGGGTTAATCCTACGCCAATAAAAGATATGTTAATAAATAAATCTGAAAAGAGGACTTTTTTGGACCACTGGGCAACAGTCCAGTTCTTCTTTTCCTTAGGCTTCCGGTAAGATGCCTCTCACGTTGTCTGTGGTTCAGGAGTGGCTTAACAAGAGGAATACGACAACTGTAGCTAAATTCCTGACACACACGCCTGTGTGTGGTGGCTTCTGATGCCTTGACCCCAGCCTCAGTCCATTCCTTGTAGTTCACTCAAATTCTTGAAGCGATTTTGCTTTGACAATCCCTCATAAGGCTGTGTTTCTCTCGGTTGGTTGTGCATCTTTTCTTCCACACCCAGACGCAGTCAGTAGCCCCTGACTGCAGAACACAAGATCCAGGGGGCGGGTTGGATCCCCATCTAGGGGGTAGGGCTGCAAGGGGGAGGTTTAGGGGTGAAGAAGGGTGGGTTTAAGGGATCAGGGGTGGAAACAGGTAGGCTTTAGGTATATGTAAGTTGGGAGGAGTTGGATCTGGATCCAACCATGCCCCCCTGGATCTTGTGTTCTGCAGTGAGGACCATCTCCACGAAAGTCACTAAGCTGGCAACACTGCATCCGGCACTAGAGGGCACTGCCAGAGGCAAAAATTCAGCCAAGTATCCTTGGCAACCCCTGTAAACAAAGCAGCTGTGCCTCGGGCTGTGGATTCGTGGTAGATTTTTCACCATCAGGTGGTAATGAACCAAATACCGTGTGCTGTAAGTTGATATATATATATATATATATATATATATATATATATATATAGGCCTGTATATATTAAACAAATTATTTAGTGGATTATTTGTATTTTTTTGTATTTTTTTTTTTTTGTTGTACATTAAATTTTTTTTTTTTATGTTATTCAGTGTTGTGTGTGTGTATACATATAGGTATCTAGTGTGTGTGTGTGTATATAAGAAATAGATATATATATATATATATAAATATGTGTGTGTGTGTAGTTTATGTTTGTTATAGATGGTTGTGTATGTGTAAGATATATATCGTCTAGCATTTTGATGGATTTTTTTTTGATGCGAAAAGTCAAAAACGCTCAACGTGGGAATGCTTTACCACCAAAAAGGAGAACAAACGTAAAGTAGCACACCACAACTCCAGAGATAGAGATATTTACTAAGTCGTTCCACCACAAGGTGACTTTGTCGAGCCTTAAAACACTCTTCCATCAGACCAGGAACCGATCATGACAACGCCCTTATATACCCACAATAAATCACATGATTGCCCACAGGACCACAAAAAAAAGAAAAAGCAACGGCAATCAACAATCACGGTAAGAAAAGGAGGCAAAAACGCAAAATCAACAATAAAAGGGAGAGCATCATGAATTACAAGCCAATTCATTTCACTAAATACCTGATTGTCAAATGTTAAAAATTACTCGAAAGAAAATGCAGAATCCCAAAAATGCAAAAAAATACATCCAAAAAAAAAAAAGCATGATCTAAACGGATAAATCTATACTATCATAAACCTATGATAATTAAAGAAAAGGGTGAAATATCAAACAACTTCAATTTGACCTTGGGATAAAGTCTGTCAAAAAGATAATTTCCAATATGCTTCACGTTTAAAAGATAGATTGTTGCTAATATCACCCCCTCTTGAGGTAAATTTTAAACGGCGTTAGATACCAAGAATTTTCAGTCAAACCTAATGTTTAAACTTTGGAAAAATGTTGTGCTACTGGGACTTTGAGGGTCATGGTGCCTAATTGCACATCTATGTTCAGTCACTACAAGTTTTAAGTTGTCATACTCACATTTGTAGCCCACATAGCCAAGTCCACAAGGACAACGCCAACATATAATAACGTTGGTTGTTTTACAAGTAAATTCGTCTCCTGGGATCTTTAAAGTTTTACCCAGAAGAGGGATGCTGAAAAGTTGGGCGTTTTATATGTAAAATTACATTAGTACTGACAGTTACCACACTTGAAAATTAACCAAAAGGTATATGACTCAAGAACACTACATGTTTGGTTGGGGTGCACCGACAGACCTGCCCTAACCCAGCATGTTTGTGCAAATTGAGGAGGTCTCTGATAGACCACCCAAGATGATTTATCAAAAAATTGATTTGCAACTTGGTCACGCCCACCCCTCCCCCCCCCCCCCTCTATTACTCTAATCCTCACACAAATGTGCCAATGTACAACCACATCGAAGAGAACCATTCAAAGGAACAAGGGTGATATGAATGATCCATTGTAAGAGTGTATTGAGCGATTGGTTAGGTTGATGATACAGGCTAGTTACAAGTCCAGTTTCCGTCAGAATCAACATTCCAACATCTGGAAAAATGTATTTGATCTAGCTAGAGCAATCCATAGTGAATGTCAAAGTCTCACTGCTTGCATTTAACTAATTATAAAACTCTGCAATGTTGAGAATCTGTGGCCACTATCAAATTAAAAAAAGATGTCATCTATGTACACGTTTCCATAAGACAATATATTTAATTAACTGGATTAAATATGCTCTCTACGCTTATGTCCGTGAAGGTACAAACGGTTCTTCAAAACAGCCCACAAAATAGGAATGCAAAACTTAGAGCCATTTTTTAAGAGCCACATGTTAACTCCAGAAATCTGCCAAAAAGTATTGCAGATCCAACCAAAAAAGAAGTTATAATCTCAACACACAAGGGGGTTTGTATGATAACTCAGTTAAACAAGACGTATAAGGGACATGATGAGCATGTTGATTTAAATAATAACTCGACTGATTGTAAAGGGGAAACATTGCGCTAACTATAAAGCATTCAACATCCATTTGTGAACTAACAACTTGCACCGGGAAGTCCATATACACGAGGCAATTGAATGTCCAGCTTGACATAGATCTCACAGGTCCAGTTTTCTATCATCTGGGCAAGACAACAAAAACAAAAAAATAAAAAAAGGGAACAGAAGAAAACCAAAGAAGCAAACTACAGGTTGCAAGAAACAAATCTAGTGATCGCAGAAATTTTCTCCAAAGAGCCAATGGCTGGACACATTTGGTCTACCAAGGAGGAACATATTTATAAGCCTTGGTGAATTTTGGGCTGCGTATCATATACAGTCGTTACTGTTGTGTTCAACCCACATAAACTCAAACTCAGCTTTCGGTAATACCACGCCATGCTCTTAAACACGTTGTTTCAAAGAGTCCCACAAACTGATGTTTTAAAATGAGGATACAGGATTGTAATTAAATTTCTCATAAAAAGTAGTAAAAGAAAAGTTTATCTTGTGTAATCTCTGCCTCATAAAAGTGAAAGTGACATACAGCCAAGTATGGGGACCCATACTCAGAAATTCGTGCTCTGCTTTTAACCCATCCAAAGTGCACACACACACACAGTGGTGAACACACACCCGGAGCAGTGGGCGAAGCCATTTATGCTGTTTCGGCGCCCAAGAAGCAGTTGGGGGTTCGGTGCCTCTGCTCAAGGCACCTCAGTCGTGGTATCGCTGTACATGCACGTCCCCCCATCTACAGTTCCTGCCGGCCCGAGACTCGAACTCTCGCAACCCTTGGATTGCGAGTCCGACGTCTCTAACCAGTAGGCCACGACTTCCCCCCACAAGCGTGTCTATCCAATATAACAATGACCCCTCATTTTACCCCACTCTGAAAAACCACAGTTTTATCTTTACGAAGGGCTTCCAATTACTTTTCTTTGCCCATCTGTTAGATTATGCAAAAAGTTGACCTGTCTTTTGTGTTTTTTAATAACGATTCAACGCCTCATGTTCGACAAGTCTACAATATGTGTCAAGAGAAGCATTCATGTTGATGGGAGGAACAAAAGTAGATATTTATAAAATATTTAATGCAATTAACGGCAAGGGCGGGGCTAGGGTTGGCCACCCCACTCTACAACTGCTGCTTCTCTCACTTTTGCTCTTGGACAAGAAATGCTTTTATTCCGTTGCAGAATGACTGAGAACGGGAGACGTTTCAGGATGTGCGCTCCTCGTCAAGCGAGTGTGATCTGTGCACTTCAATTGCAAGCACTCAATTCCACATACAAAGGCGCCGGCGCACGCTGTAGCCTGTATCCTTTCATATCAAACTGCGAAATTAAAAACTATGTGCATGCAAGTCGTGGTCAGTTAAGTCATGGGAGGTACCAAAAAGGCGAATTAAAGCTAGCCTTAACATATGCATGAATTTAATGTATTTTTATATGAGTCAAATAAAAAAGTTTTTATTTTTTTTAGCCTAAATGAAGAAAGTTAAATACATGTCTACCGGACGCGAGTGTTGTGCTTAACTGGATGCGGCACGACATGACATGGCAAATCCCCGACAGTAAACTGCCTCGCTCTGTTTATGAGGTACTGACACAGAGTTCACGTCCTGTGTAGACACTAGACAGACACTAAAACCTGTTGCGGCACGGCGGCATAGCCTCGGTTGGTGTAGACACGGTTCACTGTTCCGCCGCCAAGCAAGCGGCACCATAAACTCCTCGTCTGTACGCGCTCTCTTTTAAATAGGAATCATTTCCACATTTCTTGTTAACATCATTCAATTATCACTGTCTCATTTGTTATTTGGGCCAGTTTGGAGAAAGCCTCACACCAAACTCTGACCAGCAAGGCGTTGCAATTACGGGAACTTGTACAAACATGGATGGGTGACATGAATGGGATGATGGCTCCAGTGTATGCCAGTGTGTAGGTATTTGGTTGGGTATTTGGCTTTCCCAACAAGGGCCATCGCCCAACAGAAAATTAATTGCCTCTGAATTTATAAAATGTGTATTTTCCTGTGCTCAAGCCTGCCAATCTAAAGGAAAACGCTGGGTATGGCATTTGTAATTTGTGAATACCATAAGATTTATAGTCTAAAAAATAATTAGCTTGTTATAGAGTGCGTTGTATGAGGACACAGCACTACCGCCAGTGGCTTAGTAGACAACCCCGCGGTGGTCGCATTGTTGACGGCGGCCATCACAGCTACTAGCTGCGCTACTTCTGTTTCAAACAGTCATTTAGATATTTATATTTCACTTTAGTCTTTACCAAAGAACCAAATAAATCATACTTAAAGGACTTAAGGTATTTATTTTATTTTAATCGAGCCTAAAACATGGCCTATCTATATATGGACTGATTCGATATTATTGTCTGGTAACACTTAACAGGTTCTATTAACATTAGTAAGTAAGGGATAATGTACAATCCAACCAGTGTGTTATCTCCAGAATAAACCCCGACAGGGTGATCAGGACCCAGATGTGAAGCGGGGTTACAATACAAGTCTTTCCATTGTAACATGACCGGTGGTTAAGTGTTTTCAGTCACAAGATGGCGCCAGACAGGGACAGTCAAAGATAGCGGAAGTGGACTCGTTAAGCATATAAGTAGTACCGGTCAGGATAACTCCTAGTACTGGATGAGCAGTGTGTTATTCAATTTGGCAGTTGTTATCTGGGAATACATACAGATGGGATGGCTGTGATGACACAATTAGAATCAAGTATTCCATAGAGCCGTGTAATAACATGTAAATAACAGCATTTATTATTCTTAGTTTGTTAATTTTCAACTTTAATAAAACATTATAAAAATCAAAAGTTGTGTTGCTAATATATTTAATGGAGCTAACATTGAAACTAAACAATAAATAGTTGCGTTTTTTATTAAACAACATTAACAAATAATATTAACTACTGCCAACAATTAGCAATTTGCACATTGTTAGTTAACTGCTTTACTCTAAAGTTAACCAAGGGGGAACTTTTGTTGTGTGTGTCGTGTGTGTGTGTATACATATATATATATATATATAATATATATATTATATAATATATATATATATATATACTAGTGTTGTCAAAAAGAACCCGGTACTTCGGCTACCAACGTCGGTACTAAAAAAAATTAAAATGTCACCAGTACCAGGATTCTTAAGTACCAGTGGTACCAAAGTACCCGGTCAACCGAGTTCTTGACGACACACAGTGCTATGATTTCCGCGAAGCAGAAACGCCGGACGGAATCTCAAAATCCAGTCATGAGAATGAAAAATTACATTTTGATTATGGAAACAGTCACGGGAATTTGTCAAGTTTAGCATAAGTTATCAAATCAAATCTCCATATGGACCAGTATTCTGTAAATGTTTAAGCACGCAAAGTTGGTTTGAAAATATGAATCATGCATGTTGTGCGCATCTCCTGTGTCGAATGAATGAAGGGCAGAGATGTGCGGTTTGTTTAAAATACTACATAGACTGGAAGCGCAGTGAGCTTGTTTTTTTTTACTAGTAATTTGAAGAATATGCACGTTCTCAATGAGGACATAAAATATTAACATCACCAGAACTGTTCTGAGTCACTTCACAAGCATTTTTACCGTTTCATTTGAGGGTAAAAACCAGTGTCCAATATCTAAAGGTATTCACGGGAAACCCAGGGTTTCCCACACATTGATTATTACAATACTCAAAAACTGGACTGCCACAAATAAATTTTTCCAAAAAAAGGCTTTTGACTTCTCTGAAAACACATGAGCACTGCACGTTTCAAAATCAAAAAACCGTTGCGGGTGTTTTTATATCACTGTATTTACAGAAGGAAACCGACTATATTTGAAATTTCGATTTCATTTTCATTTTATTTTGCATGTAAGGCTTGATAACGGCAGGTTTGTGAGCTCATCGCGCTTTACAGCCGTTACCGGAGAATCCGTATCTCGCCCGCTCTTAATAGCGCCTCCTGCTGCAGGTACAGTAAATGAATTTGCATATATATGTATCTATGGGGGCGGGGGACCAGTGCCACCACAAACGGAGTGTTAGGACTGTGGGAAACACTGCAACCCGTCAAATTATAAAAGGTTCATTCGTTACATAACGGCACTTGTGCCTTTCTAGAATATTGCTAGTATTTTAGTAGAATGTTATGGGATCCTGCATACTACTGCTTGAAAAAAGTGTATAAAAACTTTATTTTGTTAAGAAATAAATCACACTAGTATTTCGCTCATGTTTTAATTTTACTAGCAAATCCCTGTATTTAACAAAAACTAAATTGTGTTTATATTTCGAGTAATTAAAAGACAAATTAAATTTGGAAGTGAAAAACTTGTTTACTTGTTTTTTCATAATTATATTATTGTAGAAAATAAAATTTTATTAAAACCCCAAGTTGATAAATAAGTATAAAGAATATGGCCATTGGTTTTATTTTGGGTTAGTGATAATAATGTGTGTTTTTTCTTTTCTCTTAAATGTAGACATAATTTGCCTGTTGTTTTGCGTTGGTACCAGAAATTGGTCAACCAACGAACCATTGGATTTTCACTGGTATAGGTACAATTATACACTGACATTTTGGTACCCGTGCAACATGTATATATATACTATATATATATATATATATCATATATATAATATATTAATATATCTAATATATATTAGTAGATAATATATAGATAAGAAAGGGTTCCTCCCTACACAGGTTAACAAAATATACTTTTTAAAGATATTTTATGTGTGAAAAGAAAGCAAAATATTTTTTTAAAGTATTTATATGTAGGAGCACAAATTAAAAAAAAATTATATATTTTTTAATGTGCTCCGACATTTTCAAACTTTTAGGAGAAACGGTGGAAAAGTGAAATGCGTCAGCCACAGCCTCGAATAGAAAGTGTGCAGCTGTCTGGTTTGACGTACCTTTTCTGTGGACTGAATGCGATGCTTGCTATGTGTCTCAGTATCCTGTTGCAGATAGAGGCAGTGTGCTCTGCCATTGTTACCTTTTAATAACTATTCTAGTCTGTTCCTCCTAAGATGGTTTGCCACTCTCATTTGCTTCTCATCTCTTTGATTTGCAGAATCTGACATTTTCTGTAGATTTCCACAGAGGATTTTCTCTCCCGTTGTTTGGCCTGGCTTCAGCCATTTCCTCATTCACAATTGGAAGAATTCTTGAGGCCCGTTACCAGGCCTCTCTTTAATCAAATGCTGACTGAGACGTGATGCGATGCAAAGCTAGAACAACGGTGGTGGGCTCCACTTTCATTCCTCAAAGGCCACTTAAATTCTTCTTGTATATACAGTGATCCTGTGCAAGCTTCCTTCTTTTGTGCTGTGTCCTCTCTGCTGTTCTGATCATTAGGGGAAAAAATGGAGCTGCTGGGGGGAAGGAAGGTGAAAAATGTGCGAAACAGCACTGCCCCCTTTCTGCCGACATCCTCAAAACCCCAAACACCACACACACCCCTCCATCCATGTGACCCCCTTGAGCGAGCGCCCTCCCTCCTGCCAGTTAAATACACCCAGTGAAAATTTTGCCAGTGACACACTTTTGAGCAAGCATTTATGATCATTAACCATTCCTGGTAATGTTAAACAGGTTTATTTTGCCCTACTTTTTATTTGGCAGCCAACCGTGCAGGAATAACGTATACTTTACTTTTTTGCCTTCTTCCTTTCTCTCTTGCATGCAAAGTTTTGAATATTGGCATTATTTATTTAATTGTTGTGTTATGAAAGCAAGTTATTGCGTAATACTTCGCAGTACAGTCTTCAGTTTGTTGACCTTGATGGTCGTTTCTGCCATTTATACTTCTATAGATGTCATTAAACTAACAATGAACAACCTTTTTTTTTTTTTTTTTACCGGCTTATCCATTAATGTATTAATTAACTGGGTCATTCACAGTTAGGTGTGCACCGTGGGTGAGGCACCTTATGGCCATCCGGTCGTGCGTAGTTCAGTAGATAGAGTGAATCACCCTAGAAGGAAAAATAAGAATAATTATATAACAAAGCTTACTCACACAGATTTTTGACGTGCACATTTGAGCAACTCGCATATATAGAAGCCAGACCATTGCTCGGATTACTCCAAACCCAGCGTTGTATTGTTTCTAAATTGTGTAATGATTCTTATCTGTACCATGATAAGTACATTGGAAATTGAATTCCCAGTGAAATCAGCTTGGTTCTTATCCGCTGTTTTCAGGAAGATGCATTAATATGTGATATAATTTAAACGCTATAACAAACCAACACATCCGCACATGAAATAGAGTTCATTTTAGCTTGTGGAAATCTCAAACGCCATTGATGTTTTTGCCTACAAATAAACAACCACAGGGATCTTGCAGGCCCTTTAAATAAAATTCACTACTTGTCGAAAACCCCAGTACGCTTGCATTCTGACAAATGTAATTGATTTTTTATTGGTTTTGGTTGATTTTACCAAATTATTTTCAAATCTTTTGCAGCTTAAGATAAGATAAGCTAAACGCTTACCCTAAACGCGACAGTCCTACTTTATTAACTTTCTAAAGTATCAAAAAAAGTGAAAAAGACAAGTCCTAAAATGTTCTGGCGCACTATGGCCACAATCATCCAGTGTTGAACGCTGCACACTGTTGTTGGAATGAGGAGATACCCCGACCAGTAGGGCTTAAGTGGCCTTTAGAGAAGAAGAAATTAAAATAAATTCTGGATTTTAAACATTTTTTTCTAGTTCTAAAACAATAATTATAATAATTCTTTACATTTATGTAGCACTTTTTTTGAGCCCTCTAAGTGCTTAAGTAGAAGGGGGGAATCTCCTTAACCCCATTCAGTCTGGCCAGCATCCACCTGGATGATGCGACGGCAGCCATATTGCGCCAGAACGCCCACCACACACCAGCTTATTGGTAGAGAGGAGAAAAAGTGATGAAGCCAGTCAGTGTATGGGGATGGTTAGGAGGCCATGATGGTCAGAGGCCAATGGGCAAATTTGGGCAGGATGCCGGGGTTACACCCCTACTTCTTTTCGAAGGACATCCTGGGATTTTTAATGACCCCAGAGAGTCAGGACCTCGGTTTACGTCTCATCCGAAGGAACGGGCAGTGGTAGTATAGTGTCCCATCACTACACTGGGCCATTAGGACCCACACAGACCACAAGGTGAGCACCCCCTGCGCCTCACTACCACCTCTTCCAGCAGCAACATAGGTTTTCACAGGATGGTCTCCCATCCAGCTCAACCCTGCTAAGCTACAGTAGGCAACCCGTCTTGGGCTGCAGGCGTGATATGGCTGCAGATATGAAAGCAGACAAGGGGCACAAAGATATATTGTTCTTAACGTATCTCAGCTTGAAGTCAATCATGGTGAGTAAAATCTCACTGTATAAGCCAGAGATAATGACTAATGGGGAAGTTAGTGATTTTACTCATGTTTAGGGTTGGAATTGACGCGCAAAACTTACTAATGTACTAGGAAATAAAACTGCAAAATACAACGTTACAGATATGGGTAAACTACTGAACGGTATAGAAATTGCATGTAATATTTTTTTTGCAGGTGGTCACCACACTGATCCGCGAAGATAGTTGTTGGAGAGATAGATTTATCAACTTGTTGAATAGGGTAAACCCACATGGCAAACAAATTATGTGACTTTACCTTTAAGTATCGTCCCACCCATTAAGAACAAGAATTATCTTGAAAGGATTATAATTCAAGGGAGTAAAAAAACCAGGAAGAAACAGATAAGCTTGGTCCAGTGATACAAATGCAGAAGGTGGGAAATATCCAAAGTCTATCCATAGCACAGCTAGGTGTTTCACACCACTGTGACAAGAAGGAAGATATCAAATTGCATATTTGGATGAAACTATTGAAAATTGCTTTTTTAAAGGACTGATTGGCCTGTGAACCAGTTGAAGTACATCTGACTCACCATTGCATTTTCTCTTGTTTCTTTCTTTCTCTGTAGGAAGGTGCATCTGCTAGAAAGGCCCAAACACCAGCAATGCAGCCTGTTCCCAGACCAGGTATGGATGAACTTGAAGATTACAGGAATATTTTGTGCAACATGATGCAGCTACAATATTGCAAATGTGACTTATTATTATTATTCCCATATATTTTTATGAAGGATTCTACAGCACTTTTCAGTTTTTTTTCTCCAAAGCTTGCATGCCTATATCTCAAGAAGTATTACAGATATCCTAATGCCCTTTTAGATATTGGGTCTTAACAAACTTTCCTTTTGACATCTTCATTTGTAAGGCCCTATATGGTTTAGTTCAGAGACATATGGATCTCAATATGGCTCCAGAGGTAAATCGTTAAAATTTGTACACATTTTCAATGTTCAAAAACCAAATGTGGGTTACTTTGCATAAATATACTTACTTTCTTTTAAAGAGGAATATCTGGAGGAATAAACACTGTTGAAAATAGAGAAGTATCTTGTTTACTTCTGTCAAAACAACTGCATTGGTCATACCTGTTTGAGTGCCATAAATATTATTTTTTTCCAGGCCCTATATCATTCAGTCCTGGAGATACAGGGATCTCAATGAGGCTCCATTTTCAGATTGTTGATTATTACCCATTTTCAGTGCTTAAAAATAGGGCTGCACAATTATGACAAAAATCGTAATTGTCGATTATTCCCTTGAATTTGTAATTGCGATTATTAGTTACGATTATCACTTTACACTGAATGATGTTTATACCAATGTTTGATACAACTGCATGTCGTATTTTTATATGAAAATAAACAAGCTGAAAACACTCTTACTGAAAAACTTTTAGTGCTTTTCTAAAGTATTAAGCCTCAAATGTCAAATATACATCGGATTGGTTTCTTCTTTAAATGATAAAAATGTAAAAATATGAATGGTATTATAATATTATACTAAAACTAAAATTAAAATAATGGGGAAAACCCTTAAGATATCGTAGAAAGAAAAAGAAACGCATCTTAAGCACACAGAATAACATAAGTGGATTTTGAACGATTAATTGCCACTTTGAACGATTACATAATTGTGGCATCCATAATTGTAATTGCGATTAGAAATTTGATTAATTGTGCAGCCCTATTTGAAAACCAAATGTTGGTCACTTGGTGTACAGCTGATTCTTACTGAGGTATGTGCCCGAGAGGAAAGGCGTTCCCATAAAGATGTGCGGAACAAAAATAAATTGATTATATTTATGTTTGTAGTTCCTTTAGAATATATTTAATTATCCACAAAATTAACTGCGATTCATCTTGGACGTGCAGTTTGAATAGTTATAGGAACAATCAAAGCTAACTTTCAAAGCTGAATTTTTCGGCCATCATTACTCCGTCACATGACCTTTCAGAGATCATTTGAAATTCCTATTTGCTACTCAACAAACATTTATTTATTTATTTAGTTTATTTATTGTTTTTTCTTTATAAAGACAAATACAACAAACAATGGTTGACATGTGCTGAACCATATAATGTTAAAAAGGAACAAAATACATAAAAAGACCTAAGCACAAGGACAAACAATAATAAGTAGACATAAATAAACTCCTGTTTGCTCATACACTAACAGCCTTCTCAAAGAGGTAGGCTTTAAACATGTTTAAAAAGAGGCTTCTGTCAATTGTTCAATAGCGATTGGAGACTATTCCACCACTTTAGGGCCGTCTATGGCAAAAGCGCCGGTCGCCTTTTCTTCAGCCTAGTCTAGGGACCATAACAGTTTCTGATTCAATGACCTTAGAATCTGCTGGACGTGTTAAACTCAACAGCTCAGAAAGGTAGAAGGTGCGACCAATTAAAACCTAAAACAAAAAGTAACAATTTAAACGTATTTTAAAATGGACTGGCAGCCAGTGCAAAGAGAGTGGGATAAGGAGTAATATGTTCATATTTGCGAGTGCCAGTCAAAGTCTGGCAGCTGCATTTTTGCACCACTTGTAGGCAATTTATACATGATTGGTTAATATACCAATATACATTGAATTGCAGTAGTCTAGTCGAGAGAGAGATAAAAAGCGTAATATAGCTCTCTCGAACTCAAGTATAAGATAAAAAATCCTTCACCTTAGCAAGGAGTCTGAGCTGAAAAAAAAACTTAATTTAACTACTGCATTTACTTGCTTATCAAAAAGTGGAGATTTTTATCACGATATTCTGATATTTTTATGCGTATTATATACAAATGTGTGCTATCTGTTATACATAAAAAAAAAAAAAAAAACCTTCCTGGCATGCGTGGAAACATTGAGTTGATTTAAATGAAACTTCATAATGTTTAACTGATTATACATTTAATTAGAAATTATATTTTGGAAGAGATCTATGCTAGTAAAATGTGTACAAGTTATATATAACTAATACAAGTAGATCAATAATAAAAGACTTACTCATGTTTATCTCTGCTGGATCAAGCTTCGCTTCATTTCTTTCTTTCTGAGGTAATCCAAAATCTTATTCCTCTCGGCGGTCTTATTAAGGGTTGAATTATGTCTTATTCCTCTCAGTAGCGGCGAACAGTAGCTTTATTTAAAAAAAGCGTGAAGTACAGTCTTGCTACTTTGTTTGCTCTGATGAGAGGGGTGGTTACCCGCCGCGAAGCTTCCAGTGGATTATTATAATATCAATAAGCGCACTCCGCGCATGCGTAACGGTTGTAGCATTAGATATAATGAGGGAGAGGTGAAAAGACTGGACATCGTGGTGTTCTTCATATGGATTACTTTATCTCAGAATGTTGTTTTTCAATAAGAATTGCTCGATTTAAAAGTAGACATGTCAAACTTCTAGAGATCTAGACTATCTCTCATGTCTGTGTTTTGAGTATTTTGCTGAGTTACAGTTCATTTTAATGGCGTATTTCTAAATGAAGATCCGCAGAAACAAGGGTCTACTTTTTTTTTTTATTTGTTTACACACATAATAACAACAAAACTTTGTGCATTTATAAAATGAAGAAAACAGAGTGTGCATTGCAGTTGCATCAAAACAATGGTATAAACATTATTCATGTAAACTTGTGTATCGTAATTAATAATCGCAATTAATATTTCAGACAGAAATTAAATTTTAAGGAGAACGAATCGCTAATGACAGTCGACTGCATGTTTTGCAATAGACCTACGTCCTTTAAAATCTGCCCACATCTAACCTTTTGAAAAAGAAATTGTGCTTAATTGTATTGCAAGTGAACTTTTTATTTACTTAAAATAATTAAAGTTTAATTTTTTAAAAGCGTACTTACATATAATATAATATCTTAAAAGTTTAAATTCCACCCCTAATTACACTTAACTACAATACACTTGAATGACAATATTTCTGTAACAATAATTTAATTGTTCTTTTTAAAACATAAACTTTATAATAATGTTGGAATTTTAGTTTTACTTTCAAGAAAAAGTACACTTGCATGACAATATTTTTAAACATAATTTAGGTACTTAGAATTAGAAATGTACTCATTAAACTGTCTACTTAAGTTTTCATTTTAAAGAAAGTACACTTTCATGACAATATTTTTAAACATACTTAAGTTAAATTTTTGAAAGCTAACTTCATAATAATATATATAATTAAATTTTTACTCTAAAGAAATACACTACACAATATTTTAACATACTTCTAAGTGCACTTATTAGTAATGCACTTCAAAATAACGCGGTACTTAAATTCTACTTAAAGAAAGTACACTTCCATTAAAATTATGCTTCCTTTTTTTTTTAAAAGGCTTATGTGCAAAATGCACTTCATAACAAGTGTCGACTTATGGTTAAAAACACTATTTGAAATCATTGTTTTCGTAGTACTTCAATAAGTAACAACACTATATTGTAAAATATTGATTTATATACTAATTTAATACACATGATATAAAAAAAGTGATTATAATGACAAACCTAAGTCTGTGCTCTAGAATTTACATTCAATAAATTTTAAATGTTTTTACCTTTGAAATAAGTATTCACTATATTAGCCTAATAGAGAAGTGAAAGTAAAAACCAAAGTTGGTGGTGAATAATAGCCAGTTTTACATAGTTTTGAGCGCATAATAGCAATTAGGAAACACACAAATGGGGTTGTGTTAAATAGTGTAAACTTAAATATACTTGCTTACAGAATACTCTAGTACAGGTTGGGAGTTAAGGTAATTGTATTGAATTGAGACACCAAAACTTTGAGATAATAAATAAATTAAGGGGAAAATTTGTGAATGATTAATTTTTGAATAGTTTGTTGAGATTTATTTCATCTCTAGCTCCTGCCATACAAAAATCCTACACAAGAGTGTCAGTACCCAGTATTTTTTACATGGAGTTACATTTATGAGAGTGGAGCATGCTACAGTATACGTTAGTGATAGTAATGTGTTGTATATCATGTAAACAAAATAATTTCTAAATCATAATGCTAACACAGCATAGCTGATTGATGTGTAGATTATTTTAATGATCTCAGTCCTTACAGTGATTAAACACACTTATTCTATTACTGGGTACATGGTATGTAACATAACAATTTACAAATGATTGTTGATACATTCTATTAAGTCAAAGAAGCCATTTATCTTTAAGCTTAATGTTCAACTCTTCATTTTCAAAGGGAAAATCCATGTTCTGATGGTGTAAAATCTAGTTTCTATGGCTATTCTCACCCAATCAACTATCTGGACAGGAACCTTCAGTTCACTTTTTCATTATTTGGGATTGGTATGAAAATGGTGCCTGTCCTTGTAATTCACCATTAAACATTTATTGAAACGAGTCAGTGTTCACAGCATACACATAAATGTTTTCCACTGACACTCCTACACAAAACTTCAATGAGTATTATCAACTGGAATGTCCCTACACAATGCTTCTTCTTGATTTTCAAGATCTGACCGACCTACACAGCATTTTTTTTCTCCAACATAAGTCTGACGCACTGGTAAAGTTTCTAAGAACTTATAAAGCTCCAAGACTTTACACAAATGTTCCATCTTTTAATTCTGTAATAGAATTTTATTTTTCATGTAATCTGGTGTTAGCTCTGATGGATACAGTGTTCTCACCGATTATGAACGAGTGAGGATGTTACAGTACACACTATACACCATTCCAAGTATTCGATGGGAAAGTAGGTGTGATTGCACTTACAGTTCCGTCAGAAGGGGAGGACCAAACACCCCCCCCCCCCACCCCACCGTTTTTTTGTTGTGGGGTGGTGACGTTCATGCCAGTAAGATCAAGAATTTTTGGCGCCCTTCACAAAACATGGCCGACTTTTTTTGTTTTTTTTTTTTATTACTATTTTGAAGTTGGGAGAAGAGGTCTTTTTAGTTGATCGTTGTGTTGACTAAACATTTCCACCATTTTCGCGACATCGTCCACTGAAGGCAATTTCGTCACAATTTGCACAGGGCCATGAGTAGTCCCATTGAAGAGACTTTAATAAAGAGTACCATTAGAAGATTCAAATGAAAACACGATTGATGTTGCCCACAAAAGGACCCCAAGGTTTAAACACGGTCTGGCCAAGGTGTGTCACCCACGAGGTGTACATTGAATGACCCTCCGTTATTAATATCACACATACACGCCAAACCCTCGCAATCCCCCTCCCCACACGGAATCCACAAAAATTCTTCAGTGCTATTTCAGCTACCACTGACTTTGACTTCTGGCCGTCCCAGGGAACCTGATGTTGAAGAAGTATTTATCACAAAACAAAAAAACTAAAAAGAGAAACAGGGGGTTCCATGTGGTGAATACTCTTCTTTAGAAACCACACAATTTAGAATTAGCAAAAGAATAGGAAAAGAAGAAATGACCTCCATTCATGAGGCTTTCAAGTATTACTGTCTTAGTGACCTGAGGTTTCTGGTATCTACGACGGAGGTTTTATAGCCAGCGTTGCTTTGGTCATTTTATTCGGCTTTCGTGCCTATGTACCACTCTCATTGCTGATGTTGGAGTCAAGCCAACACAGCCGTTGCCAGTTGTACGAGTGAACAACGCAAGACAAAAACTGTGCTGATATTGGGCCACGAATCAAAACCATAATTAACTGAAACTTTTGTAATCTCCAGCAATGCCGTTTGGGCCTTTACCCCTGACTGGGCAGTTGTTACTGTAGCTGCCATAGATGCTCATAGAAGTCGTTGCATGACTCTGAGAAGAGGGGCTCAGGTTTCTAAATATGGATAAGGATCCCCACCTATGTGATAGAGGAAATCAACAACATATTGTCCATTGAATTGTTTCGTTTTCTGAGGAGTGGGCGGGCAACTGGAATCAGAGCTAAATATTAGTAGCCTACCCTTGGAAATATGTATACATTTTGTGAGGCTTTCCAGATTAACCATGCCCTCTCAAGAGAACACAGGTCATTCACAAAAGGTGCTTAGCAGAGCCAGGCATGACAGGTTTTTTCCCAAACCAAATACCTGGCACACGTATCGTTGTTTTTTCTGTCTGCGGGCGGTAGTTCTAGACTGACATGAATGGGCCACACACATGGTAATTGGGAGCTCTGAAAAAATGGGAATTCCATCACCAGTCAAAGGAAACTTATGTCACATCACATTAATTGGCCATTTCTCTCAAATTTTATATTCGCTCCAAACTGTCTGTCATTTAGTACCTCTTTCTTACAGCTGTAGTGGCCTTGACAAAGTAAACTTGAATTTCGAGAATGTCTTTTGAGCGTGATGACAAGGCTCAATACGAGAAAAAAAAGAGACATTTTTCAGTTAGCATTGCATTCAAATACATGCCTTACAAACCGCACAAATGTCATTGGGCTTCTTCTTGTGTCCTAGGTAGTACAAACATGACACACAGTAAAAAGTGAGGTTTCATAATGACACAAACTCACATATTGTTTGTTAAATTGGTCTAGGTTTCTGGTACCAAATCCTGGAAAATGTTCATAAAAATTTTTAGAAAGATTGTATCTAAACAAAGGCAACTCCTGTTAGAGTATGCTCGTACACCAAATATTGGACACTCAACCAGGCAGGCAAACTCTGGCCTCTTTGTTAAGAGATGAACCAGGATTCCAAGCAACGCCATTTCACGGTATACGGCTCCAAAAAGGGCATGAACAGAGATTAGACGTAAGTTATTTTTCAATGTTTATATTTATAGCATGCATTACTTCGTCAATACGTATTTTTAGGTAAAATGATTCATGAACAAGACAATCACCTATCTCTATTCTTATATAAATCTTATACTATATATAACTATGATGTTGTGTCTTTTTATTATGATAATTTTATTTTTTTTTTTTGTTTAACATTTTTAGGCTTATTTTGATTTTTGGAACATGCTGGGGGCAGTTTCCCTGGTAACCGAGTTTCTCGCGAGAGACAACTTGACATGCCCCTCAGTGAGGTTTTTACCTCTGGTATCGAGTAACATGATGCTAATAAAAATTATGACCTTGGGATCCACAATCACATCGGGTTATCTGATATAGGCGGGCCATGAGGACCAGTGCTGTGGACGCGATCAGTACTAAAAATTGCAAGATGGATGGATGAACACCAGTTGTTTGACAAGGCGTTGTTGGCTAAAGATTTAGACCTTTTAGTCTAAAAGAGGAAACAGAAGACGGTGGCTCGAATCGTTCCTTTGCAACAAGGGCGTTTTTGCTGTTTTGCCGACCGGATAAGGTAAGAGTCCAAAGTTAGCCCTGCTGGTAGCTAAGCTATATATATTTTGCATGAAAATTAAAACACCTAGGAAAGCATAATCTACAAGACCACAGGAGCTTTCAATGACATCAATGTAGTGTGAATTGAAGCACAACTTTAAAAAAAAAGTGATGTGTGTATTTGTGTCATTGTAAACCGATGTGGTCCATCACATGTGTGTAACATTACCTGTGATTAACCACAACAAGCCATTGTTTCAGATTAGCATCTGCATCAAATACTGCCTTACAAACAGCACAATGCATTGGGCTTTTCTCTCTTGTTCCTAGGTAGTTACAACATGACACACAGTAAAAGTGAGGTTCATAATGACCAAACTCACCATATGATTTGTTAAATTGGTATACGGTTTCTGGTACCAATCCTGGAAAATGTTCATAAAAATTTTTTAGAAGATGTTCTAAGGCAACTCCTGTTAGATTATGTCGTAACACATATGACATCAACAGCAGCAAACTCTGGCCTTTGGTAAGAGATGATCAGGCTACAAGCAACTCATCACGTTATACGGCTCCTAAAAAGGGCATGCACAGAGAATTATACGTAGTGATTTTTCAATGTTTATATTGTATAGCATGCATTACTTAGTTCAATAATTATTTTTAGGTAATGATTTCATGAAAGAATATCACTATATATATATATATTATATATATATATTAATAGATATATAGACTGTATGTGTTGTGTAGGTGATTTTGGGTTTAACATTTTTAAGGTTATTGATTTTTGAACATGCTGTGGGTTGCAGAATTTCCCTGGTAATCCAGAGTTCTCGCGAGATCCAACTTGAAAGTCACGTGAGTTTACTCTGTATCGGAGTAAGGCTAATTAAATTGCCCTTGGACCACAATCACATCGGGTATCTGATTATAGGGGGCCATGAGGACAGTGCGTGCCGTCGAAGTCATTACTACACATTGCAAGATGGTAGGATGAAACACCAGTTGTTTGAAACGGCTTGGCCTAAGATTAGGACCTTATCCGAACAAGAGGAACCAGAAGACGTTGCTCCAATCGTTCCTTGCAACAAGGGGTTTTGCGTTTTGCCGAGGATTAAGGTAAGAGGTCCAAAGTTACGCCTTGCTGGTAGCCAAGCTATAATATTTTGCATGAAAATTAAAACACTAGGGGGGGGGAAAGCATAATCTACAAGACCACAGGAGCTTTAAATGACATCAATGTAGTGTGAAGTGAAGCACAAATTTAAAAAAAAAGTGATTGTGTGTATTGGTGATGCATTGAAACAGATGTGTCCCTAACAGTGCTGTACATTACCTGTGATTCCGAGTACTTTCCAAAGGCTCGGGTGCTCGTGGATAGGATCGTCTCAGGAGGAAATTGTCCCTCATACCGGGCATCATTAAGGTTTTCTGTATGATTGTATATAATGGAAAAGCTATATTAACATTAGTATATGCATAACTTTGGCGAAAGGTTTTACAATGTGATTTTGTGAATATTCTCAAAACCTTGGAACATGCATTGATGTGTATTTGTGTCCGCGTCTTGACACCCACGATGTGGTCCATCATCAGTGGGCTCACATTCACCTGTGATTTGTTCCCTTTCCCCACGGCTCGGGCTGCTCCTGGATAGGCTCCGCTCAGAGAAAATTGTCCTGCATAACGTGCATCAAAAGTCACGGTTGTCTGTGTGATTGTATATATGGACAAGTATATACACATCAGTAATGAATGGTGGTGCCACCCTGTACTATGTGATTTCTCTTAACGTGCGTCCGTTGGAACAGGGGTCCCCCTCCATTATGGTCATTGCAACACTTATGTGGTCATTGTCCTGTCGAGTACAGTTACCACATATACCCCCTACCTATAACTTCTCGCTCCACATTCCATAGGTTCTCTTTTGTACAGACCCTGAACTGCACAGCACCTGCATCCACCTAAGGTTGTCTGTGTGATTGTATATATTTAAATTCTAATAAATGTAAATTAATTGGTGTTGTCCACAAGCCTGATAGCTTGTTTCTCGCTCCTGTGGTCGTTCTGCACAGTGTAAAAATCCAAGCGAAAAATATAGTAAATGGCTTACTCGGCCCAGACGGCTTATACAACTGCGTGCGCGCTGGGGGCGACAAGTCGTAGGAACGAGAGTTGCGCGAGTCCATTTTGTAAAGCCAATCGAATAGGCAAAAACTCTTCCAACCATTCTGCATGATTTTTATAAATTGGAAACATACTCACCTGAGCACTGGGCTTTTACATGAGGTAAGGGGTAGCCTCATTGTGAAGACGTTTTATGACCTTCATACCAAAACATAAATAACAATATTACTATAACATCATTGATTTAGTATTATAAATTATAATAATAATATTTAAAACTGTTGTGTGTTTTATTTGGGTGAATGTGTCTAGTAAATGCCATTTTATTGGTATTTTATAAAATTTCTAAGTAACGGTGCCTTGTACTAATTGGCTTAAAAATTGTTTATGAAACAATAATAACATTAAAAGTGGGCATATAAAAAGGGAGACAAATTCTTACCTTGGACTGTATGTGCAAGAAAAGGGTCTGGACATATGTTATCTTTTTCTAAGAAATTTTTATTAGTTCGTTTCTATTTGAAACCTGTCATAGTAAATAGAGATGTGTGTCACGAGTTACAGTATAGCCTCCTCTCTTTTAATATTAACTAATTATTTAGCCATTCTAATGGTAACAATAATAGAACTAAAAATAACCAGAAAATAACAACTTCATAATCATATGCCATCAACACCATCAATAACTATAATAAAAAAAACCTAATAATATATAATAATAATAATAACAATTATTACCTTTTTTTCCTATACTTGCTTTGCCTTGGTTCAGGCTCAATCTTGACTTTATATATGCTTTGTACTTCCTTTTGCAATTGGCATAATGAAGTGGACTGCTGTGAAAGCTCTAACAATTGAAACTTTATATATGCTTGTAACATTGGCCCAAATTGTCCCGGGCCAAAATTGGGGAATACAAACCAGGCCAATGACGTGAAGGTGCATGAGCGAAAAACGTCAACGTAATTTGGTCACGCTGAGAGTCCACAGGAACAACGAACGAAAACCATTAACTAAGCGGGTCGAAGATTGTGTGCATTTGCATCCTGAACGCATTTAGAGTAAATTTAATAAAAAATATTCACATACATTTTGGATACAACGATTAAATGTAAAATAAAAAACGTCCACTTTGGCACATTCTTCGCTTTCTGTTGAGTTGTTAACTTGCACTTTATTTTTACTAGAAAGAACTTCGACTTGGTTTCCAGCCAACTTGTTACATTTATTGTGTAACGTTAACCGATTTAAAGGATTGACTGGATGATGACTCAGCGGAAAAGGAAGGTTTGTCAAAATGCTTTAATATGATTTTATTTTTTCAAATATTTTTGCACCCCACCCCCTTCACCCCATTATCCGTGTAATGAAGTAACGTTATGTGTAACTATTTTATGTGAAATGACATCTGAACTTTGCCAAAAAAACATATTAAAGTTGCACAGTTCAAAACTGGTAAATTTAAACTGTGGCTTTTTTTAAGTGCTAAATTTATGTAGTGTTTCTGTTTTAAAATGTGTACCATCTACATCATGGAGTAACAGTGATCTTATATGAATTAGGCTGGGTTGGCCGGGGGGTTTATGACGCTGAAAAGAAATTCATTTAGGGTTTTTAATGTTATAGTAATATTTTGTAGTAAAAAAAAAAACCTAAAAAAAACTAATAGGCCGGCATTTTTTAATAGTGCAGAGCAAAGTGTTTTTATAGTAATTAAATACAAATTGTCAGTATACACTTTTTAACTCTGAAGACAGACTTTGTTTATCCCTACTTACAAGGAATATACAGATGTTAAATGTCATGATAATAATTGAATAAATAATGTTAAGCCCTAGTAATTCAGTATCCAAAACTGGGTTTCCAACTGTGTGATTTCAGTACACTGTTACTTGTCACCAACTGCTTTTAATTCTAAAGGTTCTCTTCAAAACTTCACACATGGAAGCCCCTGGATTACGAGCTAATCCAAAGAACACTGCAAAGGTTTGTGCATAAAGTTCATGTGAAATAAAAACATTATTCCAAAACAATCTGGCATTGCCGAATTGTAAAGATTTGCAAATCTACATTTTCTTAATTGGTCATCAGAAACGATTACTACTAGCAATCTTAGAAGTTCACACTACTAAATGAGTCAAATGTAGGAAAACAGTTTTAATTAGTTACATTAAGTGACATGGCATCTGACGCACAGAAAGCCAGTGGCACATGTTGCTTAGTGGATTAATTGCCATGTACAGTAAACAATATTAATTACAAAAATTGTGTCAAAATTATCAGAATCATACTAAGCTTTATTCGCCAAGTGGTGCGCAAACACACAATGAATTTGTTGTGGTTTTTAGAAGAGCTCTTGGTACATACCTACATATATGACATGAGAAACATAGGAGGGGCGCCGTTTGTAAAGCAGCTCACGCTGAAAATAACAGCAACATTTTGTCACATTTAGCTTCAAACAATGTTTAAAAAAACTGGTATGAATTTTTGGCAGTCACTTTTTAGCACATTTACAACAATATTTGTCAACTTAGAGATATTTCAATAGTTAAATCTAAATATTAAATGTTACACTTAAATGTTATCTAAATGCTAAATCTAAAATGTTAAATCTATCTAAAGCTAAAATGTAAATATAAATGTTAAATATAAATCTAAATGGTAAATCAAAATCTAAATGTTAAATATAAATCTAAATGTTAAATCTAAATCTAAATGTTAAATATAAATCTAAATGTTAAATCAAAAATCTAAATGTTAAATATAAATCTAACAAACTGACACTAGCCTACTCTTCAAATACAGTTTGCCAAACGTGTTTATTATTGTAGGTAGGTTATTATCACGATAATCCATGTCCAAGAGTCCAGTTTTCCTCGGAATGAAATGGTTTTTATTCCGTTATTTGACACACTATAAACCATGCCATAAAACACACACTGACGTCCCCGAGCTTTTATTTTTGCACTTCCGGTTACCGGCATTTTGAATTTGCATATTAGTTAAATACTTAGTTTCAACACGAAACATTTAGAGTCATCATTTTAGATTTATATTTATATTTAACACATTTAGATTCAACATTTAGATTTAACAATAAGCATTTAGAGATTTAGATTTAACATTTAGATTTAGATTTAACATTCAGATTTAGATTTAACATTTAGATTTAGATTTAACATTCAGATTTAGATTTAGATTTAACATTCAGATTTAGATTTAGATTTAACATTTAGATTTAGATTTAACATTTACATTCAGATCAAGTGCAACAAACATTTGTTGGATCACCACCTGCAGAAATGGTATGGTTACATACACAGCTATGTTTGTAATGTTAACATATTAAACATTCACATGTGCAGTATGCTACCTTAATACAAGCAAAACTCATAAAATTAAATTCATTGTCGACAATGCTGTGAACAAGAAATATAAACTCAGCCAAAAAAGAAAATTAATTTTTTTTCTAATATAATAAATTAATAAAGGCCTTTCTGAAGTTAAGCAATGTGTTTAAGAAAAATATTCATATTTAATCAGATTTAATCACTTTCTCACGACGGAAGCTTGTTAATTTAGTCTATAAAGTTTTAAATATTAATATTTTTTCTTATACAAACTCCTCGCTTTGCTTCAGAAGGCCTTTATTAACCCCCAGAGCAGTTTCGAAAACACTTTTATCATGGATGGATGATATTTGATATACCTCCAAAAAAATATACCCATTGAATCTCGCTATAACCCTTAGAAGAGCCAGGACATTTTTTAATATAACTCAGATTGTATTTGTCTGAAAGAAGAATGTCATTTACACCCATGGCTTGAGGGTGAGTAAATATGACCGAACTTCCATTTTTGGCTGAAGTATCCCTTTACGTTATAATTGGTAGTGTCTTAAAGGGATTCACCCCAAAATGGAAGTTTGGTCATGCCTCAGCCATAAATTGTTCCAAACCTGTACACATTTCTTTATTCTGCCAAACACAAAGGAAGATATGAGTGGTTTGTGAACAACATGATGATGAGGAAATCATGACAGAACTTTCATTTTGGAGTGAACTATCCCTAACTGTTCCACAGTTGCATTTTTATTAATTGTTTTTAAGTCGTTTCAAAAGCCAAATATTTTACCAAAAGAGATCTGTAAATGTACTTCAAATAATTTTTGAAAATTATCCTTAATTAATTGCAGTATCCTGAAAAGGCAAGTTTCTATTTTAGCGTGTGTATATATAATATAGCCACCGTTAATGTCATTGATGCGCACACATGTGCACTGATTGTTTTGTATTTTACTGTTATTCAAATAGATGTCCCTGGGTGAAGGAATCAACATTCCATTCAAAAAAGACATTCGATCGATTGTCTAAGACCAAAATGTCAGTGTTTACCCAGGAGCTGGCAGTTGTCATTTTTGGATGCAAGGCTCTGGCGACATCAAGTCTAACGGGCAAAAAAACCAACAAAACAGCGCTGGACTGCATCAAAGTGAATGCGCTCATTGGTAATGTTTGTTGTTTCTTGATTTAAACAGATGACAGCTTAACTAAATAAATGTTAACATAAAAAAGTGCTTCATGTGGTAGCTTGTAAATGAAATGATTTTATTTAAATGCAGCATGTTAACTCCTTGAATGCCAGCTTTTTATTTTATAAAAAGTTAAAATCTCCACCTGAAGTTTTACGTTTTTTAACCCCTTTGACATCTAGTATCGTAGACGGCCTCAGATTATTATTGTTGCACTTTCACAGCACTTTAAACATCACTCTCTTACTTGATCTGGACAAACTGTGCATCAACTGAAAGTTTAAAGACTCTAGCTTCGATATTTGACCAATGTTTTGATAAAACATTGTTGCAATGACAGTTCCCTTTCAGTCGGTCACTCTCGATGCCACGTCGGTGACCGACGAAAATGGGATATCGCTTCGATAGACCAATCTACTTTGAGTGTAAACTAAACGAGCCAATGCACATTTGGCATGCAATTATTGCATCCAGCTGCAGCTGATCACAGCGTGAGTATAATAAGGCAGCAGGTGCAATGCATACCAGCCTTTTCGCTTCAAAGCCGAGCGTTTAGTATCGTTCGTCTCAACTGTGTCCTGCTGTGAACTACGAGTTCAGCATGCTCTCGGAAGCTTTTGTGTGTTGGCGAGACGGCGCTTAAGCGGTGGTCGTTCCATCGTTCGAGTGGATTTGCACACTTCAGGCTGCACTACCCCCTGTCGTGTTGCAAGCGGCCAATTCCCCTGTGCGCCTCAGCACTAAAAGAGCATTTCCTAAAGAGCAAATTTCTCTAAAAAGAGCTTCATGGGTGCGTCTTTGTAAAGACGACGGATCGTCCTTATAAGGATGCTGTGGTGTGGTCGTTACCTGGCAACGGGTGATGGTCACGATCGCTGCCTCACGTGTCTGGGCAACACGCTGAGGTAGCTTTCGGTGATGAGTCATGTTCTCTCTGCGGGAAGATGACCATCTCGGAGCTGCGAACCAGGCTCTGCTTCCTTCAAAAAAGGGGGTGGAGTCCCGCTGCCGCGATCTGAGGCTCGTTCTGGTGGCCGACAGACGAGAACCATTTCCAGCAGTAGCACGGCGGTTTGAGGATTACAGTGATGGCAAACCCCGCAGGGAACCAACCCTCTGGGGACCATCACTCCTCTTGCATCTCCGATCCAGAGGCGTAACCCACGGAACGCGCTGGGCCCTCTTCAAAGAGCGTACCAGTGGTATCCAGTGGGCCTTCCCCTGACCAGATGTCGATCTCAGCATCGGAGGGAGAGCTGTCAGATGAAGATTCAGCTGTGCTGCTGTCCTCTGGGTGGTGGCAGAGCCTGAATTGGATCCGGAGATGACAGCTTTGCTTTCCTGGGCCGCCGAGAGGGTAGGGCTCGAGTGGAAATCTCCACCGCGTCCCGAGCCCCCGAGGCAGGATGATTGGTTTCTCAAGGTGGCGCGCGCTGGTTTTCAGCGCCCCACCCTGGTGCCTTTCTTCCCGGAAGTGCATGACGAGCTCACCAGGTCGTGGATGGCACCTTTTTACTGCCAGAAACTGGCTGGTGGGCTCCTCCTCCCTCACCACCCTCGATGGCAGTGCAGCGAAGGGGTATTCGGTGATTCCCCCAGTGGAGCAGGCGGTAGCGATGCAATTGTGTCCTAAGTCTGCCTCCTGCTGGCGGGGAGACCCGGTGCTTCCTTCCCGGGCCTGTAGGCCATCGTCTGGTCTGACCGGCGGTGTGTATATGGCTTGCGGGGAAGCTGCTTCTGCCTTACACGCTATGGTGTTACTGCAGGTGCACCAGGCCAAGGCACTGAAGGACCTGCATGAGGGTGGTCACGATCCGGAAGTTCTGAAAGAACTCGGAACCGCCACTGGCCTTGTGCTCCGAGCGCCGAAGGTCACGTGCATTCTCTGGGTCGTGCGATGTCCACGCTTGTGGTCCAGGAGCGCCATCTCTGGCTGAGTCTGGTTGAAATGAGGGACGCCAACAAAGATCAGTTCCTTAATGCCTGTGTCCCAGACCGGCCTCTTCGGTGACGTGGTCGAGAACCTGGCCCTGCAGTTTTCAGCTGCACGAGAGCAGACTGAGGTGGTCCAACCTTCTGCCCGGCGGGCAGCTGCTGCCTCCACCCGTCCACCGTGTTGCAGTGCCCAAGCCTGCTCGTCGCCGAGGGCGGCCCCCTGCGTCCACCCGCTCCCGTGCCGCATCCGCAGCAGCCTCCAGCAAGTGGCGCCATAGAGCTGGGCGTAGGCAGGCCGCCCCACCAGACCTCACTCATCCTCCTCCTTCGGCAGATGCCAGCAGCGGGCGGTTCGAGAGCGTCAACAAAGGCCCTACTCACGCACCCTCTGCCAACCCATGGAACCAGGTGAGCCCTGCACCCCCACACTCGCACCACACTCAGGCCTGCTCACAAGTCGCCCCGAGTTGGGTCCCTGTGTTCCACCCTCGCTGCCCCACTGCGGGTACGGCTGTGGTTCCACTGGTCCCGCTTGTACGGTTTCTAAGCGCCCTGGTCAGCGCTACCCAGCCCATCTCGTTGGCTCCTGCGGACCATCAGCCTCGGCTATGCGATTCAGTTCGCCCGGCATCCCCCCAAGTTCAGCAGTATCCGCTTCACTACAGTGAAAGCGTCCGATGCCCCTGTTCTGCGGGAAGAGATCGCAGTCCTACTGGCGAAGGACACGATAGAGCCGGTCCCTCCAGCCAATATGAGGATGGGGTTTTACAGCCCTTACTTCATTGTACCCAAGAAAGCCGGTGGGTTATGACTGATCTTGGATCTGCGAGTTTTGAACCGGGCCCTTCGTCGGCTACCGTTCAAGATGTTGACACAGAAACGCATCTTCGGGTGCGTCCATCCCCGAGATTGGTTTGCAGCGATCGACCTGAAGGACGCGTACTTTCATGTGTCAATCCTTCCGCGACGCAGACCTTTTCTGCAGGTTGCGTTCGAAGGACGGGCATATCAGTACAAGGTCCTGCCCTTCTGGCTGTCCCTGCCTCCCCCGTGTCTTCACGAAAGTCGCGGAGGTGGCTCTTGTTCCCTCAGAGAGCAGGGTGTTCGCATTCTCAACTATCTTGACGATTGGCTGATACTAGCACAATCTCGGGACCAGTTGTGCGAGCACAGGGACCTGGTGCTCCGGCACCCCAGCCTATTGGGGCCTTCGGGTCAACTGGGAAAAGAGTAAACTCTCACAAACGCAGAGGATCTCTTTTCTCGGTATGGAGTTGGATTCGGTCGAAACAGACAGCACGCCTCAGAGGAAACGTGCCGCGGGTCGGTGCTAGCCTGCTTGACATTCAAGGGCAGGACAGCGGTCCCACTGAAACACTTTTTCAGAGGCTCCTGGGGCATATGGCGGCGCTGCGGGCGGCACTTACACACCATTTGGCCTGTTACATATGAGACCGCTCCAGCACTGGCTTTATGGCCGAGTCCCGAGGTGGGCGTGGAAGCGCGGCACTCACCGGGTCCAAGTTACACCGGCCTGTCGCCAAACCCCCACCCCGTGGTCAGATCTTGCATTTCTCAGGGCAGGGGTGCCCCTAGAGCAGATCTCAAGGCATGCTGTGGTTTACACGGATGCCTCCACCACCGGCTGGGGGGCCATGTACAACAGGCATGCAGTCTCAGGGGTTTGGATGGGCCCGCAGCTGTAGTGGCACATCGATTGCCTAGAGTTGTTAGCAGTGCACCTTGCCTTGAACCGTCTCAAAGGTCACTTACGAGGCAAGCATGTGCTGGTCCGAACGGACAACACGGCGACCGTTGCGTTCATCAACCGACAAGGTGGTCTGCGCTCCCGTCGCATGTCACAACTTGCCCGCCACCTCCTCCTTTGGAGTCGGAAGGTTCTGAGGTCACTTTGTGCCGTCCACATTCCGGGCCTGCTCAAACCGTACAGCCGACGAGCTGTCTCGAGCAATGCTCCCGGGGAGAATGGCGACTCCATCCCCTGACGGTCCAGCTGATTTGGAGACGGTTCGGAGCTGCTCAGGTAGACCTGTTTGCTTCTCCAGAGATTGCTCACTGCCAGTTGTTCTAGTCCCTGATCGAGGGAACTCTTGGCACGGACGCACTGGCACACAGCTGGCCGCCGGGCCTACGCAAGTATGCGTTTCCCCCAGTGAGCCTTCTTGTACAGACACTGTGCAGAGTCCGGGAGGATGAGGAGCAGGTCTTGCTAGTGGCGCCGTATTGGCCCCCTCGGACCTGGTTCCCTGAAGAGCACCATCTACGAGACACGCTTGCGCCTTGAAGTGGAACCTGTTTTGTGTCGAGTGGTGTTGTTCTCGCCGAGAAGAGCCCCCCCGAAGATGCATGACTGCGGTCGTGCTTTCGTTTCTGCAGCAAGGGCTGGAGCGAAGGCTGTCTCCCTCCACCCTCAAAGTCCAGGTTGCCGCTATTGCTGCGTACCATGACCCCCGTGAATGGGAAGTCTTTAGGTAAGCATGACCTTGTCATCAGGTTAATTAGAGGGGCCAGGAGGTTAAATCCTTCCCGTCCCCCCTCCATACCCTCTTGGGACCTGACTCTGGTGCTGAAATCGCTACAGTAGGGCCCATTCGAGCCTTTGCATTCAGTCGAGCCAAAGTTTCTTTCATTGAAAACTCTGCTCCTGCTTGCACTGGCCTCCATCAATAGGGTAGGGGACCTGCACGCATTTTCGGTCGACAATTCGTGCCTAGAGTTTGGGCCGGCTGACTCCCAGGTAATCCTGAGGCCCCGGCCCGGCTACGTGCCCAAGGTTCCCACTACTCCCTTCAAAGACCAAGTCGTGTGAACCTGCAAGCGCTTGCCCCTGGAGGAGGCAGACCCAGCCCTGGCTTTGCTCTGTCCCGTCCGAGCATTGAGATGCTATGTAGACCGGACACAAAGCTTCAGGGACCTCAGATCATCTCTTTGTCTGTTACAGAGGCCGGCAGAAGGGGGAATGCCATCTCCAAGCAGAGGATGGCCCACTGGATTGTGGATGCCATAGCCCTGGCTTATCAGGCACAGGGAGTGCCCTGCCCGTTCAGGTTGCGAGGTCACTCAACTAGAAGTGTTGCATCTTCCTGGGCGCTGGTTCGTGGTGCCTCGCTGACAGATATTTGTAGAGCTGTGGGCTGGGTGACCCCTAACACATTTGCTGGGTTCTATAGCCTTCGTGTAGAGCCGGTATCCTCCTGTGTTCTCACCTCAAAACGGGTAGTGGCACCGAGAGGCCCCGGTTAGTGTCGGCTTGATAAAACTGCTCCAGAGTGTCCGTACTGTAGACCCTGTTGAGATCCTCCATCACCCTAGGCAGCTGGACGCGGCGGGAAAGTCTGGCGCCAGGCCTTCATGATGAATCCGTGAGAACCATGGAAGGCTGGGTTCCATATTGAGACCTAAGCGGTACTCGTATGCGTATAGTCACACAGTATAGCCTTAGAGGCTGTGTTTCCCCGGCAGACTTCTACCTTTCCAAGAGGGTTTGAATCACCTCTGGAAGGGGCAGCACCCATGGCGCTTTGGTAGGGATCCCATTTTCGTCGGTCACCGACGTGGTGTCGAGAGTGACCGACTGAAAGGGAACGTCTCGGTTAAGTATGGTAACCCTCGTTCCCTGAAGGAGGGAACGGAGACGCCACGTCCCGTCGCCATGGTTGCTGTTCCACTGCTGAGCAGCCGGGTCTCCGGCTTGGCTCCTCAGCGAAAACCTGGTATGCATTGCACCTGCTGCCTTATACTATTATACTTATTATACTCACGCTGTGATCAGCGGCAGCTGGATGCAATAATTGCATGCCAATATGCATTGGCTCATTTAGTTTACACTCGAAGTAGATTGGTCTATTGAAGCGATATCCCATTTTCGTCGGCCACCGACGTGGCGTCTCCGTTCCCTCCTTCAGGGAACGAGGGTTACCATATGTAACCGAGACGTTATTTAGTAATTTATGTCAGGAGTGCAAAATAATAAATCCGTATTATGCCAAATTTTGAATAGAAAATTCACCACGCATTCATATTCAGTCACGTCAGCAGCGGTTTATTTGTGTTCACATAGATTCACTGAACAGCGTCAATAAGGGATTATAGTCCAAAGATGCATATACATGGAGATATATGGATATATTTACTGATGCTTACTTCATATTTCTTCAGACAGAATCGTCATTTCTTCATTTTCCACTGATTTTACGCGATCTGATGATAAACAGGCTCTGCTGGTTTTTTTTTTTTTTTTTTGGTCACCATTGTTGAGGTTCATATGCCGGATTATTGATGTCTGTGTGTGACTAATTGACACCATAGAAGACCAAACTGTTTGGAAAGTCCTTTATATTAACTAATTATCACAGAACCACTGGCTCTTAGAATCACTTTTACTATATGATCCAACTAATTACACAAGACCCATTTCATCAGAGGTTACACTCAGAACAGTTCAATAATTGATGATTATCACCAATGGGTTAAGTAAAAAATGCTAGCCTGAAGGCACCGTTAGTTGCCTTGGGTAAAAGCAGCTTCTAGTGTATATATATATATAATACACCTGATGGTATTTCTTCTGGGCTTTTGAGTTACAACAAACATGTTTTAGAAACATGTGGTTACAACAGCCAGAGAAAAAACAAAGACAGAAGTCAAGGGTCAGGTGCCCAACTAAAGAAACACAGATCTCTAACATGGTTACTTTAAATGAAACAATAAATCAACATTTAAACCTTAGTTCATTCTCAATAAGATCTTCTGTAGACGTCTGACAGAAATAAAGTCAGTCTGGTTATTAATAAGTGGAGCTGGTGATGCTGTTTGTGGGGTTGTTTAATCAGATCTTGAGAGATTTAATGTATTTTATTTCAGTTGATTTCATCTAAGGCTGTGTCTGAAGTCAGTTGTAGTTCCCTTCTCTCTTTTCTTCAGTAATTCTGTTTGTTAACAGCAGCTGTTCATCACTAATGCTCAATTATCACTCAATTAATCACTTCATTATTTAATTGCAATGTAAATCTTCTTTCAGTAAACTCAACTGAATTAAGTTCAGAGTACTGAAATGGTTTAAGGCAATCGGTTTACTCAAACGGTTTGAGTAAACCTAATTTGTCAGGTTTTTAAGGATATCTGTTTACTCACGGTTTGAGTTAAGTTACTTGTCGGGTTTTACAGTGTGTTTTTATTTTTTTTTTTTTTTTTTTTTAGTTTTGATTCCTGAACAGTAAACTTTGAAGTGTCAGCTTTGTGAATAAAGGTTGGTTATGTATCTAGTGAGAAAGAATCATGAGCAGAAACCTTTTTATTTTGGGTATGTAATTTCGGTCTCCATGCCAAAAAATGGGGGGTGACTGGTAAGGGGTTAACCAAGTTTCATGGCCCTACAATATTTTGTTCTGAGAATATCTGTACAAACACTATATCAAAATAAACAATCGGCGTTAAAAACATTGTCTCATAAATGACATAAAAATCTGTCACTGGTGGGGAAACAATCAATATTGCTGATTCAAACTAAATATATTACGCTATACTAAGAAGGACTGGTAGAAATAGCTTTCTACATAACAATTGCAGGTTACCACTTTTTACAGTATAGTATTTAAATGCGCATTATAGAGTAATCTTTGTTCTATAAATTGTTCTGTAAGTACCTGGAAGATAAATTAATCTTGAGTCATTGTCACAGAGAGCTGTCTCTATCCACATTAGCTCTCTATATCACTTCCATTTGTTGTTGTTTTTTGTACTAGTGATGTCCAAACCTTTGTTTATGAATATGCACTGTTAAAAAATAATCATTAAGACTATTCATAGTACTTAACTATACATTATTCATAGTACTTAACTATACATTTGGGGAAGTCGTGGCCTAATGGTTAGAGAGTCGGACTCCCAATCGAAAGGGTTGTGAGTTCGAGTCTCGGGCCGGCAGGAATTGTGGGTGGGGGGAGTGCATGTACAGTTCTCTCTCCACCTTCAATACCATGACTTAGGTGCCCTTGAGCAAGGCATCGAACCCCCAACTGCTCCCCGGGCGCCGCAGCATAAAATGGCTGCCCACTGCTCCGGGTGTGTGTTCACAGTGTGTGTGTGTGTTCACTGCTCTGTGTGTGTGCACTTCGGATGGGTTAAATGCAGAGCACGAATTCTGAGTATGGGTCACCATACTTGGCTGAATGTCACGTCGTCACTTTTTTAATTTTTAGTTTTCAGGGAAATGCCTTTCCATCACATTTTATGTGAAGGACAAGTAAAAAAAATTCTTAACATTTATAGATTTGATTTTGTGCCTTGTTCTTTTCATCCAGCATTTAATAATGCTATATCAACAATCTGCATACAAATTGTGTGGATGGTAACCTATCTACTGCTGTTGTGCTACACTCAGAATATTACAGGTTTATTTGGACAGTTTAAGTGTTATGATTTAAAATTAAAAATGTTTAAATTGCATATATTGTTTTCATGTATCTTTACTTTACAAATGTATATCCGACCTAGATAAACCATTGCAGTTAAATCTGATAACAGTGATTATCATAAAATTAAATGTTTTTATTTTTGTGTTCACAGATGCTGTGATTGCTCGTTTTGAAGGGACCACTCCTTCCCAAGTCAGGGCTTTACTTTGACAGAAGTGTAACAATGGGGGTTATGCTAAAAAAATTCAGGAAAGTGGTGTGTTTAAAGGCGATAATAATTAATTGAGCATTATGTAATAGGCTGAAGTGACCTACTAAAGGGGTAGTCAATTAAAAGTTCATGCAGTTCTTTATTTGTTCTCTGTAGTGTTACTGTCTCTGTCTGTTGTTAAAATGTGAAAAATTCATACTGTAAGTTAACTCTTTTGATTTTTTTTTATTTAATTATGCAATATTGATACTTGTTTGATTCGAATTTTACAATATTAAACTAAGATTCTGCTCATGTTTTTTTCTAATGTATTTGTTTGTTTGAAAATTACAAAACTTCATTCATTATTTTTTTCATTAAATTTACTTTTGCAAAACAAAAAATTTGATTAATAATTTTATCTACCAAACTGTTTTATTATAAGTGTAAGCTTTGTGGTTTTTGTTTGTTCGCAATGCATTAAACTGAAATTAATGCATATTTAATTAACTACAATTACTTTTCAGTATTTTTAGAAGTACATCATAACCATGTTTCACACACAATAGAAGCAGTTTAAGTACTGTAGAAAAATGTGTTAAAATAACTCTTAAGTTCAACTGATTGCATTTAATGTCATTTTTAATTGATATATTTGAAGTTTTTTTTTTGCAAATATGCATGTGTTTGAAACATTACATTTAATTAAGAATTAAGTGTACTGTTAATTTACATTAAAGTAAATGTTAGTTCACATTAAATGCTAGTCACATTGAGCAGTGCAATTGAATTATATTTTGAAGATATTAATAGCAATTAAGAAAGTACATATAAAGTTGTATTAAAGTTCCACTTAAGTTATTGAAATAAATCACTCTTAATTTTCACTAATTGCATTTAATATGAACTTAATGTTATACATTTGAAATAAAATGCAATTAATATGCATTAGGTGTGTTAAAATCACTATATATAATTCACACTTAAGTGTATTTTTATTTGACATTAAATTATATTTTAGTTCACATTAATTGCTTGTCAGTTCATTGAACAGTGCACTTTAAATCCATTTTAAAGACACTAAAAGCAATTATGAAAGTAAATATAAAGTTTTATTAAAGTGCCACTTAAGTTGTACCAAAAAATCATATATCACATTATTTATAAAAGTACACTAAAGTGCATTTTTTTTTTCACAAGGGATGGTACACATAAATTTTTCTCTCAACTGTTTACTTTTTATTTTAGACATAAACTGCGTCTACATGTAAACCTTGTGTGTTTTGACAGTATTAGCGCAAAAGATATCTTAGTTCAATAATCAGGCACTGTTTGACAGGCTTTAGCGCGAACGCTTCAGGTGTATGCAGTGCTAAAAAAAAAGCACGGGTCAGACCGGTGTGTGAATCAAACATTTAAAAGCACATGCAAATAATGAGAGCGTAACTCCTGTGAGAGTAACTCTACCACTGAGACAACACTGATGTGAATGCATGTGCTGTTGTACAGTATATGACGGAGGCGCCAGAACTGCAGCTGATAGAATATGCGCTGTAGCACGATATTTCTTCAAAAGCAGATCGTGGAGACATTTTTTCGTCCATGATCAAAAATCGACATATCGCACCCCCCTAAATATCTATCATACTTCTTGAGTTATAGGCACGGAAACTTTGGGAAAAATAATATTTGTGGCACTTAGACAGGTATTTTCAATGTCATTGTTTGACACAAATTGGGATTACAAACGGCTGTATTCGAGTCTTCTAGGCATTTACAGTATTCACTGTAGTTGTCCACTAGTAAAAACATATTGTATGTATGCCATTGTTTTGCGTTTTCTACTGTTCAGTGGATCAGGAGGCGCTGGCTGGTGTGACTGAGTGGAGTAAATTAGGCAAGGGTGTAGAGTTACATTCAAGCTATTTTAAGGCATGAGAAAATTATTTTCACAAGAAAAAACATTTAAATATGTAATTTTGAGGATCAAAGATGATTTTTAAGGGATAAAATATTTGACTACAGGGGACAAGCTTTTGAGTTACAGGCATGCAAACTTTGAAGAAAAAAAAAAAAAAAAAACTTAAAGTGCCATTTCCTCATTTTAGATTGGCACATAATGTAATGAAGATTTTACCGATTTTACTAACAGACCTACCAATCTCTGTATAAAAGCAGCCCGACATTATGGTGCTGCCATCTTTCTGAAGTCATTTTTACTCCCCTGTAATTTAGCTCTGAATTTCAAGTGAAAATTTACTTTTTGACCCCCCTCTACAAAGCGGTGTATTACTACTTAAATATCCAACCATGACATTTAATATTTTGGCTTTCTTCCTTATACATGTTTAAAATATTAGCAAAATCCAAAATGTGAGCCAGGGACCTCTGGTTGCATTAAGGAATTACCCTATATGTATTTTAGCTATGTATTATAATTCAAAATGTTTTCTTATACATTAATGCCAACCATATCAGTGGTCAACCAATGATGGACATATATACTAAAAAAAAAAAAAAAAAAAATTTTTCAAATGTTTTCAAGGTAAGTGGTTACAAACAATTTATTTTAGCTACATTTAGAGGTGAAATAGGTGATTGTCTTCAGAAATATTTTTTGTTATGCTGGTTGAAAGTCTCTTCACATCCCAATAACATTCATTAAATTAAGTGGTCTAAATGTATTTATCTGTATTTATATATTCTGTGGAAGGCGTAGGACCAAGAAATGTTTGTCAAATCAAAACGCTCTTTCCGAGAATGGCAGGCAAACATCAACAACCTGATCTTCCTTCCTGGCATTGTAGTACTTTTACTAACTGTACTATTGTGACACTGTCACACAAGAGACATGTTTTACCGCTCTATTTATTGCAATAATTTTATGGATAATAGAGTTTTAATAGGCTTACATGTTTCCTTAAGTCCATTTTATTCCTCTTAACATTTTAGTGTGTATGTCTTTAAGAAATGTATGGTTGGTATGACAGGAAGCAGGAACTGTATAAAGAGCAGCATGGCCAACACCACTAACAGCTGCCCAAACATACCTGGATTGTGGAGTTTCCTTTCTGTTGACTTACCTTTCCAGATTCACTTGCAGCCAATTGGATTATCACTCATTTTGGATTGTATATACACTGGTGGGACACTCACATTGGACTTATCGACACACTGGGATTCATAGACTGTTTTAGGGTATGGACAAACAAACTGTATTCTTTTAACAGCCTTAGTTTACCTGGTTTTATTGTGTTGTTTTAAAGTTTTTTTGTGAACATTGTAAATACACCACTCTTGCTAAACGTATTTCTGTTTTATATTATTCTTTTAACACCTGCAATCCTCTCACACAGTAAAATCTGACCTCATTTTAAACTTTGTAACCCAGTCTGTTAGGCTGATCGTCACACAAAGTTTTCTCACGAGTCAATGACACATGATGTATTGTAGTAATTTTGTCTCTGGTCATCTGATCTATGTACTTTCAGGGGGCGTGACTTTGGATGTGATTTGGTGGGTGTGTTGGGTGTTTGTTTTTTTTGATGTCAATCTTAAGTTAGCATTTTCCAAGATCTCCTACTGCACCTTTAATAATAATAAAAAAAAAAAAAATGTTGAAAGTTAGTCAACTAAATTTGTTTATTTAAATGTAGCTAAAATAAATTGATTGCAACCACTAAGCTTAATTATTTTTTTTTTTTTAGTAAATTCAAGTAGTCTTTTTTTTTTCTTTCTTTTTTTCTCAGTGTAGCCGAAAAGCTTATCTTAATGATCAGTGAGTTTGTTGTTTAACTGAAACTCACATAGTATAAAACCTGTTTAAAGAGATCATTCCATTTGTTGACATTAGTGGCACTGGAAATTACATACACTACCTTCACCCTCTTCTTGAGTACTTAAGATCAAGAATGTCTATAAAGAATTATCTGAACTTTCTTCTAATTGCTCATATAAAGCACTTGCACACTGGCACAAACCAGTGTTGCAGTGTTGAGAAGTATCTTGTTTACTTCTGTCAAAACAACAGCATTGAACATACCTGTGTAAGTGCCATAAATATTCTATTTTTCAAAGTTTGTGTAACTATAACTCAAGATGTATTAAAAACATTGCCATATAATTTTAGATTCAAGTTCTTAATAAACATTTCTTTTGGAATCTTCATTTTCCAGGCCCTATATCATTCAGTCCTGGAGATATGGGGATCTCAATGAGGCTCCATTTTCAGATTTTTGATTACTACCCATTTTCAGTGCTTGAAAATAGGGCTGCACAATTATGACAAAAATCGTAATTTTCGATAATTCCCTTGAAATTGTAATTGCAATTATTAATTATGATTATCACAATTTACATTGAATGGTGTTTATACCATTGTATAAACAAGCTGAAAACACTAACTGAAAAACTTTTAGTGCTTTTCTTTAGTATTAAGTCTCAATTGTTAAATATACATTGGATTGGTTTCTTTAAATTATAAAAATGTAAAAATATGAATGGTATTATAATATTATACTAAAATTAAAATAATGGGGAAAACCCTTAAGATATCGTAGAAAGAAAAAAAAACCCATCTTAAGCACACAGAATAACGTAAGTGGATTTTGAACTTTTAATTACTTTGTTGGATTATTTCGTAATTGTGGCATCTATAATTGTAATTATGATTAGAAATTCAATTAATTGTGCAGCCCTATTTGAAAACCAAATGTTGGTCACTTGGTGTACAGCTGATTCTTACTGTATTTAAAGCAGAATGTCTGAAGAGTAAGTAATGTTGAAACTAGAAAGGTATCTTGTTTACCTCTATCAAAACAATTTTATAGGCCATACCTGTTTAAGTATCATAAATATATATATATATATTTTTTTTTTCCAAAATTTGCATGAAGTATTGCAGTTATCTTAATATGATTTTAGATTCTGGTTCCTAAGAAACTTTTCTTTTGGATTCTTAATTTTTTAGGCCCTGAATGGTTGATATTGAGATCCCAGTGCAGCTATATGTCCAAATTGTTGTATCCTTCCCATTTTTTCAGTGGTCAAAAACCAAATGTGGTTTTGTGTTTATCTAGTCATCACTGTTGACACTGTCAAATATTCAGATAATAACAGTGAGCCATGGTTTAGGGATGTACAGTAGATACTACTTGATCTGATTATGCAACACATTATATATATATATATATATATAAAACAAAGTAATAAATCCAGGTGAGTCATCTCTGTTGACAGTCAAATATGCAAATAATAACAATGACTCATGTTTTTTTTTTTTTTATAAATCCAGGTGTGGCAAATCTTAGTTTGATGTGAATGCAATGTGTGGCAAAAGAAATAGATGAATTAGAAATAAATTAATACAGGTTTGGGACAACATGACAGTGAGTAAATAATAACAGAAATGAAATTTTAGGGTGAACTATCCCTAATGACAGTCGACTGCATGTTTTGCAATAGGCCTACTGTCCCTTTAAGACCTGCATGCATCTAATATAGAGATACGCATACGTTTTTCTCTCAACTGTTTACTTTAATTTTAGACATAACCAACTGCGTCTACATGTAAACCTTGTGTGTTTTGACAGTATTAGCGCAAAAGATAACTTAGTTCAATAAGCAGGCGCTGTTTGACAGGCTTTAGCGCGCATGCTTCAGGTGTATGCGACGCTAAGAAAAAGCACGGGTCAGACTGGTGCGCAAATGAAACATTTAAAGCACATGCAAATAATGAGAGCATAACTCCTGTGAGAGTAACTCTACCGCTGAGTCAACACTGATGTGAATGTGTAACAGGTATTAATTATAACTTGTGTTTATTTTAAATTCACACAAAATCCAAATTTTTCTGCTACATATATGTAAGAAAAGAAAATTATTTTTATGAGTTTTGCATTCGTCGCAGTTGTGACGTGATTTGCGTGTTGCACACGCTCTAGCTTCAGTCTGCGGGAGGTCTGAGCAGAGCGAGGTATGTATTGTGTGCACACCACAATGCATATTGTATTATTTCACTGACTGTTGATAGACCTGATGTGATATTAATTATTACTTTTTTCTTTATATTCTTTATTACTGTAAATGAGATGCATTGTGAGCTCGCTTCAGTCAGCGGGAGGTCTGAGCAGAGCGAGGAGAAGGCTGATCAAACATGCACTACACTGAACAAATAATAACTGTATTTTTCAACTCATGCAGAATAGAGCCTCTGAACCAGCAATTGGACTCCAGTTTTTATTTATTACACAACACAACGCAGAGTCGTAGCCGAGTTGTGGTAACAGAGACACGCGAGCCAAACCGGCTACATTGGTGCCGTGACCCGGATTCACAGAAGGATCGACGTCAGATTGACTGCCGGCTGTTGCTGAGTATTGCATATTTCGTTCTATGGACTGTGTTGAACTCTTCCTTTCCTGTCGAATCTGCTGGAGAGAAAGGTACAAAGACTGAGTATTACAATACCCCCCCCCCCCCCCCCAAAAAAAAAGAAAGAACTTTTGTCATATTGTTGTAATTCTTTTTTTTGTAACAATGTCATATACTTATGTGGTGGAAGATGCATAGGATGAAGTATACATTGGTGGGGGGAGAGGGCAGTTCTTAAGGGATATGGCTCACACTCCTGGAGCCACAGGTGTTGCTGACTCTCCATTGTTTTGCTCCACATGCATAAAAACTGATAGACAGGTTTCCAAGTCAGACATAACTTCCGCTGATTTATGCAACCTCATTACACAGTTGGCTCATGAAATAGGACAGTCCATTTCAGCGCGGCTAAAGAAGGGAAGTGAGAATTAGGAGAGAATGACTAGCAGCCAAAATGTAGGTTTAGAACCACTTTCTGCTGACCCTCATTCACTAACCATGACTGGTGTAAAATTGGTGATGCAGTCTGATGTGAAAGAGCCACCAAGCTTTCGTGGAGATAGCGCAGATAAACTTTCTATCCACGAGTGGGAAGAACAGATTGACCTCTATTTAAGAAAGAGAGGTGTGCCTACAGGAGAACAGGCTCAGGAAATTATGTCAAGACTTGGAGGGAGAGTGAGAGACATAATTAAAATCACATTACGCAGTAACCCATCTTTAAAACCTGGTGAAGACCCAAAAGTTATTATTGATATACTAAAGCAACATTTTACTGAACTGACATATTCTTCAATGCCACTCGCTGACTTCTACAATACCCTACCTACAGTGGGGGAAAACGCGATGGATTGCTGGATTCGCTTGAATAAAGCTGTTGACGTGGCAGAGGAGTGCTTGAAGAGGCAGGGACGCTACCTTGAAGATCCAAGTAAGGAGGTAACCATGATGTTCATTAAGCACTGCCCAGATCCAGCTCTTTCTGCGGTGCTGAAGTTCAAAACTGCTGACAAGTGGAAAGCTAGTGAAATTCAGGAATGCCTCGATGATCACCAGACACAACTGAAGATTCAGCAGGTGCTGAGAGATATGCTTCTGCAAACGTGCAGGCTGCTGCAATTGATGAATCAACTTTGGTGGGTGCTTCAATGAGACCACAAAGCCAAATGGATGCTGTGAGTGACGTTGGCACATCGTCTGATAATATCAGCCTTCAGACTCTCATAGCTCAACTTGATCGTGTGTTAAAGCAGAACCATCAAGCAGCAGTCCAGGCACCGTACATGTCAAGCGGATTCCAGTCTTTCCGAAAGCCATGCAAAGTTTGCAAAGCGACTGACCACTCTACTACCATGCATTGCAGGCGAGATGGATTGTGTTTCAAATCAATCAAACCCTCGAACAAAAAGATGATGATGATGACTGGGAGCAATGGTATGAGCACACATCCCAATCAGAAGGTGTTCAAGTAGTTCTGCAGAATTCCCAAAGAATTTAACTATTTAGTGAATTATTCTATGCTCCAGTGATCGTGAATAAGACATTCAGATTCAAGGGAATGCTAGACTTGTGGGAGATTTTTATTAATGAGATTTTTTATCAATCAAGTATAATTAAGGTGAATTTTGCTACACGTCAATAGTTATTATTCCATTATAATCCTATGGTTTTAGTATAGGAAGAAAGATGCCTACGTGGCCAGGATGTCCAGACCCAGATGAGAAACATCTGGGAAAAGGGTCTTTCTCCTTACCAGACCAAATAGGGGGCCCCTTCTCTATGGGGATCGAATTGTAAGCATAAGGAAAATTATGGAATATTGGGAACACCCTGTATATGGTATATAAGGAGATACCACATAACATTCGAGAGATCTTCTCGCAGAGAACATCTCGGATTTGTTTCTCTCTGAAATAAAGTCTGTCTTCTGGAAACAAAACCCCAAGACTGAGTGTGATCCCTCAGATCCATGGCAGCAGACACGACACTACATTTGGCGCCCGAACAGGGACAGGAAAGGAGCAGCAGAGTGGACGACTGCTTTTGAGCTGGCTGATGAGCAACACACACACAGTGGTGGCCACCATAGAATAAGGTAAGCATTTTTGCTTATAAAATTAGTGTGTTGTTAAACAGTCAGTTCTGAGTGGTAAGGTCACTTAAAATCTGCTCTTCCAAATTTAGAATTAAATAAATAAATTAAAATGGGGGGTTTTGTTTCCAGAAGAAAAACTGTATACACATATTTGGTATAATGTTAGGAAGGCCTTGATAGGTTACCTAAATTAAGACTAAATGGTGTAGGCAGAAATTTATTGCATGTAATGGTCTGTGTTTATTGAAGACTGGTCTTAAGAAGGACAGCAATAAACGGGAAACAGATGTAGAATCGCGAGGAAGGTGAAAGGTCACTAACTCAAAGGTCTGAACGGGAGTTGGCCCTGCAGGTCACTCTAGGGAAGAGTGTTATGTTTTGTGTGTGTGTGTGAAACTGTGTCCGGACAAATGTCTGTGTGAATGATGAGAATGTTTGAACAAATAAATTCCGTATTGAGTGGGTAAAAGTTGCGCACCGTTCCTGGACCATCACTTGTGATCTGGCAGAATTGGAGGCAACTAGTACCGCACTCGAGAGGGATGATTGAATGATGAGCCCTATAAATTAAGGGACAAAAGTGTGAGAGATTGAGCCCTATAGGATGAAGGGACAAAGGATGAAAGGGTTTAGAAGGAGTGAATGTGTTTAGGAAAATAGAATCAATAAAATTTGAATCAAGATTTTTATAGGCTTTTGCATTTTGGATGTCTGTGTGAAAGAGAAGGAGAAATTTTGTGAGACCAGAGCAGTAGAAGTGAGAGCAAGGCATTAAGGCTTTTGGGGAAGTCGTGGCCTAATGGTTAGAGAGTCGGACTCCCAATCGAAGGGTTGTGAGTTCGAGTCTCGGGCCGGCAGGAATTGTGGGTGGGGGGAGTGCATGTACAGTTCTCTCTCCACCTTCAATACCATGACTTAGGTGCCCCTGAGCAAGGCACCGAACCCCCAACTGCTCCCCGGGCGCCGCAGCATAAAATGGCTGCCCACTGCTCCGGGTGTGTGTTCACAGTGTGTGTGTGTGTGTGTTCACTGCTCTGTGTGTGTGCACTTCGGATGGGTTAAATGCAGAGCACGAATTCTGAGTATGGGTCACCATACTTGGCTGAATGTCACGTCACTTTTCACTTTCACTTTAAGTTAAAGAATTATATTAAAAAATAATATAAGTGCAGACAAAACAATAAAGAGAAGTAAAGATAAATAAAGAATTATTTTTAGAAATTTTATACATACTGAGTGATAGTAAAATAGAGTTGAGATTATCAATTTATACAAAAAGTGTAAATGCATCAGACAGAATTAATAACTAAATACAAAGAGGCATGAATAAAGACTAAGGAATAAAAAAAAAAAAAAAGGAAAAACTGGTTAAAAATAGATAAGTTGATAGATTAATAAATATATAGATAAATATAGATAATTAAATAAAAAAATATATATACAGAATTAAAAAGTATACATTGGATTGTAATATTATAAGAAAAGATATGAAAGCTACTCAGATATGGCAGGAAATAATAGGATTAAAATGTAATCTTTTTTAGTTTTTATTTTTTATGATTTAATTATTTTGGCAGAAGAGAACATTTGTTTTGTAATTTGTGTATTTGAAGGGACATTCGATGTAGCATTGTGTGAGGAGATGGAAACTCTGGTAAAATAAAAAACTACAAAACTGAAAGCATCAGTAAGAAAAGAGAAGCAAAGAGGGAAAAAGAGAAAAATAAGTAATAGCCATATTTAAGAAGGAATGTGAGAATATTTTGAAAAGTTTAAAAAAGGCCAGGAAAATACTAAACAGGCAGACAAAGAGACAGAGAAGCAGGGAAAGGTATTTTCTGAGTCTCCCCCCCTATTTCCCTAAGAGGGAGAGTTCCCAATTCTCAAGGGAACAGTGGAAGTAACAGAGAACTGAAAATGGAGGGGCATATAGAGATGGATGGTAGAGAGGAACCAGCTGTGAAAACACCGAGGCAAGATAGAAAGAAAAGTGAAGAAAATTTGCAGATTGATTGTTACAGACAGGCATGAACAGTGTTAGAAAAAATGAAAATAAACCAGGAAGATAAAACCAGGTTTGAGGAAGGATTAGAAAAAAATAAGGAGAAAAAATATAAATAGAAGCACAAGTACAAGCTATGGAAGAAGTGAAAATGAAAGAATTAGGAAAAATATGCAAGAGGTAAATAAATTAGAAAGAGGGATAAGTAAGTTGTTTGACAGTAATGAGGATATACATAAAGCAGATGAGTTATTTGATAACAGAAAATGGGAAAAGGGCAGAGAAAAGGGGACATTCAGACCACAGGCTGCACAACTCCCAATTTTAATCAAGGGTGGGCAGGGACAGTAAGTCCCCTGGGCTTCACAGGACCTCGAGGGGCTGGTCACTCACCTGCCAGATATTCAAGAGGGGGCTGGAAAGTGGATCAGGGTGTTTGAGAAAGGAACTATGGACAAACATTTGGCTGTGAGAGACATGAAAGCTTTGCTGGCTAAAATTGTAGGAGGGGCAAAGATGAATGAAATTCTTCAAACAACTACTCTAAACAGAGCAGTGAACTCTCGTAATATGTATGTAATTGTTTTTTGTTGCATTCGGTCCAGCAGTGTGGCAGGCACTGCGTACAGAGTACCCGATCAGACTGAATCCTAAATCCTTGAGAGACAAGAGCTGGGAGACACAGAAAATCCAACCACATATGTTCAGAAACAGCTGACAAGTTGGAAGCAAGAAACTGAGGGGGATCCAAAAAGAGACCCATTAATGGCAACATTGTTTAGCCCACTTACAGCGATCCCTCCAAACGCACACCCGATCCCTGTGTCCATAATTAATGTTTATACTCGACAGCCAGGACAATGGAAGAGAGAAAGAAACCCATACAGCGAGGCCAGAGAGGAAGAGGCTTATACTGGTCTTCCAGGTGTGTGCTGGGCAGATGGAACAGCCCGGACATAATAAAAATGACTATCCCACCTATCCACCTTAAAAGTACCCTCTGTGTGGAAGGGAGAGAGAGCTGGCGACAGCCTAACCAAGGTCCAGTACAGGGCCCAGTAAACCCTTGGGGAGGTCCCAATTCAGGCTATTAGGGGTGCCTAGAGAATCCTACAGGGGAGAGTCAGCTTCCAATTTGAATAACTAAAGCTGATCAAGGGCCTATTATGCAAATTAAAATAGAAGGAAAAACACACCCATGATTTTAAACACAGGTGTTTTTATACCTGTTTAAATTTAAAAAGATGTCTCACATCTCCCCTTGTCTGGAAAAATTTGCAAAGACAATAGGATTCTCAGGGAAACATGCAATTAATTCCAATAACAGCTCCAGTGTGTCTATAAACAAAAGATAAAAGTATAACAATGCCCATTCTGGTATCAAATCTGACTCCTATCAATTTGTTAGGAAGAGATGCATTATGCAAATTAGGGCTAAAAATTAGGTGTTCTACAGAAGGAATATATATTGCTGCAATAGGAACAGAAACACAAATGGTAATTGCAGAGCCAAATGTAAATGTCTATTGGATAGGACAGATAGAACAAGATGTGAGTCAATAAATGGGGAAAGTTTATTGAAGCACAGATTCCTGAAGCACAGCTACTAAAATCAGAATTTCAATGCATAATGATAAATGATTAACAGAGAGATGAGAAAATAGAACAAAAATGGCAGAAAGAAACAAAAGGACAGCAACTTGTGTCTCCAAGTACATCATAACAGGTAAACGGAGCAGCTATAAATACCAGATGGTGAATTTGTTAAAATTAATATTTTTAATAACTAATTGTGTCCGACATATTGCAGAATATGTAGGAAAAAATTGGGAAACAAAAAATGTAGGACGAATGATGAAAAAGACTTGATGAAATAATAGAACATTTGCCAGCTGAAGTTCCATACCCGCACACATTACTGATGAATGTCCCTACTGATGCCAAATATTTTACCGTAACTGATCTTTATTCAGTTTACTACAGTGTGCTGCTTGCAGAAGAGAGTAGGTATTTGTTTACATATACAGGTAAACAGTGTCATTAAGGGAAACATTACAGTGGATTTTGAAGATAAAAAAGCTTTAGGGTGTCAGGTAGCCATATTAGCACCTGTAGTACTTATTGAACCTCAATTGGATTATATAATTCAAATTCAACAACAAGCAGGCCCCTATGAACAATAAATGTGTAACAGAAGGGAAGCTAAAAAAAGACTAACAAGAGATCTGGCGTACACATGAAGGAAACATTGTTACACCTATTTCATTTTTGAATATTCTTATTGCAGATGCGCATGGTTTTGACCATTGCGTAAGGGGGGAAGTGATAAGGAAAATTATAAGGAAAATTAAACAAATGAAACAGAACGAAGTGATAAGAAAAATTAAACAGAACTATCAAGGCCAAAGTAAACAAAATATGTGAAAGTACTAAATTTAATTGGAATGATGCTTTACCTCTTGCACTAATGAGCTATCGCATGCAAACTGACAGGAACATGCACTTAACACCTTTAACACCGCATGAAATGCTTACGGGTTGACCCATGCATGTGCCATATTGTAAAGGTCCCTACAAAGAACTGCCTCTAGAGCAATTATAAATGAAACTTCGATATAATATGAAGAAATTAACTGCTATGCATAAAGTTATCTATTTACAGGAAAAAAATAAAAGAGCCCAAAGAGAAATTGGAGACTGCCTGTCCAGTTGTTCCAGGTGACCAAGTATATCTGAGGGTATTCCAGAGAAAGTGGAATGAGCCCAGGAGAGAAGGACTGTACAAAGTGGTGAGAGCTACTCCAACAGCAGTCCAAGTGGAGGGAAGCACAACCTGGTATCATCTAAACCACTGTACTAGAGTTCCCACGGGAAAGGCAGAAAGAAAAGAAAACAGATAATCAGACGATGCAGGAGAAAGTAATGAGGAAAGAACAGAGACACATGATGAAGTGCAAACTGACGAGAGCACAAAGAAAGATCCACAAGGAGCTCCTTTCCTCCTGTCAGACGAACTGGAGAGGACAGAGAATGAGTCTGACAACATGCCTAATGCATCTAATAATGCAAACCCAAACTCAACCAATGGAAAGCAACCTGACTTCCCTTCAATTGACTTTGACTTTTCAACCTTTGAACAAAAGTGACAATGATATCAACCCAACAGAACCAATGATAATCAAAAATCGTAGAAACACTGATTATGATGTTCAAGGTGATGAAGACATTAATCATATTGATGCATTATGGGATACAGCCCAAAGTAATGAATGGTATAAATGGGCAGCCTTTACTGCTAGAGAAACTGGAAAAGAAAATTGCTTGCTGTGCTCCAAATCTCCGTTAAACAAAGTAATAGCCATACCAAATCCATATGACTACCGAAAATGTGCCAAATTTGGGAGAAACTTTTATCATTTAACAGATTTTACCAGACCATATTGTTTTGCTGAATGTCTAGGATTTTTGGGAAATCCTAAATTAACAGATTTTTTTTTAGACCACTCTGGGGATCTTGGTGTCAGTACTCAGATGTTAGCCAAAATATAAAAATTGAAAAATGGAAAGTAGAGATTCCAAAATGGTATAGCATAGATTATAAACAGGAATATGAGTGTTTCCATAAACCAAAAGGAACACAAGATGTGGGCAAATTTAAAGGAAAATGTGCTATTATTTGGTACATAGATAAGAAAAATTATTGTAAATCAGGAATTCCTTCTAGAGCTCCAGAACTGTTAGCACTCGGAACAACTAACGGAAGTAAAATAACGCATGAAGAATGTGAAAATCAAACTATTGCATTACCTTCAATAGAAATTTATGAAGACCAATCATTAATAATAGCAGATTTCTTTTGGATCTGTGGAGGTGAGATATTACTGCCTTCTTTACCAGTAGGATGGAAAGGTATATGTGTAAGAGTATGATTACTTCAAGAAGTTAACATGGCACAATGGGGAACATAATCAAGCACAAGTAAGGAAGACAACAGAATTAAAAGAGGTTACGAGCCAGACCCAAATGTATATTTAGACTCAATTGGACAACCGAGAGGAATTGCTAATGAATTCAAGGCAAGAGATGAAATAAAAACAGGTTTTGAGTCAATATTTGTTTGGATCACACCAAACAAACATGCAGAGTGGATTAATTACATTTATTATAATCAACAAAGATTCATTAATTATACTGATGATGCGTTAACCTTGTTAGGAGACCAAGTACACGCAACAAGTAGAATGACATGGCAAAACAGACAGGCTCTTAACTGGCTTTTGGCGGACAAGGGGGGAGTCTCTGTGTTATGTTCGGAGATCAATGTTGTACTTTTATACCAAATAATGCTGCCCCTGGGGGAGCTTTTAGTGAAGTTATGACTAAAATTAAAAAATTAAGAGCTGAAGTTACAGCAAATGCCGGAAGAGACAAACAAATTTGGGATTGGATTGATTTGAAACTTGGAGCATGGGGAGCATGGTTTGCTAAACTGGGAATGTTTTTGGGAGTTGCCATACTAATAGGAGGATTATTATTTTGTTATGTATTACCTATATTAAGAACATTAATCGTCAACGCTACGGCTAAGCAAATGGAAGTGATAAAAGTCCCAAATAATCAACAAATTATCACCGAGAGGAGTCTAAAGGAATATTATGAAGGATGGCTAAACAAACTGAACTTAAATGAACAAACTTTTGATGATAGTTCAAGTGACTCTAACGAGGACGATGAAGAGGTCTATGATGAACCATACCCTGGGTGTAAGTGCTAGCCTAACTTCTGCCCAGGGTGGCCCTCTACGATGCATAGGGTATCTGGGCTGAAGATGAATTATTATAATCTTGTGATATTCAATGGGTTATGTTTTGTATGTATTTTTATGTCTTTTATACACAGCTGTGACAACCACAGGCAAGTGCTGAACCAATTACACGCTCACGCTTATAACATTGTTTTCTATTAAAGAAAGGGTTTAGGGAGGCTGGATCTTTTACTCCCTCCTAGTCAAGTGTGGAGGGAGATGTTTGGTCCTGTTGCTCGCCAGAGTGAAATTGCATAATCTAGTCATTGGTGATAATACAGTGTGACTTATTTAGTCACTAGGTAGTGTTAACTAATAAGACTGGATTATGGAGTAGCACTCTGAATAAAAATAATCAAATATGAGACTCAAAAGGGGGGAAAATGTGGGAGATTTTTATTAATAAGATTTTTTATCAATCAAGTATAATTAAGGTGAATTTAGCTACATATGTCAATAGTTATTATTCCATTTTAATCCTATGGTTTTAGTTTAGGAAGAAAGATGCCTACGTGGCCAGGATGTCCAGACCCAGATGAGAAACATCTGGGAAAACGGTCTTTCTCCTTACCAGACCAAATAGGGGGCCCCTTCTCTCTGGGGATCGAATTGTAAGCCTAAGGAAAATTATGGAATATTGGGAACGCCCTGTATATGGTATATAAGGAGATACCACATAACATTCTAGAGATCTTCTCACAGAGAACATCTCGGCTTCGTTTCTCTCTGAAATAAAGTCTATCTTCTGGAAACAAAACCCCAAGACTGAGTGTGATCCCTCAGATCCATGGCAGCAGACACAACACTACAGACTCCTGCTCCATGGCTTGCACAGTAACGAAGCAACGGCATCTAGGATGCTAGAAGAAAAGGTAATAACAACAGATAAGCAGTTAAATGAGCAAGTCATCCTGGTTGGCTGTGGGGGTCATCAAACTCACCCTAAATGTGTGTATGAAGTAGAGATAATAATAAAGCTTTATTGCAGACACAAGTCCATATAACACAACATACAGCATAAGAAAGGAGATACAAAAATACATAAAAATGCCATAATAGCCTATAGAATATACAGGCTATTACACCAGTGTTGTCTAAGCCTCAAAGTGTATTTATAACAGCTTTTCAAAGGACTGACTAGGGCTTCGATTATATGGTTCACTGAATTGTCCAGTCGACACATAAAACCAAACATCAGTTGCCTTAAGAGTGGCTCACAGGTTGGCACTCTATTAGATACAAACAAATGACTGGCACTATGCCACCTAGGGACACGGAGCAGCAACCTCATTGCATCATTGTATGCTACCTTTAGCCGCTGCATACTCTTTTTCTTATAGTTAGACCACAATTGAGCAGTATATAGCGGTGTGATGTAGGTTCTAAACAAAGAGCACTTCACAGAGTTAGAACACATATAAAACTTCCTTATGAGCATATTGGCTTGAGCATAAATTTTACAACGCTGACGGTATAGGTCTTCAGTCCAGTCATTAGATATCACATGACCTAAATATTTAACTTCCTCACACACAGCAAGAGGGCTGTCTGACAAATAAAAAGTCGGAAAAGTTGATTTATTATCCTCATTGCTTCTAACTACCATTATGTGGCTTTTCTTAGTGTTATATTTAATATCATAATCAAAGCCATATTGTGAGCAGACTTTCAGCATCTGCTGCAGCCCAACGCTGTAAGGACAGAGCAGGACAAGATCATTTGCATACATTAGATGATTGACAACAATGTTGCCCACAAGACAGCCAGTTTTTAACCTATTTAACTGGTCTGACAGTTCATCCATATAAACATTGAATAAAATAGGAGACATAATTCCTCCTTGTCTCACTCCGTTACTGACATAAAATGGAGCAGATACAACATTGTCCCATTTGACCTGAAACGTTTGATGGCAATACCAAAACACTAAAATTCTCACTAAAAATGTAGGGGCACCTCTATCAAGCAATTTTACAAACAGTCGTTCATGATTGATTCTATCAAATGCCTTTGACGCATCAATAAAACATAAAAACACGGTCGAATTCAGGCTGTTATACCTTGACACAATCTCTTTAAGAGCATAGATACACAAATCGGTTCCATGCTTTCTTTTAAACCCAAACTGATTGTCAGTAGTAAGAACATATATTTCTAACTTTGTTAGCAGTATTCTCTCCAGAACTTTAGACAAGATACTGGCTAATGCAATTGGACGATAATTGTCAATACTGTTGAGCTTTCCAGCCTTGTCTTTAAGCACAGGTAGTAACAAAACAGACATAATAGCATTAGGCAGGACACCATGAACCAAACAACCACTAAAACACATGGAAAGCAAAGGACAGAGCTTATGGCTGGCATATTTTAGATGTTCTGCATTAATGTAGTCCATACCACAGGCTTTGTTGTTCTCCAACATATTAATGGCAACATAGATATCTGCTACCCTAACCATCATATCTGCTGAGAAATCAGTATGTTCATGATTGATTCTAACTGGGTTACTTTTGACACAGTTGAATAAGTCACAGTAATGCTCTCTCCAGAGCTCAGCTATTTTTTCTGGGCTACTAATACCTTCAATATCAGCCGGTAAAGATATTTTATTGTTATTCATAATTTTGACCTCTTGGCAAAAATCAGTAGGGTTGTTTTTCTGTAGCTTTCTGGCTAGTGAGTCTGCTCTCATAGTATTTTCATTTTTCTTAATGAAACGTAGTGCATACTTAACTCTAGCATTTGTAATTTTTTTTTTATCTAACAATTCCCCATGTCTAGGCTTTCCTGCCTCTGACCAGAGTCTAAAGGCCTCTCTTGCCTCGGCATACTGCTCAGCCACAAACTCATTCCACCCAGGTCTAATGTTAAGCACTTTACATTTTCTTCTACAGAATGGTACACTGGAAACATTAAGACATTTCACAATACCATCATACATGGCACAGAGTTTTTCAACATGTAGCACATCCTTACAATTAATATCTGAGCACATTAGGGCTTCATAAGGCAGTGGAATATTATTTAGAAAACTTTCAGTTCGCACTGAGTATTCAGCCACCTCCTCTTTACTCAGCTTTGACCAGTCCAGTTTACTTGAAGCTGCATTCTTATTCCTGGACAGCCGGGGGAGTTTTTCAACATCTAACAAAGCAGCAATAGGTATATGATCTGAGGTGGCAAGTTCATAGCAGATCTCCACATTTATCAGTGAAGCATGAGCATCAGCTGTGGTAACAATATGGTCTAACCAAGATGTTGTGTTCCACGCATCACTAACATAGGTAAAACTTGAGTCAGGCAACAAAGCAGTGCTCGATAGGATTAAGTTAGACTCATTACAAAACTGCTGTAAGTGTGTTGCAAAAAAAGATTTTCTATCTGACATGTTGGCATTAAAATCACCCATAACATAGACACAAGATGAGCTATTCTCCTCTATGAATGTCTGAATAAAAGCTAACCTGTTCAAAAATTCATCCTCATGCTCATATGATTCATACGGTGTATAAACATTTAAGACAATAAATTTCTTTTCATTAAAATTACACACTAGCCCCATGGCCCAGTCAACATTTAGGCGCACCACATTCACCACTCAGTCATATTTGATGTTCCACAATATTGCTACACCACCAGCTATCCTACCTCGAACCAGCTTTGTACTGAGGTCAGTAGTGGACTTTCCAGTCCCATGAAAGTTTAGGTGTACAGTGTTCAGCTTATCCAGATCTTGTTTCGCCAGCCATGTTTCTTGCAAGCACAGAATGTCACACTCATCCAGCAATGTATCCACAACCAGACGTTTTGATATATCAGAAGCAGTATGACCTACTCGCAACACGCGGGTATTATATGAGACAACACGCATTTTACAATGTTTTGTCATTTCCAGCCAAGCAGCTGGCCTTCATCCCGCCCTCACCCACAACTACAGCAGGCACACATGCATCATTAACGTGCAACAGCCCCTCATCTCGAGAGCGGGGGGCATCCTCTGGCCCGGACAGACCTCCGTCTGCTCCCCTAGGGCGACGAGGCTCATAGAAGCGTCGGACAAAAGTCCCAGCGGGCCAAAGCTGCGGATCGTATAGCTCAGCCACATCATTACATTCAGCGGAAATACAAAAGGAGCTAAATCTGCTCTGTGTCGCCTCTATTTTTCTGCATGACACTTCCCGATTCAGCTTCATCTTTAAGTAGTCACTAAGGGTATCAGCATCAACACTAAGATCAAACTTTGTTGCAAATACCTTTACCATCTTTGTTTTAACAGCCAGTATATTACTAACCACACCAGTCCCAATTATGCCAGTTTTCTTTCTCCCATACCTTGCTGGAGTTTTTACAGTGCGAGGTGTGGGGCTTCGATGTGCAGGGTTCTCAGATACCTGCTTCAGCCGTACCTGCTTCAGCCGGCGCCCATCCTTAACCACCCTACTCCATGGGGGAGTCTGCGTTCGTCCCAGGGCTGGATCCACAGACTGAGCCGGTCTTCCGCCATCTATCTCACCACGCGCCGCTGTCAAACATCCATCAGCCGCAGAGGGAGGGCAGAAAACAGGACCAGGGCCCATTGGCCTCTCCAACACAGCCGAGGGAAGACCTGACACGCTGGGCGCAAGACCCAGTTGTGTCTCCACGGCAGTGAAGCAGATAGCATCCGGGTCACAGTGCCCCTCCACAGCTGTCAGCCGGGCTTCAAGTTTCTCAGAAACGTCCCGCAACATTTCACAGGCAGCTACTTGAGTTCCCATAGTTCTTTTTAGATAGTCAATGTCAGTATTAATTTGCTGCATTTTCCCAAGGAGCACAGACACATCGATGTGTTTAAATGAGACGGGGGGTAGATCATCCAGGAAGTGCGATACAAATCTTGGGATCTCTTCACCGCATTCATTAAGCGCTTGCAGACACATTTTGACATTATTAACATCCTTCTTTTGTCCCCTATGGGAGATCCATCGTTTATGATGTTGAAGGAGCTCTGACAAAACTGCCTTTAAGGTCACAATCCGCTCAGAGCTAAAACTGCTCGTTACAATTGTCACAATATCATCATGGCTTAGAGTTTGCATTTTAATCACAATAAAGTTCAGCAATTCATCTTCGACTACGACTCTACCATCTTCAGTATGGTAAATCTCTGGTTTAATTCGAGAAAACTCTTGTGTGCACTCTCCCGCAGCACGCCGTGCTGCTGCTGCTGTTGTACCAGCTGCCATAGCCACAATACTTGGTACACCACACACAATGACGGATAGAAGTGTACGGAGTACAGTGTATCGTCCCCATTCTTGTGGTTCCAGGGCAGAAAGATGACCTCATTCTCAGATCTAACGTTATAAATTTCATCATGCATCAAATGAAGAGCAGTGACGACTATTGGAGGATGACCGATCAGAGCTGTGACATGTCGTTGTCTTCTGATACTTTTCAATTCCTTGACATGATGGCAGGGTTGACAAGATGGCAGGGTGTCGATACTCCTAACAAGACTGGGACTGTGAAGTTGACACAAGCTGTAACACTCTTGGCTAGACAAGAGCATCTTGTATGGGGCAGACTGCCTAAAAACACCCCTATGTCCCCCGGCAGCACAGTGGTTGTCGAACCCACATCTTCAAAATCCATGCCGCAAAACATTCTGGCCTTTTGGGTGGTTAAACCCATGTGGGGTGACAGATAAGTCCCCATGAACATAGTGAATCTCTCTGATCAGCCAGTGACTTTGAAGAGGAATTGCAAGATGGCTGATGTATCGTCCTGAATGGCTGCCGAAGATTTTACGGTTTTCCAGAACTCCAGTCAGGTTAAGGCTGGTGATCAAGTAATGAGTTTTTCCGAAGCAAGCGGTGAGGATGTTGAGAAGAAACTTGCAGAAGTTGGTCTGAAAGATATAGACCACAAGTCGTGCCAAATCAGTCACTCTAGCAAAAGGGAGTTAGCTCAGCTTTTAGTCAGCTATAATGACATCTTCTCGAAACATGCTTTGGATTGTGGTGAGGCAAAAGGCTTCTCTCATCACATCCACCTGATGGATGAACGACCATTCCGCCTTCCTTACCGGAGAGTTCCACCTGCTCATTACCAACAATTAAAGCAGGTCTTGACAGAAATGGAGGAGCAGGGCATAATAAGGAAATCCACCAGCGAATTTGCATCACTGCTGGTGATGGTATGGAAGAAGGATGTGAAGAAGATTTTTATTGGTCAATATGTGAACTAATCAAGTATAATCATCAAGTATAATCATAAATAAATGTGAATCTAGCCATTTATGAATCAAGTTATTCTACTATTATAATCATGTATCTGCCTGTGTGTGTAAATGCCTGCATGAGAATGTGCAGACAGTGCAAGGGTACAGTATATGGTGTAGCTGCACACTCTATTTGGACATTAGACAAAATATATGATGAGACCTCCTTGGTGCAGACATTACAAAAATACAGTTTATGGTAAAGTTGCATGTCCTGTTTTGACATAGGACAAAATATATGATTAGGCCTCCTCATTTCACTTAAAATAAATTCTACATCCTAAAAGCAAGCTGGAGACACAGCCAAAAAAACCATATGTATGAAATGTATTGAACATGGGCACACCTTCGGAAGCACTGTATAAAACAGAGAACCGACACAGACTCGACAGACTGTTCTGCAGAGCTTTCTCGGTTTTATTGTCTAAATTCTAAAATCTAAATTCTGGCATCAAAACCCCAAGACTTCGAGAGTGATTCTTCTAGACATGACAGAAGCCACCACAGATGGTAGTTTGAGGATTTGCACCAACTTTAGGTAGCTCAATGCCAAGAGTCTAAAAGACGCACACACACTCATGCATCAATCAGATTGTCTGGCAGCTCTGTACGGAAATGTCTATTTCAGCACTATGGACTTGACCTCCGGCTTCTATAACATTCCCATGCATGAGGAGGATGAAAAATACACAGCATTCACCACACCACTTGGATTACATGACTACAATCGTATGCCACAAGGTCTGTGCAATAGTCCGGCATCATTCATGCGAATGATGCAGAGTATATTTGGTGACATGAACTTCACCCAGCTATTGTGTTACTTGGATGACTTGCTGATATTTGCAGCCACTGAGAAGGAAGCCTTGAGTAGGCTTGATGTGGTATTCCAGAGACTCCGCCAACATAATCTGAAGCTGAGCCCGAAAAAGTGTCACCTTATGCGAACTTCTGTGAGATTTTTGGGACACATCATCGAAGGGGGTGGGGTTGCTGTGGACCCAGAAAAGGTGGGCGTGATTTCACGCATGACCAAAGATGATCTTATGGAGGATGACGGAGTTACTCCTTCAGTAAAAAGGGTTACATATTTTCTGGGGATAGTCTTTTATTATCAACATTTCACATCATGTTGTTCCGCCATTGCCAAACCATTGTTTGCCCTCACTGCTGGTCAGAAGAGGAAGGGAAAAGGAAATGTAACAAGAAAGGCTGGTACTTTCAGAAAACTAAGGCCTTCCGACTGGACAGTGGAGTGCTCTGAAGGAGAAGCTGTTGAACTGTGCAGTCCTGGCGCATCCTGATTCAAGACCCTTGATCCTGTCCATAGATGCTTCTCTAGATGGTTTAGGGGTGGTATTGTCTCAAATATCCCTGGGCAAGGACAAAGCAAGGCCCATCGCTTTTGTGAGTAAAACACTTAGTGCTTCACAGAGGTGATATCCAGCCCACCGTGTAGAATTCATGGCCCTAAAGTGGAGTGTCTGCGAGAAATTTAGTCATTGGCTTAAAGGACACACATTCTCTGTCTGGACGGATAATAATCCTTTAACGTATATAATAACTAAACCCAAGCTTGATGCTTGCGAACAACGCTGGGTCGGAAAGTTAGCCCCTTATACCTTTGAGATACATCACAAAGAGGGCAACAAGAACATTGTGGCTGATGCTCTTAGTCGAAACCCTTTTTCAAAAACAATCGGTCATAGGCTGCTAAATGAACAGTATGAGAGGTTACTGTCTGAAGCTGAGGGATTTAGTGAGGAAGGGATCCAGGATACTTTCTGACTGTAAGTTCAATGTCAGCAGCAGGGGTCGGAGACTGACCCAGGAGAGATCTTTCCAGTGGCTAGCTCGGGTACTTGCGATGTTGGTGACGTTCAAGCCATTTGTGAAGCTCATGACAACTGGGAGCTGGCAGCAGAGTCTAGAGCAGCACAGTTGATCCAATCTGTCCAGCAGTTCGTCCCCCCAAGTCTGGACACATTACCTGAATTCCCCCTACAATAACTTCAACAAAGACAGGAAAAGGATCCTAACATATTTGTGGTTGTTCCTTTTGTGACTCGTAAGAGAAGACATAAGTGGCATTCATGACCTCGCTGGACATCAAGGGCAAGCAAGAACACTTAATTTAGTGAGGCAGCGATTCTATTGGCCAAAGATGGAGCAAGACATCAAGTCTTATGTTAAATGTTGCCAGAGATGCATTCTCGCCAAATCACCTGAGCCATCTGCTAGAGCCCCATTGGAGAGTATCAGAACCTCAGCACCCATGGAATTGGTATGTTTGGATTTCTGGAGCGCAGAAGACTCTAGGCAGAACTCTGTTGATGTGTTGGTGCTCACGGACCACTTTACAAAATTAGCTCACGCATTTCCATGTGCAAATCAGATAGCTAAGCAAGTGGCCAGGAAGCTGTGGGATCACATTTTTTGCGTCTATGGCTTTCCTGAACGTATACACACCGACCAGGGTGCTACATCTGAGAATGGTTTGATCGCCAAGGTACATAAATTGTCAGGAGTGGCTAAATCGCACACCACAGCGTATCGTCCAATGGGTAAATGGGGCAACTGAACAATTTAATAGGACTCTAGGAACTATGTTGCGTTATTTGCCTCTCAAAGCTAAACATCAATGGCCCCAACAAATCCAGACCCTAACATTTGCTTATAATGCCACTGTGCATGAAACAACAGGTTTCTCACATTTTTATCTCATGTTTGGCCATGTATTCTGGTAGATGTGATGTTCAAACAGGTACTCCGAGATCCTGTGGTGGTTGATTATGGTAGTCACGCCAAGACACTACTCTCTCATCTCCATGAAGCAGCAACCATTGCACAGCAGCATGCTGTCAATGAAACAGAAAAAACAAGCTCAGGGATATAACAAGAGAGTAAAAGGCACTCACCTAAGCTTTGGAGATCATGTGCTGATTGCTAATAAGGGAGAGTGGGGAGGAGAAAACTTGCCGACAAATGGGAGTCAACCCTCTATGTTGTCATCAACCAGAATCCCCTGACGCATACTGCATGGTACAGGATGAAAAAGGAACTAAGAGAGTTGTACATCGCAATCTTTTGTTGAACATCAGCTTCTTACCCATTCAGACAGAACTTGGAAGAGCCAGTAACCCATATCTCAATGACTGTGATGATGATGGGGAGTCAGTTGCTCATCTGCAGCCCCAGGATTCTGCAGATTGCTTGGAAGGTGAAAGTTCAGAGAGACGGACAAGCCTCTGGGTAATAGATGAAACAGAACATTCCCTGAGTCAAAGCTTACAAAGTGAAACTGGATCTGTGCAGTTCCATACTGAGGGAGAACAGCAGAGTCAAGATGGTGATTGTTCTGAGAAGCTTTGTGATGATGATGACAGTCATATTACAGAGCCTTTTAATGATCAGACAGACTGTTTTAGTCTTGATTGTGACAGAGCTAATCCCAGAGTGGAGGAAAGAGATATGCCCAATACAGAACAGCCTAGTTCAGATACTAGAGACCGAGACACCCAGGGTGTAGAAAATACTCAAGAACAAGTTACACGTGCTGGAAGAGTGGTTAAGAAGGTCAATCGTCTTATTGAATCTATGACACAAAGACAGTTAAAGATAAAATCACTGACAAACACATTGAGTAGAAAGTCCCAGTCACTACTCACCTTGTTTTAAGAGTTATTCTACAGTCTAAGTTCATATTCTCTGATGCACTTGAGCATTATCTTTGTAGCTGTATAGTAATTCATTAGATGTTATATAGATGTTATACATTTGACTTGAAGATTTGTGGTTTAAAACCTGGTATGGTGTAAAAGGCATAATTTTATTCTGATCACCCTTGAATTTCTCTCAACCTTTTAAGAAGGTAGCAATTTCAGCCTGAAATGGGAAGAAACATTTTGGAGACCTCAGTCAAGTGTATAAGTGAAGTTGGTTGAGTCTTTGGGATTTTGGTGAATACAGAAGGGGGTGAATGTAACAATTATTAATTATAACTTGTGTTTATTTTAAATTCACACAAAATCCTAATTTTTCTGCTACATATATGTAAGAAAAGAAAATAATTATTTTTATGAGTTTTGCATCGACGCATTTGTGACGTGATTTGCATGTTGCGCGCACTCTAGCTTCAGTCCGCGGGAGGTCTGAGCAGAGCAAGGTATGTATTGTGTGCACTCCTGTTCAAAAGAGTGTTATAAGTGAAAATAATCACCAATTAAGTGATCAGTTTTGTTAAAATGTAGATGAGTAAAGCAGTTTTACGTGCATAAGTTAAAGTTTGTAATTTTACTTTTACTTCACTATATTTTGTTTGAAGTATTGTACTTCGCTACATTTTAAAACTCATTAATTACAGAGTAAAAAAAAAAAAAACGCTTCCTGGAAACTACTGCAGTAAATAACGGGCAGGAGAGCAAACTGGCGCTAAAATCACAAGAAAGATGCAGACGGACAGACAGGCATCATGGTGCAGACACTGCTGAAAACAAAACCCCATAGTATTCTGCTGAAGTTGAACTCGAAGGAAATGAACTGAACCCCTGGCCATATTTATGCTCTATTATGCAGTGTAGCCTAAGCTGTGTTTGCCTAGGCCCTAGGGAGACCAAACTAGCAGTTTATTAAATCTCGACATCAACCCTTGGCAAGCATGTAGAGGTAAGGTTAATACTTGCATTGTTGCATTGGTGGTTTAAATGAAGCTTTGACAGTTTTGCAAAATGTTTTGCACAAATTAGCCAAAAAGACAGTGGTGCAGGGTGTGCAATCTGCGATAATATTGTAACTGTTGTTTTAACGATGTGCGATTTGACTTTATTAGTATTTTGCCAAAAACCAAACAAAACATTCCTACAGAGTGCAGTGAAATCTAGTAGATTAGACTAGTAATAACTAGTAATAACTAGTAATTAATTCCAAACACAGCCACCATAGCACAGTTTTGCGTCTCTGAGGAACGTCAGTGTTTCGTTCCTGAATGAATCAACCGTTTAAATGATTCGGTTCAATCGCATTGACTCACTTATTAACAGTGACTTGCTGACACCTATTGGCGATTTTAGTTTCACATTTAATGTATTATTTAATTATTTTTTATAATTTCAAATGAGTACTCCACATTTTATGTCTTATATATCAAAATATTTGTAACTGCAGGTTAAATGCATTCATGTCCTGCATTAATCAGTGTGTAAATACATCTAAATGCCACTTCAGATGCAGCTTCTCTGTATTGAAAAGATTAATTTTGTTGATACTGATTTAATTTGCCTGGGAACAGCTCAAATGTCTTATTATTATTATAAATAACTGATTCCTTCAACTAGTTTGAGATTAACAGGCCTATCCCAGGGGTGTCAAACTCAGTTCCTGGAGGGCCGCAGCCCTGCATAGTTTAGTTCTAACACTGCTCCAGCACACATATCATGTAGTTTTCAAATAAGCCTAAATTATTAGATTAGCTGGATCAGATGCGTTTAATTAGGGTTATATCTAAACTGTGCAGGGCTATGGCCCTCCAGGAACTGAGTTTGACACCCTTGGTCCCATTTTTGGCTCCCTCCCACTGTTAAAATGTAACTAAGTAATTTTTACTCTGAGTAAATTTTAAACAAGCTACTTTTTACTTTTACTTGAGTAGGTTTTTATACTGGTACTTTTACTTGTACTTAAGTCAAATTTCATTCATGTAATGGTACTTTTACTTGAGTAGAATATTTTCGTACTCTTTCCACCTCTGCACTACACTGAATGCAACAAATAATTACTGTATTTTTCAACTCATGCAGGTAAGTTTATGTATTGTTTTTATGATTTCTTTGTTATATGTGTTTAACCTAATTGGTTATATAAAATGCTGGAATGTGGGTGATTTAAAGATGTATATTTTATGACTTTGGTTAGTGTCAATGTATTTTTAGAGATATATATAAATACATATTGTATTATTTCACTGACTGTTGATACACCTGATGTGATATTAATTATTACTTTTTTCTTTATATTCTTTATTACTGTAAATGAGATGCTTTGTGAGCTCGCTTCAGGTCTGAGCAGAGCGAGGAGAAGGCTGATCAAACATGCACTACACTGAATGCAACAAATAATTACTGTATTTTTCAACTCATGCAGATAAAGAACCTCTGAACCAGCAATTGGACTCCAGGTTTTATTACACAACACAACGCAGAGTCGTAGCCGAGTCTTGGTAACAGAGACACGCGAGGCCGAACCGGCTACAAATGCATGTGGTGTTGTACAGTATATGACGGAGGCGCCAGAACTGCAGCTGATAGAATGTGCGCTGTAGCACCATACTACGATATTTCTTCATAAGCAGATCGTGGAGACATTTTTATCGTCCATGATCAAAAATCGCCATATCGCACCCCCCTAAATATTTATCATACTTCTTGAGTTATAGGCACGGAATCTTTGGGAAAAATAATATTTGTGGCACTTAGGCAGGTATGTTCAATGTGATTGTTTTGACACAAATTGGGATTACAAACGGCTGGATTCGAGCCTTTTAGGCATTTTAGGACACAACATTATCAAGTAACTTTAACGAATGTTACAGTATTCACTGTAGTTGTCCGCTACTAAAAACGTTTTTTCAGTCATTATCCGTGTATGCCATTGTTTTGTGTTTGCTACTGTTCAGTGGATCAGGAGGCGCTGGCTGTTGTGACTGAGTGGAGTAAATGAGGCAAGGGGTGTAGAGTTACATTCAAGCTATTTTAAGGCATGAAAAAATTATTTTCACAAGAAAATACATTTAAATATGTCATTTTGAGGATCAAAGATGATTTTTAAGGGAAAAAATACTTGACTACAGGGGGACTAAAGCTTTTGAGTTACAAGCATGCAAACTTTGGAAAAAAAAAAAAAAAAAAAAAACTTAAAGTGCCATTTCAAGTCAAGTCAAGTCTGCTTTATTGTCAATTCTTCCACATGTACAGTACATACATACAGAGAATCGAAATTGCGTTACTCTAAGACCCCCGGTGCATACAGATAACACTAACAGTAGAGCCTAAAATCTAGATCAAATATAAAATATAAGATAAAACTATACAATAAGGGAATGTAAAAAAAGACATAATAGAAAAAATAAAATAAAAATATGGTTAAATAAAAGCAGCACAAGGCACATGGCAGATAGAGTGCAAACCAGTGAACAAACAGTGCAGATAAAAAGATTTTTAGTGCATAAAAAATAGCTTATTCAGTCTGATTAAAGTGACAAAGGGCTTAAGAGCAGTTATTTTATTTAAACTGACTGATGAGGTGGTAGAATGACATCAGTTCCATGGTGAATGAGGTAGTGAGCAGACCAATGCTGCACAAAGTGACTGGTGCATGACATCGTATGTTAGTGGAAGGACCTGGGGATGTGGGATCTGGGGGGGGGATGTTCATAGTTCAGTGGTGCCTGGGGCAGAAGAGGGACGGGGGGGCAATGTCGGGAGCGAGTTCAGCTTCCTTACAGCCTGATGGATGAAGCTGTCCTTCAGTCTGCTGGTCCTGGCCTGGAGACTCCGCAGTCTCCTCCCTGATGGCAGCAGACTGAAGAAGCTGTCTGACGGGTGAGTGGGATCACCTGCAATGCAGAGGGGTTTGCGAGTGAGACGGGTTCCATAAATGTTCTGGAGGGAGGGGAGAGAGACACCAATGATCTTCTCAGCTGCTCTCACTATGCGTTGCAGAGTCTTCCGGCAGGACGCGTTGCAGGCGCCATACCACACAGTGATGCAGCTAGTCAGAATGCTCTCGATGGTGCCTCTGTAGAAGGTGTACATGATGGGGGGTGGGGCTCTGGCTCTCCTCAGTTTGCGGAGGAAGTAGAGACGCTGCTGTGATTTCTTGGCCAGTGCTGTGGTGTTGTCGGTCCAGGAGAGGTCCTCTGTGATGTGCACACCCAGGAACTTGGTGCTGCTCACTCTCTCCACAGTCGCACCGTTGATGGTCAGAGGAACATGCTGAGTGTGCGCTCTCCTGGAGTCAACAACAATCTCCTTCGTCTTCTCCATGTTCAGAGAGAGATTGTTGTCACTGCACCACCCGGCCAGGCGGCTCACCTCGCTCCTGTAGTTTGTCTCATCTCTGTTGCTAATGAGACCAACCACAGTCGTGTCATCAGCAAACTTAATGAAGAGGTTGGAGTTGTGTGACAGTGTGCAGTCGTTTGTCAGCAGAGTGAAGAGGAGGGGGCTCAGCACACATCCTTGGGGGGCCCCAGTGTTCAGTGTGATGGTGCTGGATGTGTTGCTGCCGACACGTACTGCCTGAGGTCTTCCAGTCAGAAAGTCCAACAGCCAGTTGCACAGCGAAGTGTTGAACCCCAGCTCGACCAGTTTGTGAATGAGCTGTTGAGGGATGATTGTGTTGAATGCTGAACTGAAGTCTATGAACAGCATTCTGACGTATGAGTCTTTTTTTCTCTAGATGTGTGAGTGCTGAGTGGAGGGTAGTTGAGATGGCATCATCGGTCGACCGGTTGGACCGATATGCAAACTGGAATGGGTCCAGGGAGGGGGGGAGGGCAGACTTGATGTGGTGCATGACTAGCCGTTCGAAGCACTTCATGAGGATGGGAGTAAGTGCAACAGGACGGTAGTCATTGAAGCGGGATGGAGATGGCTTCTTCGGGACTGGAATTATGGTGGTAGCTTTGAAGCATGTGGGAACAACAGCCTGACTAAGTGAGATGTTGAAAATGTCTGTGAAGACATCAGTGAGTTCTGCTGCACAGGCTCTCAGTACACGCCCAGGAATGTTGTCAGGACCCGGAGCTTTGCGTGCATTGATCCTGCTGAAGGATCTCCTCACAATGTCTGGGGTCAGCATCATCACCTGGTCACTGGGAGGCGGTGGAGTCTTCTGTGCAGTGGAGCTGTTTTGTGCCTCAAAGCGAGCGAAGAAGGTGTTCAGCTCGTTCAGCAGAGAGATGTTGCTGTCACAGGTCCGCTGTGGGGGCTTGTAGTCCGTAATGGTCTGTATCCCCTGCCACAGGCTCCGAGTGTCTCTGCTGTCGCTGAACTGATGGGCTATCCTCCTGGAGTACTGTCTCTTAGCCTCTCTAATGCTGCGGGATAGGTTGGCCCTGGCTGTTCTCAGGCCCCCCTCATCTCCAGCTCTGAAGGCAGCGTTCCGCGTCTCCAGGAGTCTGTAGACCTCCCCTGTCATCCACGGCTTCTGGTTGGCCCGGACAGTGATGGTTTTTGTGACTGTTACGTCCTCAATACACTTGGTGATGTAGGCAGTGACAGTTTCCGAGTACTCCTGGAGGTCAGTGGTGTTATTGTAAGTGGCAGCCTGCTTAAATATATTCCAGTCAGTTGTATCAAAGCAGTCTTGAAGAGCATCAGATGACCCTTCTGGCCACACTTGAATCTGTTTCTGAACTGGTTTGGCGACTTTAACGAGTGGTCTGTATGCAGGCATTAGCATGACAGTGATGTGGTCTGAGGCACCGAGGTGGGGGGAGGGGGAGGGCTTTGTAAGCTCCTCTCTGTGTGGTGTAAACAAAGTCTAAAATGTTATTACCTCTTGCTGGAAAGTTAATGTGTTGGTGTATTTTTGAAAACACACTCTTTAAGTCAGCATGGTTGAAATCCCCAGCTATGATGAGAAAAGCATCGGGGTGTGCTGTCTGCTGCTCACTGATGTGCTGGTACAGTTAATTTAGTGCATTGTTCCTGTTGCTGTTGTTGTTGTTCGGGGGAATGTAAACTGAAACGAGCAGTATGGCAGTATATTCCCTCAGCAGATAGAATGGCCGGCACTTAATAGTCATAAACTCCACCAGGGGCGAGCAGTGTTTGCAGATCACAACAGCATCGCGGCACCATGCGTCATTGATGTAAACACAAAGCCCGCCGCCGCGGGTTTTTCCTCCCGCGACGCGAGCTCTGTCTGCTCGATAGCACGTCAGCTGGTCGAGCTGAATGGCGCAGACCGGAACACTGTCGCTGAGCCATGTTTCCGTGAATACAAAAACACAACAGTCTCTTACAGTCCTTTGAGTTGAATGTAGTAATCGGATGTAGTCCAGTTTATTGTCCATAGAGCGTACGTTAGCCAGTACGATGGTGGGGATAGATGGCTTGTGTGGGTTAGCCGTTAGCCTAGCCCGGATACCTCCGCGCTTACCCCTCTTCTGCTTCCTCTCACGCCGCTTGTGGCGCCTCCGCTGTGGGCGAGATGCAGTAGTGGGGGTCGGTAATGATGTAGGCCTCCGGAGCAGACCGAGGGCCCGCAGCTGTTCCGCGTGCACAGAGTTTAACTCTAAAAATGCGGCTCTGCCGACATCCAGCAGAAACTCACGACTGTATGTGCGCTTAAAGACAGATAGACGCGATGACGACGTACAAAAACACTGCGACTCACAAGACAAAAAACACGAAAACACCGTTCTGTCGGGACAGAGAGAAGCTGCTGCGTGTGGACGCGCCGCCATCTTAGTATTTCCACATTTTGGATTGGCACATAATGCAATGAAGATTTTACAGATTTTACTAAGAGACCTAACAATCTCTGTGTAAAAACAGCCCAAAATTATAGTGCTGCCATCTTTCTGAAGTCATTTTTACTCCCCTGTAATTAAGCTCTGAATCTCAAGTGAAAAAGTACTTTTTGACCCTCCTCTACAAAGCGGTGGATTATTCCATAAATATCCAACCATGACATTTAATATTTTGGCTTTCATTCTTATACATATTTAACTTTCTTCAGAAAAAATATTAGCAAAATCCAAAATGTGAGCCGGGGACCTCTGTTTGCGTTGATAAGGAATTACCCTATATGTATTTCAGCTATGTATTATAATTCAAAATGCTTTCTTATACATTAATGCCAACCATATCAGTGGTCCAACAATGATGGACATACGTACTGAAAAAAAATTATACAAACGTTTTTAAGGTAAGTGGTTACAAACTATTTATTTTAGCTACATTTAAAGGTGAAACAGGTGATTGTCTTCAGAAACATTTTTTGTTATGCTGGTTGAAAGTCTCTTCACATCCCAATAGCATTCATTAAGTTAAGTGGTCTAAATGTATTTATCTGTATTTATATATTCTGTGAAAGGCGTAGGACCAAGAAATGTTCGTCAAATCAAAACGCTCGTTCCAAGAATGGCAGGCAAACATCAACAACCTGATCTTCCTTCCTGGCATTGTAGTACTTTTACTAACTGTACTATAAAGTTTTCTCACGGGTGAATGACACATGATGTATTGTAGTAATGTTGTCTCTGGTCATCTGATCTATGTACGTTCAGGGGGCGTGACTTTGGACATGATTTGCAGGGAGGGTGGGACGTTCGCTTTCAGTGCTAAAGTTAGCATTTTCCAAGATATCCTACTGCACCTTTAATAATAAAGAAATGTTGAAAGTAAGTCAACTAAATGTGTTTATTTAAATGTAGCTAAAATAAATTGATTGCAACCACTAAGCTTACATTTGTTTTATATGTATATATATAGGTATGTGTGTCTGCGTGTCTGACCCTGATGAGTCACTGCTAACAGATTGTCTTGTAACTTTCTCCATCCATTCCAAAGAAAAACTTCCCTTTAAAAACTAATTGGACTGTTCTTAATGAATCTGTCTGATGCCTAACTTTTTGGCTTGTGACAATGGAAAATGCCTTAAAGAAATTTAACAATGTTAAACATTTAATTAATTTTAAACAATGACTACTTTGAATATTCATATTTTGGCATTACATAAAGTGAAATGATTATGAATGAAAAATGACAGAATAGTGACATACATATGATAGTTTCTGCTAATATTTCCTCTGGACTGACATCCTTTGGGATAGAATGTGTAAAGTTGAAGCTGCTCTCAGGCCTCTCAGAGGTGATTCACATGAAAGTGAATCAGAGTTTTATCCTCTGTTAGACAGTGTCTGAAGACATTCAATGATGATTGCAAATAAAATGTATTTTATCTGGCTGCTAAAATAGTTTTTTCTTGGCAGGTTTGTCACATCAGAGGATAAAAAGAAGCAGGGCATTCAGAGGGACAACGAGGTTCTACTGCAGAGACGTAAAGATCAGGTTCAGCCAGGCGGTGCCACCATCAATGTCGCAGTACCCTACAGAGTGATCGACCAGCCGATTTGCCTGGTTCATTTTAGACTTTGTTAATAATAGATCCATCCCAAAACATGATGATTGAATTGATTCTTTTACCAAAAAAAAAACAAAAAATGATTTTTTTAAATGATCAATGCTGAGTTGTATATAAATATTTAAATTGCACGTTAAGGCAGTCTTTGTGTACACTTTTTAATATTTTCTACTCCATTTCACTGTGGTTAAAAAAACATCAAGCTGTGGCTGTAATAACTTGTTTTCATGACAGATTTATTCACAAACGTACTTTAAATAATTTAGACAATTTAGGTAATATAATGTATATTTTTAGCAAAATCCTGTAAAGGTATATTGTTGTCTCTTTGCAGTTATAAGACTTATAACAAAAGGCACAAACTCTCAATTAAAATTGAGAAAGCAATGTTGTCAGATTAGACCTAGAATTCAGACAGCAGACTTGTTTAGCTGTTGACAATGCTTTCACCCCCCAAAACTGAAAATAGCAACCTCAAATTAACGATTTTGAATGCTCCTCATAGGCAAAAACTTGGGCCTAACCAGTCAGTTTGAGACTGATTTTGTCGTTGTTTGTTCGCAGGGATCGTGTAGTGGCAGTCTTCGTCCAGGGTCCTGCCTGGCAGTTCAAGGGCTGGCCGTGGCTGCTGCCTGATGGATCCCCCGTGGATATATTTGCCAAAAGTGAGTTTGGTCAGGGAGAACGCAGCACATTATTTGCAATATATATACAATGGGCAAGAGTGGGTTTCATTTCATGCTTATGTTCTTTTAGTCCGAGCTTTTCACCTGAAGTATGATGAGGCACGGATGGACCCAAACGTGCAGAAGTGGGACGTGACTGTGCTGGAGCTGAGCCACCACAAAAGACATTTGCACCTTCATGTCCCCCTCTGCTTCTGGGAAACACTAGACAGGTCAGGATTGCAGCTCTGTGAATATCCTACAGATGTACATCTTTGATCGTTGTGTAGTCTTTTGAAGTTTATCATGTGAACCTGTCCCTGGTTCATTAAATACTTGAGCAATGAAACAATGTATTTTCCAACCCTAATAGTAATCTCAATAGTGTTATATACAGTAGCTCATAATCCCCTTCATCTTCTCTACAGATACATGGTCAAACACAAGTCCCATCTGAGGTTCTGAGACCGCTGGCTGTCCACCGTCAAGATCTTCCCTCCCTTCAGAGACATTTCAAGATGGACCGCTAGACCCCCGATCCTCTCAGCCTCCCTGAAAGCACTTTGGATTTCAGTATGCTTCACCCTCTGCTGACACCAGTTTGATTTGTAGCCTCTTCCTCCACCCGTAGATGAACAGGTCAGGGCAGGTGAGAGGAAATTTGGATGTTTGGGTTGGTCCTTGTCATGTTTTCTCAGTAGCTTTGTATTTTTCAATTGTAAAGCAGTTGGTAATCAAGGCAGATTCAAAAGGAGATATTTGATTTTTTTTTATTTTTTTTTTTAAACACAATCTGGATGTAAGAGAACCATTGAAAATGGTACTTGTTGATATGAATAAATGACTGCTCTCTAAAACTCTTTTAATGATAGATTCACTTTGTTCCTTTCTTTCTTTTTTGGCTTTCTCTGCCTTCAGTTCTATAAAGCGTAGAGTAGTGCATTAAGGTTCATTGCACAAATGCGAATAGTAAATGTCAGTCAGATTAGAAGAAGGTTTAGGATGAGATGTCTTTCTTCAAAACCAGCTGGCATTTAAATGACCAGAATTCTACGGTTATATGAAATCTGTACTTCAGATTGTTGATGGTGAATATGCTCTGTAATTCTGCAGTATATTGGTGATTTTGTTCGTTTTATCCAGAAACCCATGTACTGCTTGCATCTAATTACTATTTTTGAAATGGAAAATACAGTTGCAAAATGCAGTTGCTTCCATAACGCAAAGTCAGTTATACAATACTATTATACGGTCTAAGTCCTAATTGGAAATCCTCAGACACTATTTTGACAAAAAATTGAAATTTTAAGATTTTTTGTCTGTAATTAACTAATTCTCAGTATCCCTATGAAGTGCAATAGATTCAGCTTCACTGACACAATGTCATTCAGCTCCAGTTTTATATCTGGTGACGGGTTGATTAAGGTATGTGAGTGTCTCCTCTGGTTATCATTCAGCTCATCTTGATTAAGAGACAAATGTTAATAATATAACAACAATCATCTTCTAGATGTTATCAGTCATTAAAAGGTGTAATTCTCCAGAACTCCAGAACCATTTTCTGGCAATGAGACACTCAACTGAAAATAGGAGGTATAAATTGTGTGTGTCTGTCTGTCATTGCATTATATACAAAACATATCAAAACAGCTTCTTTTTTTTTCTTTTTTCTTTTTACTGATTGTATTGATCTGTTTTAACATTTAAACCCAACTTTTCCTTTTTAGTTTGATATTAAAATAATACATAATACAATTTTAGTCAAATTGCAGTTCATAAGAAAAATTATGTTAATTTCAAACTATGGGAAAAAGTATAGCAATAACCAATAGTTTGTATTGAGTGACTAATCAATTTTCCTGAATCTCTATCATTTGTCTCAAAAATTGGACGTTGGGCATTTTCATTGTGACACGTTCTAAAGTTCTCGGAAAGGCAAATGAGATGGCAGAAAGTAGTTTTCTTTATTTTGCAAAAGCTTTGCAGTTTTATTTACTTTACAATAGCTTGACAGTTTTGAATGATGTTTTGCTTCTATCTGGTATAACCCACCAGCGTTGGTATGACCATTGTTTTTTTACTGCAGTAAAGATAGTTTGCGGTTTGATATTCAGATTTCTTTTGGCTATAAATATGCAGTGCACTGTCATAGATATGCAAATAATACAGAATATCATTCTCCATGATTTGTGAATTCAGGAGACACTGTCCTTCAAGCCAAAATCAGGGTTGTTGTTTTGTTTTTGTTTTTCGCAGCAATTCTTAATATAATGTAATATTAATATAATATAATGCCTATAACTCCAAAAGTTGGACACCTAGAGGAATTAAACCAGTGATCTGTGAATTTGTCCATGAACCCCTTGAAGGAATGTGAAAGAAAGACATTCTTCATGTTTAATGTCTATTGCCAATAAACACGCAGACTGCTGAAATACAAAAACACTGTTTTTGGTCAAGCTCGATTTGTGAAAACTTTCACACTCGCATTATCACATGGCTGTGTTTCTCCTTGGGAGGTTCCCCTCAGACACAACCTTCTGACTCAGGCTCGGGAGAATGATTGGCACCCCCATTTGGATTATGGGTGTGGCCCCTGAGCGGAGAGCATTGATGTGTTCTGGTTTCTCGGCAGAGATTACCAACACTATTCTTAATGCTTCCTCCATGAGACTCTTGTATGCCCTCACAGGGAAGCTTTTTGCTTCCTGGTGCAGGCAACGCAATCTGGTCCCAGTCCATTTCTAAGGGGTTGGCCCCTGCCATTCTTAAGGTTATGTGGCAGCCATATCTGCTGAGGTGTTTTAGTTGGATGTCACCCTCTGTTTTCTGTTTCATGCAGGGGTCGAGACGGCTTAGGCCTTTCTGCCCGGCACAGATTCCTTCTTGGGATTTATCTATAGTTTTGGAAGGCCTGGCAGGCCATCCATTTGAGCCATTTATATCAGATAGTCTGAGTCAGATAACTCTTAAGACGGTTCTTTTGGTGGCCCTATACTCTCTTAAGAGAATTGGGAATCTGCAGGCTCTTTCTATCAGCCCTTCTTGTAAGGACTTTGCCCTGGGGCTGGTTAAAGTCTTACTGTGACCTAGGCCTGAGTGCATGCCTAGGTGGCTTCGATTCAGTTTCGCTTTCAACAGGTGGTTGGAGTCATTCTCCCCTGCTGATGCGATGTCAGATGGTGATGTACAACTTCTGAGTCTTGCTTAGTGAGGGCGTTGAAGATCTATGTCGACCGCACAGCCCAGTAGTGTGGATCTGACCAGTTGTTTGCATGTTTGGTGATATAAAAAAAATAAAGGAGCTGCTGTCAGAGAATGTATCATTGGACAATCTCTTGGCTTATGAGGAGCATGGTTTGACTTCTCCTCTAGGGGTGCATGCTTATTCACTAGAGCAATGGCTTCTTCTCAGGCTTTCTTTAAAGGTCCTTTGTTGGAAGAAATCTGTGCTGCGGTGGGATAGTCCTCTCCCAGCACTTCGTTAAGTATACAGTCTGGACGTAAGGTTGGCTCCTGGCTCCCGGGTCTTTTCCGCTTGAGCAGACGCTTTCCCTGGTCTTCCAGCTATTTGAGATACATCAGGCATTATGGTATAGCGTTCCCATAGTGACCGCTGTCGCAGCATTGAAGTGAAGCTATGAAACCTTGAATAGGGAACAAGATGCTGTGATGCTGGCCGTTCTGTTTCTTAGAGAGCACTTCCTTCAACAAATCTGGTGAAATTGCGTGCAGCACTCTGATATGAGCATATGTGACGTATGCGTGGGGCAGTGCTGAACAGTGGCGATTTCTTTAAGACTGCAAGGGAAGCTCGGCTTCCCTTATAATGTCACAAAATTAATGGTCGAATATGTACTATTGTATTAACATTTTATTGACTAAAAATGCGTTAGAAAACGTTCATCTCAAAGACGAGTTCGTTCAGAATCAGTTACATATAGCAGGTCGGCTGACTCAATTTCCTTCTCATACATTCCCGCAGCGTCACAGTGCATTTCCCTATTGAAGCCCAGCGTCCATTGACTTCAATGGGGCTGCTTTGAACATTTTTTTTCAGCGCTTCGAAACTAGACGGTCATTGGATAAACGCTGCGATTATGTCCCGCCCACGGACGCTCAGCGTCTCTGGGGGTGAATGGGGAGTGGGTTGGCCCGGACTCCGAGCTTCTGCGTGATGATTGGAGGGTCTGTCGAAAGACTGCATCTCCTTTTGACTGACAGCGATTCTGTACTATAAGGAATCACTGAAGCTATTCGCGCTCAGTCCCATCGCGGATTTCTCAAGTTCAGTCGAAATAAAAACTGCTGCAACCTATTTCTTTGATATTTGCTTGGCGAAATTGCTTGATTTTCATCATACATTTCACACAATTATACACCACTGTGATGAGTGGGGCGGGGCCGAGAGCCGTGGGAACGGAGCGAGGCCGGTGGAGTGATTGGGAAATGAGCGACACCTGCTCCACTCACCGGTCTCGAGTCCCACGGAGGAGATCGGGAGGATACAAAAGAGGAGCGACGACAGTGAAGGACGAGAGAGGACCAGGCCTGGGTTTTATTTTGTGTTTGGTTTTTATTTGTGCGCGGCAGTCGCCCGTGAGGGGCTGTCGCGCTGTTTTGTATTTATTTGATTATTAAAGTTTTATTTGAGTGTTCGCCGGTTCCCGCCTCCTTCTTCCCGTAATTATGGAGTTTTATTGTATTACACTCTTCTGCAGCGCGTCCCTCCTTCCTCCCGGGTTTCGGCACCAGTGTAACACTATAAAGCTCCATAATTATGGGAAGAAGGAGGCGGGAACCGGCGAACACTCAAATAAAACTTTAATAACCAAAATAAACATAAAACAGCGCGACAGCCCCTCACGGGCGACTGCCGCGCATAAACAAAAACCAAACACAAAATAAAACCCAGGCCTGGTCCTCTCTCCTTCACTGTCGTCGCTCCTCTTTTGTATCCTCCCGATCTCTTCCGTGGGACTCGAGACCGGTGAGTGGAGCAGGTGTCGCTCATTTCCCAATCACTCCACCGGCCTCGCTCCGTTCCCACGGCTCTCGGCCCGCCCCACTCGTCACATATCCCCATCGCCCCTCGCAGGCCGGGGGGTACCCACGAGACTGCGCTCTACTCCCCCCCCCCCCTTCCCTCCGGGGGGACCGCTCACGGTGGCTGCAGGGACCTGGGGGTAGGACAGACAGACGAGGCGAGAGAAAAGGAGATGGAAGGATGAGGAGCGACAGAGACGAGAGAGGGGAGGGAAAAAAAAAAAAAAAATCCGGTTCCCAGACCCGCTGCCGCTCGGCCCTCCACCGGCTGTGTGAAGTCCTCCGCGGTGCCTGGCGGTGGCACTGGACGGCCCTCGGTGGACGGCACGACACTCCTCCACCGCCCGGTGGACGGCGACGGCTCCTCCGGTTTTGGGCAGCCGGCAGGAGTCCCCTGTTCCCTGCTCCTCCCCATTCTTGGCGGATGGCAGCAGGCTCCGGCCACCTGGCGAACGGCGCCGACTCCTCCGCTCCCTTACGGACGGCAGCCGCCCCTCCACATCACGGGCGGCCGGCAGCGAGTTCGTCTGTCCCCGGCAACTCACTCCAGCCCACCGCCTCGAGCGTCCACGGCGCCAGACTGCTATGCCTTGCTCCATGGCACCGCTGATTCACCCCAGCGGCAAGGGATCTTCGCCAGCGCGTCCCTCCTTCCTCCCGGGTTTTGGCACCAGTGTAATACAATAAAACTCCATAATTACGGGAAGAAGGAGGCGGGAACCGGCGAACACTCAAATAAAACTTTAATAATCAAATAAATACAAAACAGCGCGACAGCCCCTCACGGGCGACTGCCGCGCACAAATAAAAACCAAACACAAAATAAAACCCAGGCCTGGTCCTCTCTCGTCCTTCACTGTCGTCGCTCCTCTTTTGTATCCTCCCGATCTCCTCCGTGGGACTCGAGACCGGTGAGTGGAGCAGGTGTCGCTCATTTCCCAATCACTCCACCGGCCTCGCTCCGTTCCCACGGCTCTCGGCCCCGCCCCACTCGTCACAACCACATTCCTTGTTTCAGTTTTACAGAGTTTAATTTTTTTTTTTTTAGATCGTTCATTCAGTATTTCCAGAGGAGGCCTTCCAAAGTGTCCTGAAAAGTTATGGCCATCACTTTGATTCAGGAAGACTGAGGTCAGAACTTCAAGTCCTGTATTCAGATCAGGACTTGCAGGGTAACAGGGGAAAGCTGTGTGATTACTTGGTGTTCCTTAAAGACAAGGAGTTGGACAGTGCAATGCCTCAGCTTTACAAACTGTTCTCATTAGTGGCAACAATTGGAGCTACATCTGCAGGTGTAGAAAGGAGCTTCTCCTGTTTAAAGCGACTCAAGTCCTACACCCGAAACACAATGGGCCAAGGCCGTTTAAGCAGCCTAGCTCTGCTGGCCATTGAGAGGACACTTGAAAAGACTCCTAGCTGGTACGACAGGGTCACAGACCATTTTCTTGAAAAGGAACGTAGGGCAGAATTTACTTTTAAATAAATAGACAATTTTATGATGTAGGCCGAAAATGAGCTTCCCCTCTCTGACAGACCAGTAGCCGCCACTGGTGCTGAAGCGCTATTGGCCAATGAATTGGAGTGATGGTATAAGGGCTTCAGACATTCGTCACACCGAAGGTGTTCCTATTCAGGGAACCAAAATTACATACATAACAGAGACGTTTTTTTCACTAAACACAATCTTATACAAGTAGCTTGTTTTAACAATGCAGCAAACATTTTTTTATATATATTTTAAGATACTTTAATGTCTTTAAAGTGTTAATCGTTTTTTTTCTTTTGTTTAGTAGCCTACATTTGGCCAAAATCTAGAAAAGATGATGCTATATTGCAGGGGCCGGCAACCTATGGCACACGTGCCAACAGTGGCATGCAGAGGGTTAATCACTGGCACACGAGCAATAGAGAAAACTGCATACTGACGTACATTTTGAGGTAATAACTTCTCATAGTCACGTAGCCTGTAGGAGCTTTAAATACTTTTACAAATGTGAGAATTAACCTGCCCTAGTCTACGATGTGCGTGTGACTGCTGCACATACTAGGCATTTCAGATCAAAGCCTTAGCGGTCTAACAGCACTTGTCAATCTCAAAATGACTGAGATGGCCAATGAAATCACAGTAGGCGGGGTTTAATGTTCACAGAAGCAGAGCGCGAAGCGTCAGTTTTACGTTAAGAGAGGAAGGTAAGATGAAGCTGCAAATCATTTAATATTAGTTTTTCAGTTTCAGTTTAATATTAGTTATCAACTTTTAATGATATGTTTTACGATAGAAATGTTAATTGACAGACAGCTATATCCAGTGATGCAAACTACTTGAATTTTTTCTCAAATATGGCCACTTTTAGAGAGAGAGAGAGAGATGTGTAAACACAGTGTTGACGCAGTGGTTAACCAGAAAAATAAAAAATGGCATGTCATGCCGAAAAGGTTGCCGACCCCTGCTGTACTGGCTATGACTAAGTGCAGTGGGTTAAGATACCAGATCTCTTCCTGTTTTTTTATTCTTTTACTTTTTGAGTAAAAATAACGTTAAGTGAAAGTGACATGACATGACATGCAGCCAAGTATGGTGACCCATACTCAGAATTCATGCTCTGCATTTAACCCATCCAAAGTGCACACACACACCGTGAACACACACCCAGAGCAGTGGGAAGCCATTTATGCTGTGGCGCCCGGGGAGCAATTGGGGGTTTGGTGCCTTGCTCAAGGGCACCTCAGTCATGGTATTGCCGGCCCGAGACTCGAACCTACAACCTTAGGGTTAGGAGTCAAACCCTCTAACCATTAGACCAGGACTTTCCCCATATAACTGGTATTTCTACTCTAACTGGTTTGGGAATGATAATAATACAGAGGAACACAGGAACAGAAACGTTAAAATATGGCCATGGATTGTGCTCAGAGTAAACCACCTAAATTTAAAAACAAATGGGTTTAGTTACAGTGTAATGCATTTATTAAGCATTTCTCTAAAATTATATAGGTTTGATATTAAGGTTTTATCACGATATACACTGATTTAACTGCGGTGACACACAACATGCCTTTATGTTAAAATTAAATAAAACCACTTCTCATAAAGAACAAGAACATGGTCTTATTTTCAATGAAATACCAATGGTTATATGGGCTAATTGTGCATTTAACAACTTGTTTACCATATTCTTCATTCTTTCAAGCAGACATATTTATAATAATTATAATAATAATTCATTACATTATATATAGCACATTTCTAGGCACTCAAAGTGCTTTTCCTCAGATTTCCTCATCCACCAAGATTCAAGATGCATTCACCTAGATGATGTGACGGCAGCCATAGTGCGCCAGAACTACCACCACACACCAGCTTTTTGGTGGAAAGGAGTGAGATGAAGCCAGTCAGCAGATATGGGGATAATTAGGAGGCTATGATGGTCAGAGACCAATAGGCAAATTTGGCCAGGATGCCGAGGTCACAACTTTACTCTTTTCGAAAGACATCCTGGGATTTTTATCATTTTACCACAGAGAGTTAGGACCTTGTTTTAACATCTCATCCAAAGGACGGTATTTCTATAAATCAGTTTAGATTAATCTTTAGGGTTACTAAAGTGATTCAGTCAAAAGTAGTGAGTGATTTTCTGTCTATCATTTGTTGCTTGATTAACATAATTGACTCGGAAAATAGCAACTAAATTAGGCTGCTATCATTTTAAAACCGAATGCATGGATGCATGTACTAATACAAGTTCTCCCTACTGGTTATGCTCACTTAAAGGTGCAGTAGGAGATCTCGGAAAATGCTAACTTTAGCCTGATAAAAAAACACTGTTCAAAGCCACACCCCCTGAACGCACTCTATTACTACAATACATCATGTGTTATTCATCGTCAAACGAAATTATTATGTGTTAATTTTGTCAAATTTATCCATGTCTGCCCTTCTCATACTCCCACCTATTGACATTTTTTATGTTTTACGACACGTGCAGCAAGTGTATGTTAGCTTATGTCCCGCAGGATGATACAGTTCAAATGTATGCATTTATCTTCCTAACCATGCAGCAGATTCATTCTGAATTTTTATTAGTTGACGAAAATGTCAATAGATTTTCTTCATAGATTTTGTCATTCAAAACGAGTTTTAGTTTGTTATCATCTCATTTTCGTCGGTGAAATTTTTTTTGACAAATGATGACAAAAATTATTTGTCAATGAAAATAACACTGTAATGGACAAATCTGAAGGCATGAACGCACAACTTTCTAGCAGCAAGAGCAAACACCATTAACAAGTTTAACAATTTTTTTTTTAATGTTTTTTATGTTTTTATAAAATTATAAAATAAAAATTACAGTGGAACTCATGTCACATGGATTATTTTTACAATGTTTTTGGTACCTTTCTGGGCCTTGAACGTGGTAGGACCCTAGCTGTCTACAGAGGTTCAGAAAGCTCTCAAATGTCATCAAAAATATCTTCATTTGTGTTCCGAAGATGAACGAAGGTCTTCCGGGTTTGGAACGACATGATTGGAACGACATGATTAATGACAATTTTTATTTTTGGGTTATCTATCCCTTTAAAGACCTATTTTGCTGCATGTTTACAATCCTATTTATCATAAGAATTCATATTTAAATCAAAATATGTTTTATTACAATTTAATCATGCAGATTTGTAAAGATGACCAATCATAAAAATCACAGTAGTGAAAATCAAATAAAAAAACACATGTAAGGTTGTCCAGAACCCTCCTGTGCGTTAAAGTTCCAAAAAGCATGAGACATCATCACAACTTGATAAAACCTTCTACCCAGTCGTTTGGCAGGGATTGTGCTTGTTGCTCTGCAGGTGCTGCCAGTACTGGATGATCTCATTGGGATGAAACCCATGAGAGGAGATCAGGTTGCTGTACCTACAGCTAGAGTAGGGCACTCGCCAGTGATTGAACAGCAGTTCATTTGGTGGTGGCTTTGGCTTTATCTTCAGTTTAGCTAGACATTTACCCACATAAACTTCTTCTTAATGCAGTCTGGGTATGGTCAGAGATGCCACGTATATCCTTCGGGCCACATCACCTGAGAAGACGTATCCAGTCCCAGAACAAAAGGCAGGGTATGGCGTACCATGGTACACTTCTTAGGGCATATACCATTTACTCTCTTTGTTTCGGTTTTGGGACATGTCTGGCATAAGGTGTCCTGTCAAATATCTTTGTTTTGGTTGCCCTCTGGGATTTAGGAGTTCTTCTATGAGGTATTCGGTGTTGACAAACATGTCACTGTCTGTCTTCAAGATGTATTTGGCCTCGGGACAGTACTTTGTGATCCAGTACATCCCAATCAGCGTTTTCAGGGTAAGGTTGTTGTAAGTATCCCTGTAATCTTGCTGGATAATATCATGATATCGAAGACTCTATATTGTGTGCTGCAGATTGCTGCCATTTCTTTGGGTGTCTTGATTTACACCTATGATAAAAAGGCAGACAAAACCCAAACTCCCAGCCATGCTTTCATTGGCCCACATTTTCCTGATGGTGTCCCTGGTGGCCATTTTCTTGGGCTCAACCGCAATCAAAAGCACTAAGAAAGGAGCTCGCAGCAGACATGCGTTTGGCTCATTGAGGATGTACTAATAAGGCTCCTCTTTAAGTAACAGTCGAGCAACAGAAAAGGACAGCAGTTTGTAAGTGTTTAGCCATTTTTTCTCATTAGACTACAGCGCGGCCGTCGTTGCTAGGAAACTTTGTTTCATTTACTGTGTTTTTTACCTTGGTAAATACATGCTGAAGTGGCATTTGTTCTCGCGTTTGCCTATCACGGGACTCCCCAGTTTTGGTCTGCTAAATAGTAAGGCGTGGCCAGCTGACTTCAATAACAGGAACTCAGGCAAATATAACAGTGGTTAGTTTACATAACGTGTGAAGCCTCCTCGTGTGAAGACCGACGTGTGTAAAGACCATCGACTCTACCTGCGCGACTCCACTGAGCAAGGAGACAAACAAGGCACTTGAGTATTGATTTTCTCCCCTTTCTTTTCTTTTTGTACAGCTTGTCCTTATTTACTTAAATACTTATCTAAATAAGTCATTTGTACTCACTATGTGCTTACTGATCTCTACTATTACTACCAACACTCGGAAAGCACGCACTGTACATCAGAGACAGGCCTATCCCAAAAATCTACGGCATGTCCCTCTGACCTCTACTACTTTACGCTCTATTCCAGTTGGTCTCTGGAACTGCCAGTCTGCTGTTAACAAAGCAGATTTCATTTCTTCTATTGCTACTCATTCCGGTCTCAACCTCATGGCCCTAACTGAGACTTGGATCAAACCTGAAGACACCGCCACTCCTGCAGCCCTCTCCACTAATTTCACTTGTTCCCACACCCCTCGTACAACCGGGAGGGGTGGAGGTACTGGTCTCCTTATCTCAAAAGAATCAAAATTTGATCTTCAACCATCTCTTACATGTAACAGTTCATTTGAATCACATGCAATTACTATAACCCACCCTGTTAAAATCCACTTTGTGGTCATTTATCGTCCCCCAGGTCAACTGGGAAACTTCTTGGAGGAATTGGATGTGTTACTATCAAACTTTCCTGAGAATGATACTCCTCTGGTACTGCTTGCTGACTTCAACATCCACCTAGATAAACCCCAGGCTGCTGCCTTCAACACTCTGCTCGCCTCATTTGATCTCAAGTGAGCATCATGGACAACACTTTAGTTGCTCCACTGCACACCTCAGACCACTTCCTCATAACTGCTAACCTCGCACTTACTCCTGAAGTGGCACACGCTCCACCGCAGGTCACCTTTCAACAGAACCTATGCTCACTCTCTCCATCTCGCCTTCTATGGTTTCAACTTCACTTCCTTTACTCGCTCAGTTTTCAGCTCTGGACACGAACAGTGCTACTGACACTCTTTGCTCCACTCTGACCTCCTATTTAGACAACTTTTGCCCACTGTCATCCAGACCAGCACGCACCACCCCATCTGCCCCCTGGCTGTCCGATGTTCCCTATGAACATCGCTCTAAACTCAGGGCTGCAGAGAGGAAATGGCATAAATCAAGAAACTCTGCCGACCTCAGTGTGTATCAGTCTCTCCTTCTCTGCAAATGTCTTCACTGCACCAACATCATACTACCACAACAAAACTAACAACTGTTCTGACTCTCGCACTCTTTTTAAAACTTTCTCTTCTTAGTCCGCCTCCACCTCCTCCTTCATCGACTCTTACAGCCAATGACATTGCAGTTTTCTTCACAAATAAGACAAGAACCATCAGTGATCAATTCTCCACACCGCAGACGGATGATAACTTCATAACGACTAATACACACTCTCTCTCCTCCTCCTCTCCACTCTCAGAGATGGACGTTTCCAAACTTATCCTGTCTACTTATCCTACTACTTGTCCACTTGATCCTATTCCCACTCACCTCCTTCAAGTGATTTCTTCTTCAGTCATACCTTCACTTACTCACATGATCAACACCTCTCTTCACTCTGGTACAGTTCCCTCAGCATTTAAGCAGGCTCGGTTAAGCCCACTGCTTAAGAAAACTACAGACCGTTATCCCTTCTTCCATTCATTGCAAAGACACTTGAGCGAGTTGTGTTCAACCAACTCTCTATGTTTCTTGTACAGAACAACCTCCTGGACAGCAACCAATCTGGCTTCAAAAGCAGCCACTCAACTGAGACTGCCCTGCTCTCAGTTACTGAAGCCCTGCGACTGGCAAGAGCAGCTTCCAAATCCTCTGTACTTATCTTGCTGGATCTGTCTGCTGCTTTTGACACAGTTAATCACCAGATTAACTACTGTCCACCCTCAGAAAGATGGGCATCTTTGGAACCGCACTCCTGTGGTTTAAGTCCTACCTCTCAGATAGATCCTTCAGAGTGTCTTGGAGGGGTGAAGTTTCTAAGTCACATCTTCTTGCTACTGGGGTTCCTCAAGGCTCAGTACTTAGCCACTTCTCTTCTCCATCTACATGACGTCATTAGGATCTGTAATCAAGAAGCATGGCTTTTCCTATCACTGCTATGCTGATGACACTCAACTCTACTTCTCATTCCAACCAGATGATCTGACGGTAGCTGCTCGCATTGCAGCCCGTCTGAGTGACATTTCTAGCTGGATGAATGATCATCACCTTCAGCGCAACCTTACTAAGACAGAACTGCTGGTGGTTCCAGCTAACCCATCATTTCATCACAACTACTCTACACAGATAGGTTCAACAACCATAACTCCTTCCAGGACAGCCAGAAACCTAGAAGTTGTGATGGATCATCAGTTAAGCTTCACAGACCATATTGCTACAATTACCCGGTCCTGCAGATTTGCCTTATACAACATTAGGAAGATTAGACCCTTCCTGTCATAGCAAGCCACCCAACTTCTTGTCCAAGCTCATGTTCTCTCCAAACTGGACTATTGTAATGCTCTCCTGGCGGGCCTTCCTGCATGTACTATCAAGCCTCTACAACTGATCCAGAATGCAGCAGCGAAGGTTGTCTTCAATGAGCCAAAAAAAGGTCGCGTTACTCCTCTCCTCATCAGGTTACACTGGCTACCAGTAGCCGCTCGCATCAAATTCAAGGTACTGATGCTTGCCTACAAGACGACCACTGGCACGGCACAAATATACCTAAACTCACTAGTTCAAACTTATGCGCCCTCCAGAAGCTTGCATTCTGCAAGTGAACGGCGCCTTGTGGTGCCATCCCAAAGAGGTTCGAAATCACTCTCACTGACCTTTTCCTGGACTGTGCCCAGCTGGTGGAATGACCTCCCAATCTCAATTCGAACAGCCAAGTCTTTACTCATTTTCAAAAAACATCTAAAGACTCATCTTTTTGCCAGCACTTGACCAACTAATACTAGCACTTACCTTTTCTTGTCTATCCTATTCTTGGAAAAAAAAAAAAAATTCTCTCATTGGTCTGATTGCTTCTGTTGTTCTCATTTGTAAGTCGCTTTGGATAAAAGCGTCTGCTAAATGATTAAATGTAAATGTAAGAATCCTTGCCACTCTCATGTCTTCGCGTGAACTGATGTTTAAAAGCAAGGAGTTTTCCAACCCCTGCTGCAAACATTCATCCAAAGCTGAGATGACATTTTCATTTGAATTTAGTGGTGAAGGGGACTTTTCAAGCTCCCGCAACTTGTTGGGATTTTGGATTTTGGGTGGAAAAAGCCAGTGACCCTGAATAACGAGGCCTACCACAAACACAAGCACAATGAGGAAAAGGCAGAGACGACTGTATCTGTGCCTCAACTTCCATTCCATGATCTCTTTGGGTTTGTTGGATTTGTCAAGCCTCCCAGAGTAAACTGGGAGTCCAGATATGTGGAAACCTGCAAATAAAAAAGGGAACAATTTTTTAATGTTACTGCACAAAATGTGAGATATTTGAATTATCTACATAATAGATTTAAATGTGGCATTATCAAATGGAGCTCAGTGTGCTAAACTCTTGGTATACATAAACATTGTGGATGGCCCAGTTCCACCCTGGTCCTTGTGGAATCATCTTTGAAACATCTGTTTTTGTGCTGCTTCCAGTACTAAAACTTTTAAATGATCATCTTATGTGGTTTGCATCCATCAGGCTTCAAATAAAAACACAAAGCAACTGAGACAATTAGTTGTTCACCAAAATTTCACCTATATATCAGGTGCTACAGCTGAAAATCCTTAATGTCACAACAAATCTTTATTTGACAAATTCCCAGACATGATTAAATAGGCTAACGGCTAACCCACACAAGCCAGCCATCCCCATCATCATACTGGCTAACGTACACTCTTTGGACAATAAATTGGACTACATCCGATTACTACGCTCAACTCAGAGACTGTGTAAGGGAAACAGGTCAATTTAGCTCAAAGGGAATCATTTACGATTTTAAAGGGAATTTGAACAGAATCACTGTTTTACGGCTGATCACGGAGACGGCCAGCGATTCATTGAACGAGCCAGATAACATAAATTCTGCAATGGATATTAATAACCAAAATATAGTGAAAACACTATTAATTAGCACAGTAACAAGATCGGCAGTTTAAGACATTAACTTGTAAGCACAAAACACACGATACTTATCTTTTTAATATAAATAAGGCTTTATTAGATAAATCTAAGACATATAAACTAATCTAACACAAGCACACGCACTCACACATGCACACAAGTTGCAGGAGGATAGAAAGTTAGGAAAGAATGGGTTTAAGAATGAAAATGTGAAATCCCAAGTTTACAGCAATACGTGAAATTGCATAGACATGAACAACCATCAGTCACTTAATTAACCCTCTCATTGAGTTCCTCATTGAGGTTAAAATTATATTAGATAGCTACACCAGTTTAGATCAGAGTCTGGAGGTACGTTACTTGCGTTGCCTGTGTAAAGGGGGTTCCCTTTGTTGTCATTGAAAAGGGATTTTCCTGAGGTTGCTGATTGGCTGGAAGTTCAGTAGTTGTTGAAGTGACGTCTTGGAAAGCCCGTGGTTGGGCGTTGGCTGACGATGCGGAGTTGTGGGCTGGTTGAAGTTGAACGGGCACTCGAGGTCAGACTCAGAACACGAAACTCTCAAACGGAAAAGAAAAGAAACTAAAGTAAAAGAATAGAAGTAAAGTTTGACGAGACTAGGTGGTGTTTCTTCTCATCGTGGCTCAGTAGCATCAGGCATGGCCAGAACACCCTGGGACCGCACTCAAAGAATGCTAAAAGTGATGACTAAAAGCATGGCTAAAAGCTACAACTACAAGCAAAAGCTAAAAAGCCAAAGCTAAAAGCCAAAAACAAAAAGCCAAATTTGATGGTGTCCTGAGTATTTAAACTGGCCTTTCGGCCACACCTCAAATATTGTCTTGACCAATTAGATATTGTCTTTGCTCGGGTGTTGCGATGTTTGTCCTGCCCATTCATAAATCATATGTTATCTTATCAATCACGTGGTCCGAATTTTCTCGCTCTTGCAGGGTATAATTTTGGACATGATTCCTATGATAAGAATATGATACATTTGACAAATAACTGATGGTCAGAAATGTTTCAAGCAAGAAGATTCGAACACACAAATACTAAACATGAATATGAATACTTAAGCTATTCAATAGTTATTAAAAAGACATACACAATAAGTGATTAGAAACATGACAAATGTGTGGGTTTCATATTATGATAAGGAGTTAAGCAATGGACTGATATTCCTTTATAATTCTTTTTTGAGTTCATTTTGTTGCATCTACATCTGTAAAAGACGGTTTTTGTGCCATTCTCTGACATAAGGACGTTTTGTGGAGACCAGAGGTTAAAAGGTCCCCTTAAAGGAATTTCAGTCTGGTTCTTCTCTTGTAGGTGGGGGAAGTCAATCCATGTGATCATGATTACCATCATGGGTTTACATGTGATGGTAAGGCTGTGCATCTCTTAGATCATCAATCTGGATTAATTGCCCCAAATTTGACAATCTCTTCTCTGAACTGAAATTGTCAATAATTGTTTTAATGGTGTTAATTTTGAAAGTAGTTCTCTGAAAGAGTTGGTTGGTTATCTTGCTTCAGACTGTGGTGCTAGGAGTTGATTTACAACATCCTGTTGCCTTTATGTTGAATTTGGCTCCTTATGTTTCAACCATGATCCCGATCGAATCTTTAATTTTTCTGGTTCGGGTCTGATACGCTACAACTGTTAGAGGCTGTTGTGTTTTTGTGTTCACAGAAACATGGCTTAGCAACAGCGTTCCAGACGGCGCTATTCAGCTCGATCATCTGACGTGCTATCGAGAGGACAGAGCTCTCTTGGCTGGCTTTGTGTTTACATCAATGACACGTGGTGCCGTGATGCTGTTGTGGTCTGCAAACACTGCTCACCCCTGGTGGAGTTTATGATTATTAATGGCCGGCTGTTCTATCTACTGAGGGAATATACAGCCATACTTAAAGAGTGTTTTTCCAAAAATACACCAACACATTAACTTTCCAACACGAGGTAATAACGTTTTAGATTTTGTTTATACCACACAGAAAGGAGCTTACAATGCCCTCCCCTCCCCCACCTTGGTGCCTTAGACCACATCACTGTCATGCTAATGACTGCATACAGACTGCTCGTTAAAGTCGCCAAACGAGTTCACAAATAAATTCAAGTGTGGCCAGAAGGGTCGTCAGAGGCTCTTCAAGACTGTTTTGACACAACTGACTGGAATATGTTTAAGCAGGCTGCCACATACAATAACACTACCATAGACCTCCAAGTGTACTCAGAGACTGTCACTGCCTACATCACCAAGTGTACTGATGATGTAACAGTCACAAAGACCACCACTGTCCGGGCCAACCAGAAGCCGTGGATGACAGGGGAGGTCTACAGACTTCTGAAGATGCAGAATGCTGCAATCAGAGCTGGAGATGAGGGGGGCCTGAGGACAGCTAGGGCCAACCTATCCCGCGGCATCAGACAGGCTAAGAGACAGTACTCCAGGAGGATAACCCATCGTTTCAGCGACAGCAGAGACACTCAGAGCCTGTGGCAGGGGATACAGACCATTACGGACTACAAGCCCCAACCGCGGACCTGTGACAGCAACATCTCCCTGCTGAATGAGCTGAACACCTTCTTGGCTCGCTTTGAGGAACAAAACAGCACCACTGCACCACTCCCAGTGACCAGGTGATGACGATGACCCCAGACAGCGTGAGGAGATCCTTCAGCAGGATCAAAGCATGCAAAGCTCCGGGTCCTGATAACATCCCTGGGCATGTACTGAGAGACAGTGCAGTGGAACTCACTGATCTCCTTACAGACATTTTCAACATCTCGCTTAGTCAGGCTTTTGTTCCCACATGCTTCAAAGCTACCATCATCATTCCAGTCCCGGAAAAACCGTCTCTATCCTGCTTCAATGACTACTGTCCTGATGCACTTACTTCCATCCCCATGAAGTGCTTTGAACGGCTAGTCATGCACCTTATCAAGTCTGCCTTCTCCCCCTGCCTGGACCCCTTCCAGTTTGCATATCGGTCCAACCGCTCGACCGATGACGCCATCGCAACTGCCCTCCACTCAGCACTCACACATATAGACAAAAAGGACTCATATGTCAGAATGCTGTTCATAGACTTCAGTTCAGCATTCAACACAATCATACCTCAACAGCTCATTTACAAACTGGTCCAGCTGGGACTCAACACTTTGCTGTGCAACTGGCTGTTGGACTTTCTGACTGGAAGACCTCAGGCAGTACGGGTCGGTAGCAACACATCCTGCACCATCACACTGAACACTGGGGCCCCCCAAGGATGTGTGCTGAGCCCCCTCCTCTTCACTCTGCTGAGCCACGATTGGACACCATCACACAACTCCAACCTCTTTATTAAGTTTACGGATGACACGACTGTGGTGGATCTCATTAGCAACAGAGATGAGACAAACTACAGGAGCGAGGTGAGCCACCTGGCCGGGTGGTGCAGTGTCAACAATCTCTCTCTGAACGTGTAGAAGATGAAGGAGATTGTTGTTGACTTCAGGAGAGTGTACACTCAGCATGCTCCTCTGACTATCAACGGTGCAACTGTGGAGAGAGTGAGCAGCACAAAGTTCCTGGGTGTGCACATCACAGAGGACCTCTCCTGGACCGACAACACCACAGCACTGGCCAAGAAAGCACAGCAGTGTCTCTACTTCCTCCGCAAACTGAGAAGAGCCAGAGCCCCGGCCCCCATCATGTGCAACTTCTACAGAGGCACCATTGAGAGCATCCTCACTAGCTGCATCACTTTGTGGTATGGGGCCTGCAACGTGTCCTGCCTGAAGACTCTTCAACGCATAGTGAAAGCAGCTGAGAAGATCATTGGTGTCTCTCTCCCCTTTCTCCAGGACATTTACGGAACCCGTCTCACTCGCAAAGCCCTCTGCATTGCAGGTAATCCCACACACCCGTCACACAGCTTCTTCAGTCTGCTGCCATCAGGGAGGAGACTGTGGAGTCTCCAGGCCAGGATCAGCAGTCTGAAGGACAGCTTCATTCATCAGGCTGTCAGGAAGCTGAACTCGCTCCCGAACTTAACCCCCCCACCCCTTCAGCCCCAGGCACCACTGAACTATGAACCCCCCCCCCCCCCCAGGTCCCACATCCCCAGGTCCTTCCACTCCCCTCTCCCACTAACATACGATGACAGCATTGGTCTGCTCACTACCTCATTCAGCATAGAACTGATGTCATTCTACTACCTCTTCAGTCAGTTTAAATAAAAGAACTGCTCTCTGAGCCCTTTGTCACTTTAATCAGACTGAATAAGCTTTTTTTGCACTACAATCTTTTTATCTGCACTGTTTGTTCACCTCACTGGTTTGCACTCTATCTTGCGCTGCTTTAACTTTATTTTTATTTTCATTATTTTTTGCATGCCCTTATTTGTATAGTTGTATTTTAGATTTTAGATTTGATCTGTATCTATCTGTATTTTAGGCTCTACTGTTAATGTTATCTATACGCACCATGGGTCTGAGAGTAACGCAATTTCAGTTCTCTTTATGTATGTACTGTACATGTGGAAGAATTGACAATAAAGCAGACTTGACTTGACTTGAAATATATTGCCTTCCATTTAAAAAGAAGAAACATTTTAAGACAGTTTGTAATATAATATTTCTATATGTGCTAAACTGCAGAATTTAGCCTATCGTAGGTCATAGTATTTTTCACTGCAGTATTGCTATTTTACAATTAATTCAAATTGCAGGCATAGTGCACCAATCAACAACTGCTTGTTTGTGTACACCAGAAAGCACTTTTATGTGTCCTCAGTGTACAAAAAAACAAATGTTTATGAATTATTATATAAATATTATTATTATAATTGCTGTTACTACAGCCTTTTTGTTGTCTGGTTTGATGTACCTTTCACTTGGTCTGAATGAGATGCTTGCTATTTGTCAGTCCTGTTGCAGAAAGATGCTGTGGGCTTTGCCATTGTATCTTTTTATAGCTCTTGTCATTTAAGTCTCTACCTCTTCCTATGGTTTGCCACTCCTTTTCTTTACAGTCTAAGTGCAAAGAAGATATTTTTACTTGAATAATGATCAACGATGCACACCTGACTCAGACTTAGCAACATCAAGGACCCCAAGCAAATAGCCGGTTTAGTAGCCCCAGCACACCATTTATGTGCTCTTTTATATTTGTAACCTTTATTATTTTGCTCTCTCTCTCTCTCTGTCTCTCTCTCTCTATCATAGTTTTAACTTTATTTACCACTCCACAGTATAGGATTGTATGGATAAATGCAATAAATAATTAGTCAACCTGATTTTGTTCTAAGTCGTATTACCTTATTTTACCATACCTTTACAAAAATCATGCTTGCACCTGTCCATTTTTAATAACCACCTTTTTTTCTAAAAGATAAAATATTCATAATCAATAATCAACTCTTCGGCATACTGTAGGGTTTACAAAAAAAAAAAAAAAAAAAAAAAACTGAAAATATAATCTCTTATTAAGCAACAATCTTCACAAACAAGTGAATCATTTTGAGAAATTGAGATTAGTAAAAAACCATGACATGAAAACCTGTAAACCTGAAAAGACATTCATCTGTCACATGAATGAACAATGTATAGAAAGCTATGTATACCTAACCCAATTATTCTTTCTTTTTTTGTATTCATAATTAAAACAGTGTCAATTTACACTAAGTGCAACTAGCCTGCCTTGTTGGCAGAGGCTATTTACACCAAGTCCACCCACCAACATGTGGTTGGGCTAGATAACATTACAAAAGACAGCTGTCAAACAACAGCTCTAGTGTTGTAGATGGTAAAGTGTGTGGTGTAGTCTTTTTGATGCAATCGACCCGAGTTCGAATCCGCCTTTTTGCCGAACTTGTTCTTCTCCCTTTTCACATCTCAAATCACATCGGAAAGTCATTTATTTTCAATAAAAATGAAGGAAATAATCGAAAAGTTGAAAATAAAGTATCAAGTAGGGCTAGGGGTAGGTGTAGGTAGCATACTGTTTTATAATGTACCACAATACTGAAGTGCAGATATATGTCACTATTTGCAATAGGTAGTATTAATAAGTTTATGTAACAGGCTTCAGTTTAGTTGCTGCCTTAAATTAGGGCTGCCAACTTTTGAGTTCAACTTGGAGTGGGAATGCCCACAGTGGGTGGGGGTTTGGTTGGAGTTGTTTGGGTCCAAATAATTAAATAAACCAACCTCCGGTTTGACCGAAAAGGCTTAAGCCTAGTGCCATGCTAAAATGTAAGTCTGAGCTGTTTCAACTGAAAGAAATATGCACTGATCTTAAAGCATGTCAGTGCCTTGTTTTGTCTCAAGATGCACATCAGTAATGTTTTTTTCTAAGGCATTTTTATACTTAAATGTCCTAATTAAATTATGGTCTAATCCTGGCTTAGTCTAAGCTCTGTCTGTGAAACCAGGCCAAAGAGTTTTGTCTGATATCTGGATATGTAATAACTAACCCTAACCCTAACTTTTCAAAAATATTTTGACATGAAAATTCTAATATTTTTTCTATTAATCTGGGCCCGTATTTATCAAGCTTCTCAAAGTGCCATTTTAGTCTTAAGTGCTGAGAATTCATTAAATTTACTCCTGCTTTCAAACTTAAGTATAAAAGCAAGTTAACAAATTTCTTAAAGCTAAGAATCACTCTTACTCTCCCAGTTAAGACAGCTCGAGTGGTCTCTCAAGTGGTTAGGAGTTGCCAGTAGGGGCTTGTGATGGAACTGAAGAGACAGAGACGTGCGCAAACTTGCATTTTATAACATGTTTCCGCTGTTTGATTAATTCAGCAAGCAGTAATGCTTCCTCCTCCTGCCATGTTCGGTTTTCTTTTGGAATCCACGGTGGTTGATTACATGAGCATAGCAAAGCTGCATGGTACGCTGGTGAAATTGTGTAATACAACCTTCTCCTCCAGCACAATTCCCCTGTTGAAGACCTCATGTAAGAAGGTGTACTGCAGTGAAACTTCATAGTCTATTACAAGGCCAACTTGCATGCCTTACATCTCACCATGAGCCTTTAAAATGGCAAAGTAATTTTGTAGAAATTACACACAGTTGGTTATTATATACACTGTACACTGAGGAAGTTCACTATACACCGAAATACTTGGAAGAAACACATTAGGTATTTTGAATAACAAAAAAGGCAATGGTTTAATGCTTCTCTATGTTGCTTATGTGAGTAACTGCTTCTCAGATGTGACCTTGGACCACAAAACCAGTCTTAAGTCGATGAGGTATATTTGTAGCAATAGCCAACAATGCATTGTATAGACCAAAATTATTGATATTTTTTTAATGACAAAAATCATTAGGATATTAAGTAAAGAGACAACTTTAAAGGCTTTTTTCTTAATATTTCTCTATTTTTTTCTCCTTTTTTTTGCACCCTCAGATTCCAGATTATCAAATAGTTGTATCTCGGCCAAATATTGTCCTATCCTAATTAACCATACATCAATGGAACTCTTATTTATTCAGCTTTCAGATGATGTATAAATCTCAGTTTCACTACACGAAATGTGATCGCACCTTTATATTGTGTCTGTTTGGACGTGAGTGGCGTGGCATGACCTGGAAAAAATGAAAGAGAACCAGTTTAATCAGTGATGACATCTACTGTCCACACGTACTTTGCGTTGATCGAGTTTTGCAAATGTGTGGTATGACTGTACATGGCCAGATGTGGAAACCCCCTTCTGATCAACAGGTTTGGCTGGTTCAGCTGCTAGCAGGTGCATTATCAAGCATGCCGTCACACAAGTTTCTTTTTTTTTTCTTTTTTTTCAGAACAGAACGACTTTAAACGGATCCAAATATTTTTTATGAATGTTGTGCATCTTGTGTTTGCTGGTGCATTGAGAGGGATTATTTTTGTCTGTTTGTTGGCATTAAAATGGCTCTGGCAAAACCATCTATCAGAAAGCCAGACTAAAACTGTAATGTAATTTCTCAGGAAAACAAAAGAAGACTGATATAAGGAAGATAGATGATTATTAAAGCATGGTCTCTCTAGTGTACAGTATATTGCACATCTTGGCAAATACAGTTGGTAATGTAGAAAAATCGTATATTGCACAATTATTCTACAGAAGCACCAATTTAAAAAATGCTTTAGTAAATCCCACAAATCAAACCTTACTAAGATAAAAGAGATACTAATATAAAACACTGAAAATTAATTTTCGCTAATAAATTGTATTTGTGGAAAAATTCCAAGTCAAATTTGGATAAGACCTATTTACATGGCATAACGTTATCTGAATATCTTCTTGGTAAGACAAGCATATACATGACTGACAAGTCAAAAAAATTTCTGTCCAAGACAGTGTAAAAGGTGGAAACCTGTGCTTTTGAATTCCCTGAGGCAAGAAGATATGGTTGAGGGTTTCCTTAAGCGGTCAGGAGATGATCATCAAGACATGACTGAAACACAACATAAATTTCCCTTTATAAACAATTTGTTTAAAAATAGGCATTAAATGAAGGATCACTCCAAGAGCACAGGGCCAAAAAGAAACCTCTCAGCAGGGACCAATCCTAGCGTCTCCCGTGATGCAGCGTCAAAGTCATACCAAACAGAGCATCATTGGGGACGCAACGTCAAAGTCACACCAATCTGAGCTTCTTTGGGGATGCAGCGTTGAAGGACCGCCGAACTCCCCGAATGAGAATGTTTAGTGTGCAGAGAGGAGCTGGAGTCAAGTATCAGGGTCCCAACAGAAATGAGATGCCAGGGCCGGAAGCAGAACCTGTAAAGTCTGGTAGGATGAGAGGGAACAGTTCTAGACAGAAACAAAAAATCAAAACACTTGGAGCCTAAGACAACATAACACGGCAGGGATGGGCAAACAAGACAAGACGGTCACTAGCGAAGCATTACACGACATACAACGTTCTGACAAAAGACGGCGCATGAGAGGAACTAAAATAGGGGAGAGCTAATGAGGAAAGAGTGGCTACAGGTGTGACAGAACACAGAGAATAAAGGATAACGAGTGGAAGGGGGAAGACACCACACTGACAGCAGAACACATGAGCTGCCAAAACAAAACCCCATGTGCTCAGAGACAAGGCACACAGACACAACGACAAAAACACCGCATCTCAGACCTAAGCCATGACATTAAGTACAATATTTAGAATAGGATAGAGTTGTCTTAACAAACCTTATGAAATTTCCCCAGATGATATGTTGCCTCTCCAACACTTATCTTCTTGGGCCACTTTCTTCCAGCTGATTTTGGAGTAAAAAGATCCAGCAGGACAAGTAGAGAAGCCATGTCACTGTCCCATTCTGGAGACAGAAAATAACAGTAATTATTTCAAACTAGTCTGTTTATGGCATCTCCAAGTTACTCCTGTGTATTGTGCATCATAATATCTTAAAATTACGAACTATTAGTGGGGTAGGTATTATAGTTGTGCTGGAGAGCAAACCAAATTTTTAAATTTCATACTTACTGCCCATGCCCAAAGGCAAGGGGACTTTTACTCTTACTATGTTCTTAAACGCATCATGTTTTTTTAATGTAAATAGTTATGAACAGCATTCCCAAAGCATGAATAAATTGATGAACTTTATTAATAGACAACATTTTTAGAAATAACTGTGTATTTAGTGTTTTTCACAAAACTTTTGGGAAAAATGCTTTTGGAAAATAATCAATAAAAACTTTTTAAAAATAAGATTGATTGACTCAAGAAACAACATTACTATTTTCATGATTGCTGTACCTGGATCATCATTCAGTACAGCTTTCAGATGCTGTTTTAGGAGAGCAGTCTCTTTAAGGTCCCTGGCCTTCTGAATGACATTTTCTTTAAAACTGGTGTTCCATTTTTCCAGGAAACTTGAAGCAACCTCTGCTCCAAACATCAGTGAAAACTCTAATTTAAAAATAAAAAAAGACAACCATTCAGACATCTAATGTCACATAATATTTTTTAAAATAAAATTCCACATTCTCATTTATTACTTACAAGTCTTTGACATCCAAGAAAAGAGGAAACATTTGTAGTACATCAGCTGATCACTGCAGGTCAGGGAGAATCTGTAGTGGAATTTACGTTACACTGTCTTTATACACCACTCAAGAATGCCTTTGTTTCTTTAAATGTCATAGAAATGTAAATATAATCTAGAGCTGTGTCAGCAAACCTATCATATGTAACAAGATATTCCCAGGGTCAGACAAAATAATCACATTACATTACTCTGCTTACCACAAGTTGTGAGAGTAACACAATCTGTCTGATTTGAGGTTGCACAAAACTCTGTCAGTTCTTGGATGTTTCAGCAAATAAAAGTTCTGAAAAACACACATTTTGTCTCGGAGTCAAGATACAAACTTTAAAAATATCTATAAAACAAAACAAATGTTCTTAAATGTCCTACCATCATTTAATCATTTTACATTTAATCATTTAGCAGACGCTTTTATCCAAAGACTTACAAATGAGAACAGTAGAAACAATCAGATCAAAAAGAGAACAACAACGGTATACAAGTGCTATGACAAGTCTCAGTTAGTCTAGTACAGAACACGTAGCCAGGTTTTTTCTTTTTTTTTTATGAATATGATAGACAAGAAAAAGAAAAGGTAAGTACTAGTATTAGTTGGTTAAGTGCAGGTGAAAAAGATGAGTCTTTAGATGTTTTCTGAAAATGAGTAAAGACTCAGCTGTTAGAATTGAGATCGGGAGGTCATTCCACCAGCTGGGCGCAGTCCAGGAAAAAGTCTGTGAGAGTGATTTTGAACCTCTTTGGGTTGGCACCACAAGGCGTCGTTCACTTGCAGAGCGCAAACTTCTGGAGGGGCGCATAAGATTGAACTTATGAGTTTAGGTATGTTGGCGTCGTGCCAGTGGTCGTCTTGTAGGCAAGCATCAGTACCTTGAATTTGATGCGAGCGGCTACTGGTAGCCAGTGTAACCTGATGAGGAGAGGAGTAACATGAGCTGTTTTTGGCTCATTGAAGACAAGCCTCGTTGCTGCTGCATTCTGGATCAGTTGTAGAGGCTTGATCGTACATGCAGGAAGGCCCGCCAGGAGAGCATTACAATAGTCCAGTTTGGAGAGAACAAGAGCTTGGACAAGAAGTTGGGTGGCTTGCTCTGACAGGAAGGGTCTAATCTTCCTAATGTTTTATAAGGCAAATCTGCAGGACCGGGTCGTTGTAGCAATATGGTCTGTGAAGCTTAACTGATGATCCATCACAACTCCTAGGTTTCTGGCTGTCCTGGAAGGAGTTATGAACCCAGCTGTACAGAAAATTTGTGATGAAACGATGGGTTAGCTGGAACCACCAGCAGTTCTGTCTTAGTAAGGTTGAGCTGAAGGTGATGGTCATTCATCCAGCTAGAAATGTCACTCAGACATGCTGAAATGCGAGCAACTACCGTCGGGTCATCTGGTTGGAATGAGAAGTAGAGTTGAGTGTCATCAGGCGTAGCAGTGATAGGAAAAGCCATGCTTCTGAATGACAGATCCTAATGACGTCATGTAGATGGAGAAGAGAAGTGGTCCAAGTACTGAGCCTTGCCTTAAGGAACCCCAGTAGCAAGTTGTTGTGACTTAGAAACTTCACCCCTCCAAGACACCATGAAGGATCTATCAGAAAGGTAGGAGTTAAGCCACTGGAGTGCGGTTCCAGAGATGCCCATCTTTCTGAGGGTGGACGGGAGAATCTGGTGATTAACGGTGTCAAAAGCAGCAGACAGGTCCAGCAAAATGAGTACTGAGGATTTTGAAGCTGCTCTTGCCAGTCGCAGGGCTTCAGTAACCGAGAGCAGGGCAGTCGCAGTTGAGTGGTCGCTTTTGAAGCCAGATTGGTTGCTGTCCAGGAGGTTGTTCTGTACAAGAAACATAGAGAGCTGGTTGAACACAGCTCGTTCGAGTGTCTTTGCAATGAATGGAAGAAGGGATACCGGTCTGTAGTTTTCTAGAAGTGCTGGATTTAGAGATGGTTTCTTCAGCAGTGGGCTTACCTGAGCCTGCTTAAATGCTGAGGGAAATGTTCCAGAGTGAAGAGAGGAGTTGATAATGTGAGTAAGTGAAGGTATGACTGAAGAAGAAATCGCTTGAAGGAGGTGAGTGGGGATCGGATCCAGTGGGCAAGTAGTAGGATGACTGGACAGGATAAGTTTGGAAACGTCTGTCTCTGAGAGTGGAGAGAAGGAGGAGAGAGAGTGTGCATTAGTCGTTGTGAAGTTATCCTCAGTCTGCGGTGTGGAGAATTGGTCACTGATGGTTTTTTGTCTTATTTGTGAAGAAAACTGCAAAGTCGTCAGCTGTAAGAGTCGATGGAGGAGGAGGTGGAGGCGGATTAAGAAGAGAAGAGAAGGTTCTGAAGAGTGTCCGAGCGTCACAACAGTTGTTAATTTTGTCGTGGTAGTATGATGTTTTAGCAGTGAAGACGTTTGCAGAGAAGGAAGAGAGGAGAGACTGATACACAGTGAGGTCGGTAGAGTTTCTTGATTTATGCCATTTCCTCTCTGCAGCCCTGAGTTTAGAGCGATGTTCCGGAGAACATCGGACAGCCAGGGGGCAGATGGGGGTGGTGCGTGCTGGTCTAGACAACAGTGGGCAAAAGTTGTCCAAGCAAGAGGTTAGAGTGGAGCAAAAAGTGTCCGTAGCACTGTTCGTGTCCAGAGCTGAAAAACTGCGAGAGTGAAGGAAGTGAGGATGAAACCACAGAGGATAGGCGAGATGGAGAGAGTGAGCGTAGGTGCCGTCGAAAGGTGACCTGCGTTGGAGCGTGGTGGATGATAAAACATTTTGATGCATGAAACATCATCACAACTTGATGATAAAACATTCTACCCAGTCGTTTGACAGGGATTGTGCTTGTTGCTCTGCAGGTGCTGCCAGTCCTGGATGATCTCATTGGGATGAAACCCATGAGAGGAGATCAGGTTGCTGTACCTACAGCTAGAGTAGGGCACTCGCCAGTGATTGAACAGCAGTTCATTTGGTGGTGGCGTTGGCTCTATCTTCAGTTTAGCTAGACATTTACCCATGTAAACATCTTCTAAATGCAGTCTGGGCATGGTCAGAGATGCCACGTATATTCTTTGGACCACATCGCCTAAGAAGACGTATCCAGTCCCAGAACAAAAGGAAGGGTATCGCCTACCAGGGTACACTTCTCAGGGCATGTACCATTTACTCTCTTTGTTTCAGTTTGAGGACATGTCTGGAATAAGATGTCCTGTAAAATATTTGTTTTGGTTGCCCTCTGGGTTTTAGGAGTTCTTCTATGAGGTATTCGGTGTAAACAAACATGTCACTGTCTGTCTTCAAGACATATTTGGCCTCAGGGCAGTACTTTGTGATCCAGTACACCCCTATCAGCGTTTTCAGGGTAAGGTAGTTGTAAGTATCCCTGTAATCTTGCTGGATAATATCATGGTATCGAAGACCTTCTTCCTCTATGTGTGCTGGAGACTGCTGCCATTTCTTTGGCTGTCTTGATTTACACCTATGATAAAAAGGCAGACGAAACCCAAAACCCCAGCCACGCTTTCATTGGCCCACGTTTTCCTGATGGCGTCCCTGGCGGCCATTTTCTTGGGCTCAACCGCAATCAAAAGCAATAAGAAAGGAGCTTGCAGCAGACATGCGTTCGGCTCGTTGAGGATCTACTCATAAGGCTCCTCTTTAAGTATCCTTGCCACTCTCATGTCTTTGTGCGAACTGATGTTTAAAAGCAAGGAGTTTTCCAACCCCTGCTGCAAACATTTATCCAAAGCTGAGATGATTTTCACTTGAATTTAGTGGTGAGGGGGACTCTTAATGCTCCTGCAACTTGTTGGAATTTTGGATTTTGGTTGGATAAAGCCAGTGACCCTCAATAACGAGGCACAAGCACAATGAGGGAAAGTCAAGGACAACTGTATCTGTGCCTCAACTTCCATTCCATGATCTCTTTGGGTGTGTTGGATTTGGCAAGCCTCCCAGAGTAAACTGTGAGTCCAGATATGTGGAAACCTGCAAATAAAAAAAGGGAACAATTTTTAATTAATTTATTTATTTTAAGAATATGGCCCAGCAGGCCTGCCGGGGATTCATTCGATTGGCATCACGGAGGTATTGGAGGTTCTTATGATCAGTGATGACTGAATGGGTGATTGGCTCCCTCCAGCTAACGCATCCATTCCTCCAGAGCAAGCTTGAGGGCCAACAAGCTCCCAGTGTCGTAGTTCTGCTCTGCTGGGGTCAGTTTCTTGGAAAAGTAGGCACAAGGCTGGAGGCATGGAGGCTTACCGAAGGTGGTTCCAGTGGTGGAGGCGTCCACGTCAACCACAAATGGAGTCTCGGGATCCGGGTGGCGAAGGATGGGAGCTGTGCTGAAGGCCTTTTTGAGTGCTTGGAAGGCTTCATGGGCGTTGGAACTCCAGGACAGGGACTTGGGCTTTCCTCAAAGTAAGGTGGTTAATGGAGATGTATGCTGACTGAAATCCTGAATGAAACATCTGTAGAAGTTAGCAAATCCTGAGAACCTCTGGAGTTCCTTTACTAAAGGAGGAACGGGCCACTCAGCAATGGTCGTTACCTTCCCCTGGTCCATCTGGATACCTTCTGGGCTGATGTTGTAGCCGAGGAACCGTACCGTGGAGAGGTGAAACTCACATTTCTCCAGCTTAAGGAACAGATGGTGTTGTCAAAGCTTCTGCAGGACCTGCTTCATGTGGTGGTGATGTTCAGCCAGGTTCCGGGAATAGATGAGTATATCAATGTACACGATGACTGACTTGAAGGAATTCCTAGAACACCTCCTTCATGAATCCTTGGAACACAGAGGGGGCGTTGGCAAGTCCATACGGCATAACACAGTACTCAGTGCCCAGAATGGGTAATGAAGGCCATCTTCCACTCATCACCTTTTCAGATGCGAGTTTATATGCACTCCGCAGGTCCAGCTTGGAGAAGATGTGGAATCCACAGAGTTCCTCAAGGCCGGCAAGGACCAGGGAAGTGTTTTTTGGGAGTTCAGGGCTCTGTAGTCGATGCATGGCCGCAAACCCCCATCCTTCTTGCCCACGAAGAAGCTTTAGGCAGCAGGTGAGCTGGACGGCTGGATGAATCCCTGATTAAGAGTCTCCTGGATGTATTCCTCCATAGCCTTGCACTCCGGGATGGACAACGGGTATACTCTACCCTTGGGGAGTTTTGCTTCAGGCAGCAAGTCGATGGCACAGTCCCACAGCCTGTGAGGTGGTAAGTGGGTGGCTGCCTGCTTGAAGATATCCTGGAATGCCACAATCAGATGGAATTGTTGGAGCCACATTTGGCTCAGGGCTCTCTGAGGGTGGACACAACCTGACAGACCGGTGACTAGGGTGATGGAAGTGGAAGGGCAGTGAGAGTGTTGGTGGCAGAACTGGCTCCAACAAACAACATCACTTGAGTCCTATCTGATCTCCAGAGAATGTTGTACTAGCCAGGGGCGTCCCAGGATGATATCCACAGTTGGTGCCTCCAGTACCAGGAAGTGAATTTCCTCTTCATGGAAGAGCCTGAACTTGAGGGTTAGAGGTGCCTGAAATCTCATCCGCCCACATCCTAACAGTTTTCCCTGAATCGTTTCCACTCGAAGCTCCTGGGCATGTCGACAGCAAGGCAAACTGGAGACGACTTAGGAGGCTGTGCGAGATGAAGTTGCCCGAGTAGCCCGAGTCAACCAGGGCTGAAACAACAACAGAGCAGGCTTGAGTGAGTAGTTGGACTGACATGGTGGAAAACGTGGAATCAGGGTTATGTTGAATGATACTCACCATAGGACATGGGGGCTTGACGCAGCAGGTTCGGATGACATGATCAGGTGCGGCACAATAAAGGCAGAGTCCCGCCGGATAGTCGGGTAGAATCCACTTGCATGGGCTCTGGTACTGGAGGGCCGCTGGCAAGAGAGCCAGACTGGTTGGCGGCTTGGCATTGTGAAGTGCGGTTGGCTTTCAACATGAAGTTCTCCGGTCCAATGGAATCCTCATAGATCGCCATTTGAGCACGGATCCAGGGATTAAGACCTTGGCAATAAGTGCTCAGGAGAGCTGCCTCTTTCCATCCACTAGCCACCACAGTCCGAGACTGTATGGTGTACTCACTTGTAGATGTCCCTCCCTGATGCAACTGCAGCAGTTGATCAGAGACTGAGATCTCACCCGCAGCGGAGCCAAATACCTACTTGAAGTACTTAGTGAAAGCTTCATAAGAGTTATTCATGACACTGTTAGCATCCCATATGGTCTTTGCCCATAGCAGGGCACACCCAGACAGTAGTGAAATCAGAAATGCTACCTTTGTACAGATGGTTGAGATTCTCATCAGTTGCGCCTCAATATACAAGGAGACTTGTAACAGAAAGCCACCACATCCAGTTGGTTCCACCGCATAGGAAGCAGGCAGTGCCATGGAACTGGCAGAGGCAGACTGGGGAGTGGATGTTGACTTGAGAAGGTCTGCAGGAGCGGGGGAGTGTCCATAGAGTGTCTGTTCAAGGTCTGGTCTTCTGTCACAAACCAGGGTGGAAACGGAGGGTTAGTGATAAGTAGAGGATTTATTAACAGGATGGAATAAAACAATGAATGGAAAGTCACTGAGGGAGTAAGCACAGAGTCCAGGATCTTGAGACTGGGGGGAGACAATGAAGGAGACTCACAGGAGGACAGTAATGGAGATCTGAAGGCAGCGAAAGCACAAGTTAGTGAAGCAGAGTCTGGCAACTGTTGAGAGTCGTGAACAGTAGACCAGACACCAGAGTACTGGCGTGATGAGGGCTTTATACAGGTGAGTGATTGCTGGGTGCAGATGGAGGTGATCAGTACTCACACGACTGGGATCGGGAGTGATTGGGATCAGGTGCTGGTGATGATTGGGGTGGCTGTGATGGTGAATTCCTGACAATAGTATTTTTCACTGCAGTATTGCTATTTTACAATTAATTCAAATTGCAGGCATAGTGCACCAATCAACAACTGCTTGTTTATGTACACCAGAAAGCAGTTTTATGTGTCCTCAGTGTACAAAAACAACAAAAAAATATATTTTTTGAAAAAAAGCCTTTGCATTGTCTGGTTTGATGTACCTTTCGCTTGGTCTGAATGAGATGCTTGCTGTTCGTCAGTCCTGTTGCACATAGATGCTGTGGGCTTTGCCATTGTATCTTTTTATAGCTCGTCATTCAAGTCTCTACCTCTTCCTATGGTTTGCCACTCCTTTTCTTTACAGTCTAAGTGCAAAGAAGATATTTTTACTTGAATAATGATCAACGATGCACACCTGACTCAGACTTAGCAACATCAAGGACCCCAAGCAAATAGCAGGTTTAGTAGCCCCAGCACACCATTTATGTGCTCTTTTATATTTGTAACCTTTATTATTTTGATCTCTCTCTCTCTCTCTCTCTCTCTCTTTCTCAATCATAGTTGTAACTTTATTTACCACTCCACACTATAGGATTGTATGGATAAATTCAATAAATAATTAGTCAACCTGATTTTGTTCTAAAGTCGTATTACATTGTTTTACCATACCTTTACAAAAATCATGCTTGCACTTGTCCATTTTAAATAACCACCTTTTTTTCTAAAACATAAAATAATCATAATCAATAATCAACTCGTCCCATATTCTGAAGTTTTCTTAAGGCATACTGTAGGGTTTGCTGAAAAAAAAAACTGAAAATATAATCTCTTATTAAGCAACAATCTTCACAAACAAGTGAATCATTTTGAGAAATCGAGATTAGTATAAAACCATGACATGAAAACCTATAAACCTGAAAAGACGCAATTATTCTTTCTTTTTTTGTATTCATAATTAAAACAATGTCCATTTACACTAAGTGCAACTAGTCTGCCTTGTTGGCAGAGGCTATTTACACTAACTCCACCCACCAACGTGAGGTTGAGCTAGATAACATTACAAAAGACAGGTGTCAAACAACAGCTCTAGTGTTGTAGATGGTAAAGCGTGTAGTGTAGTCTTTTTGAAGCAATCGACCCGAGTTCAAATCCGCCTTTTTGCCGAACTTGTTTTTCTCCCTTTTCACATCTCACATCACATCGGAAAGTCATTTATTTTCAATAAAAATGAAGGAAATAATCAAAAAGTTGAAAATAAAGTATCAAGTAGCTTTAGGGGTAGGTGTAGGTGTAGGTAGGATACTGTTTTATAATGTACTACAATACTGAGGTGTAGATATTTGTCACTATTTGAGTTCAACTTGGAGTGGGAATGCCCACAGTGGGTGGGGGTTTGATTGGAGTTGTTTTGGTCCAAATAAATAAATACACCAACCCCCGGTTTGACAGACAAGGCTTAAGCCTAGTGCCGGACTAAAATGTAAGTCTGAGCTGTTTCAACTGAAAGAAATCTGCACTGATTGATCTTAAAGCATGTCAGTGCCTTTGTGTTGTCTCAAGATGCACATCAGTAATGTTTTTTTCTAAGGCATGTTTATACTTAAATGTTCTAATTAAACTATGGTCTAATCCTGGCTTAGTCTAAGCTCTATCTGTGAAACCAGCCCAAAGAGTTTTGTCTGATATCTGGATATATAATAATTTTTCAAAAATATTTTGACATGACAATTCTTTTTATTTTCTATTAATCTGGGCCCATATTTATCAAGCTTCTCAAAGTGCCATTTTAGTCTTAAATGCTGAGAATTCATTAAATTTACTCCTACTTTCAAACTTAAGTATAAAAGCAAGTTATCAAATTTCTTAAAGCTAAGAGTCACTCTTACTCTCCCAGTTAAGACAGTTCGAGTGGTCTCTCAAGTGGTTAGTAGTTGCCAGTAGGGGCTTGTGATGGCACTGAAGAGACAGAGACGTGCGCAAACTTACCTTTTATAACATGTTTCCGCTGTTTGATTAAGTAAGCAAGCAGTAGCGCTTCCTCCTCCTGCCATGTTCGGTTTTCTTTTGGAATCCACGGTGGTTGAATACATGAGCATGGCAAAGCTGCATGGTACGCTGGTGAAATTGTGTAATACAACCTTCTCCTCCAGCACAGTTCCCATGTTGAAGATCTCATGTAAAAAGGTGTACTGCAGTGCAACTTCATAGTCTATTACAAGGCCAACTTGCCTATATACACTATACACTGAGGAAGTTCACTATACACTGAAATACTTGGAAGAAACACATTAGATATTTTGAATAACAAAAAAGGCAATGGTTTAATGCTTCTCTATGTTGCTTATGTGAGTAAATACTTCTCAAATGTGACCTTGGACCACAAAACCAGTCTGAAGTCGATGAGGTATATTTGTAGCAATAGCCAACAATACATTGTATGGGCCAAAATTATTGATATTTTTTATGCCAAAAATCATTAGGATATTAAGTAAAGAGCATGTTCCATGAAGATATTTTGTAAATTTCCTACCGTAAATATATCAAAACTTAATTTTTGATTAGTAATATGCATTTCTAAGAACTTCAGTTGGACAACTTTAAAGGATTATTTCTTAATATTTCTCTCTTTTTTTTTATCTCGGCCAAATATTATCCTATCCTAATAAACCACACATCAATGGAACTCTTTCAGATGATGTATAAATCTAAATTTCACTACACTAAATGTGATCGCACCTTTACATTGTGTCTGTTTGGATGTGAGTGGCGTGGCATGACTTGGAAAAAATGAAAGAGAACCAGTTTAATCAGTGATGACATCTACTGTCCGCACGTACTTTGCGTTGATCGAGTTTTGCAAATGTGTTGTATGACTGTACATTGCCAGATGTGGAAACACCCTTCTGATCAACAGGTTTGGCTGGTTCAGCTGCTAGCATGTGCATTATCAAGCATGCCATCACACAAGTTTTTTTTTTTTTTTTTTTAGAACAGAACGACTTTAAATGTCTCTAAATATTTTTATGAATGTTGTGCATCTTGTGTTTGCTGGTGCATTGAGAGGGTTTATTTTTGTCTGTTTGTTGGCATTAAAATGGCACTGGCAAAACCATCTATCAGAAAGCCAGACTAAAACTGTAATGTAATTTCTCAGGAAAACAAAAGATGATATAAGGAAGATTATTAAAGCATGGTCTCTCTAGTGTACAGTATATTGCACATCTTTGCAAATAAGTTGGTAATGTAGAAAAATTGTATATTGCACAATTATTCTACAGAAGCACCAATTTAAAAAATGCTTTAGTAAATCCCACAAATCAAACCTTACTAAGATAAAAGTGATACTAAGATAAAACATTGAAAATTAATTTTCCCTAATAAATCGGCTTAGTGAAAAACTTCCAAGTTAAATTTGGATAAGACCTATTTACATGGCATAACGTTATCTGAATATCTACTTGGTAAGATAATGGTGATTTTTAAAAGGCTTGGACTGACATCTTGGAAATATGTTCTTTTACATTCAAGGCAGCGATGATTTTTTACAGAAGATGGAAACACTTCTTGAAACTGATTTGAACAGAATTGAAACAGCATTAAAATAAAATATGGAGGATCATCATCTTTTCTCCACCACTTTAAAATGTCTAAAAGAGAAAGCCTGACAGGCTTATGAGGAGCTACAAGTGAGGAAACAAGAAAAATTTTATAGAGATTAGCATGACTATTCTGTGGGGTATATGCATATATATGCATATGCATACTGTATGTGTAAAGTCAAAATGCTACGCTAATTTTTCTCTATTTTGTTTCTCTGTTTCTGCCACAGGGTGGGCATACCAAGGTAACCAGGAATTAGCAAGCTTCAGCCTGGATCCAGACCTTATGAAGAAATGAGATGATCATACTCCTGAGAAGAGAAGATGCCAACCCTTATGAGGACCTCAGATAAAGCCAACCTTGAATCAACTTGCAATTGCAACATATAATCATTGCTGTTAATAGTGTTCACCTTTTGTTTGAATATATGTCTAACTAACTGGATGATTCTCTTTGCATGTATCTGCCATATGGACATAACATTGACATAGTCACTACTGATGGGCTACTCCTAAATGTAATGTAAAAATTTACATTTTCTGTGAAGCTGCATTGTAATGGGTTGTATCATGAAAAGCGCTAAACAAATAAATGTGAATTGAATTGAATTAATCAAAAATTATGGTATGTTGCATTTGATTGTTGTTGTAATTGTTGTTTTTTTCTTGTTAGGACTTCTCTCTCTCTCTTTTTATTTCCTTTTTTTTGTTGTTGTTGTTGTTGTTGTTGATAGGAAGACATTTAGTAGAGAAGCACATCTTTTGCTGATTGTAAGAGTGCAGTATGTGTCAGTGTTCTTGATGTCTGAAGAAGGCCTTGACTATGGCCGAAACCTCACGTTTTTTAATCAATAAAGTTGGAATTCTTCAAAAGTGAGTGTTGCACCCTTGGTAGATCATCTTTTTTTAACACTTTTTCAGTTTAGACTATCTCATTTTCAACTTTATTTTAATTTAACTCATTTTTTTTTTTTGTCATTCGATATTTTGTCTCAGTTATGACAATTTTGATTCTTGATTGTAAATTTTGACATGTCAATTTCAACTTCGTCATAATTGAATCATAATTTAGATTTTGTTTGGTCATAATTACAAATTTTATCCAAATTTTGACTATCATGACATCAGTTTAGGTCAGTTTCAACTGTTAATTTATTTATTTTTCTCCCATTTAAGACCTTTTATCTAATAGTTACTACATCTCATTTTGAATTTTTGTCATAATTCTGATTCATCAAAACATGATTATTTTTCTTGTGTGATCGAAACTAGTCCTGCACACTTCACACACTCCTGTCATTAATTCCCCAAGTTAAGGCTTTCAGCTGAATTTGTAACTATATGGGTAAAATTATTATAGTTTTTGCTTCATGGAGCAGTAACAGCATATGAGTTTAGAGCACCACAAAACATGCAAATAATGACAGAATCTTAATTTTGGATTGAAATATTAATTGAAGTAATTGTTAATATCCAGTGTTTTCAATATTTTTATTGGTAGATATTTTTGTGGTCTTTTTAGGTGGGTTACACTGGCACTATGTATATACATGTAGTGGGATTGTGAGAAATGCAGATCCATGCATTACTGCAGCTGGGTCTGACAGGAATTCAGCAGCTGCCTAATGTGAGTTCCAGCCAGAAACAGAAAACTTTAACTGGATCACTGTGTGTGACCTTTGAACTCTGTGTGTCAGTCTGAGCATGAGGCAGGAGCATGCTGGCAGCAACAAATACAGTATGATAAAGCAAAGGCTTTACATCAGTGTGTATAGGTAATACATTAATGGCTTTCAGAGCTTCACCTGATGCTGAAGAACAAGCATTACTCGTGTCACAGTGAAGATAAACAGCTGTTGTGGTTGTGATCTCCATTCAGAGATTATTCTTTGTGTTCCTGTCTCTTATTTGTAAATCACTCCTCATGCTGTTCTTGATCTTGTCAGTATTGTTTAGCTTTAATGAGACAGGATCTTTACGGATTATGTACCTGAAACCAAAACAAATACAACTGAAAAGTACATACAGCCACATATATACGATACAACCATTAGGCTGAATATCATCTCTTGGTCATACTGCATCCTAAAACCAACAGACAGCATAGATAATAAATATATATAGAATACAATATATAGAAATTAAATTTATACAAGAAATCATAAGAAATACATTTTTTTTTTTATAAAATGTAATTTTAAAGATCAGTGAGATTTGTTTAATTCTGACATATAGAATTCTATTTTTCATAACAATTGACAATTAAGCAAATTTCACCTCCAAATTCTCATTAAAATAAAAAACACTCATACTGTAATTGCACCTGTTTTGGGCTATCAATATAATATAATATAATATATGTCTGAATATATATACTATATATTATCATATTATTATAATATATTATTTATTATTATTTATATATATTTTATTATTATTATTATTAGATCATTTTAATTGTAAAATATACATATATTATACAGTATATGTAGTGTTAGCTGTACAGGATTTGGTAAAACTTGATTTTGATAGTCCACTTTAGACATTTTAACATAACTTTGCAGCTAAATGTCAACTAGCAGTCATTAGAGTATTAGTAGACTGTCTGCTTAATGTCTTCTAACACTTTATTTTGATGGCTCCACAAAATACAACATACTTTGCAAGTATATGTCAACTTATTACTTATTACTAACCCTAAACCTAACAGTCTACTCTGAGAGTTAGCAGACATGTAGTTGCAAATGAATGAGAATTAGTTGACATGTAGTTGCAAAGTTACATACTGTACAGTAATTAAAATGTCTAAAGTGGAATATCAAAATAAAGTGTAACCCAGGATTTAATTTAGTATGATTTTAATTATTTAAAAAAAAAAAAAATAGTAATATTCTATTAGTCTATTACAATGCAAAACTACTAAAATAGACTAATAATTAAGAAAATCACATTTTTGCTAGAATTTGATGGTGTCCCTATGAAGTACAATAGATTCAGCTTCACTTACACAATGTCATTAAGCTCCAGTCTTGTATCTGGTGACGGGTTGATTAAGGCATATGAGTGACTGCTCTGGTTATTATTCGGCTCATCTGGATTAAGAGACAAATGTTAATAACATAACTACAATCTTCTTTTAGAGCTGGGGTTCCCAAATCTGGCCCTCGAGGTCCACTTCTCTCCAGATTTTGACTCCAAACCTAAACAAATACACAATGACAAGCTCATCAAGGTGTTCAGGATTACTAGGAAGCTACAAGCAGATGAGTTTAATCAAGGTTGGAGCTAAACTTTGCAGGAGTGTGGACGTCGAGGGCCAGAGTAAAGAACCGCTGTTCTAGAGGTTTTCAGTCATTGCAATGTGTTATTCTACAGAACTCCAAAACAATTTCCTGATAATAAGACACTAAACTGAAAACAGGAGGTATAAAATCAATGTGGAGATCAAAATTAGAGAACAATTTAGGAACAGTTTTTTTTTTCTTTTTTTTCCAGAAATAATGTAGTCTTCATCATTAAAATTTTGAAGGAATTTTAGTTGTGGCTATACCATGCTAGTAGAACAGTGTTCCCTTTCAGTCGGTCAGTGTTCCCTTTCAGCATGGTATAGTTGTGGCTATACCATGCTAGTAGAACAGTGTTCCCTTTCAGTCGGTCACAAAGTACCTTGGTCTGCGGGATTTGCATCGCGAGCCCCGCCCCGCAAAGCGGGTATATAAGGAGCAACGCGAGCAACTTGCATTCAAGCTTTCGCTTCGGAGCCGAGCACATCGCTTGCTGCTATCACCGGAGTGTTACAAGCAAGAGCTGGTGTTGGTGTGGCGGCGCGATTCAGCGGTTCGTCTGGGTTTCCTGCGACAGCTCCCACGTTCCCCTGAGTGCTTCAACACCTCTGAAAGAGCAAGGTTTCTTTCACAAAAAGAGATACGGGCCGATTTGCATCTTTTTAAAGATGTCATTTCGCCCGTGCGTTTCTGGGTGCGGTCGATACATCGCTCCTCGTGACGGTCACGATCGCTGTGTCACGTGTCTGGGCTTTCAGCACGCTGAGACTGCGTTCGTGGATGGCTCATGTTCTCATTGCGGGGACATGACCATCTCGGCGTTGAGATCGAGACTCGATTACCTTAAAAGGTATAGAGTCCCCTCTGTCACACCCCGTTCTAGCTCTTCTTCTCGTAAGAGGGCTACTTCGGCTGGTGTCCAGGGTGATCTGAGGGTTACTGTGTGGGCTTCCCCGACGAGCCAACCTCCTCGGACCACACCCCCCTCACATACGCCGCAGCCGGTTGAGTTTCCGGATGAGTTTGCTGGACCCTCTCAGGCTCCTGAGATCTCATTCGGGGGCTCGCGAAGAGGACTGTATGTCGATCGCCGCATCACAAGGCGGGCTTGAGTCCTCGGGAGATGAGGGTTCGGCTGCGTTGCCTCCCTCGGGGGTGCCAGCGTTGTCCGAGTCCGATCCCGAGCTGACGGCCGTGCTTTCCCGGGCAGTGGAGAGCATCGGGCTTGAGTGGAATCCTCCGCCCTGTCCCGAGCGCTCGAGGCTGGATGATTGGTTCCTGGGGGCTGCTCATGCGGATCGCCAGCACCCCCCTCTGGTTCCTTTCTTCCCGGAAGTGCACCAGGAAGTAACCAGTTCATGGAAGGCACCTTTAACTGCCCGAAACCGTTCTGGTACTTCCTCCGCCTTCACTGCCCTCGATGGCGGGGCGGCCAAGGGGTATGCTGGGATTCCCCCGGTGGAGCGTTCTGTTGCGATGCAACTGTGTCCACAGAGCGCCTCCGCTTGGCGTGGTGGTCCCAAGCTGCCCTCCAAGACCTGTAAGTTCTCATCCACTCTTGTGGCCAAGGCTTACAGAGCTGCGGGCCAGGCCACCTCTGCCTTGCATGCCATGGCCTCACTTCAGGTCTATCAGGCCAAGCTGCTCCGGCAGCTGCACGAGGGCAGTGCTGACCCAGGGGTTTTGCAGGAGGCGCGCACTGCTACCGACCTCGCTCTCCGGGCGATGAAGGTCACTGCGCGCTCCTTGGGTCAGGTGATGTCCACTTTGGTGGTCCAGGAGCGCTACCTATGGCTGAACCTGGCAGATATGAGGGAGTCTGATCGGGCTCAGCTCCTCAACTCCCCGGTCTCCCAGGATGGCCTCTTCGGCGACGCGGTAGAGAGCTTTGCCCAGCAGTTCTCTGCCTCCCAGAAGCAGTCTGAGGCCATCAGACACATCCTGCCCCGGCGGCCCACTGCTGCTTTCACCCTGCCGCCGGCGCAGCCGCCGCAGCCTGCTCGTCGCCGAGGGCGCCCTCCTGTGGCCTCCTCCACTCCCGCTCGGCCACAGCAGCAGCCTTCACCCCGGCCGCAGCGAGGAGATGGCTGCAGAAGGGCGGCGCAACCCGTCTCTGCCCCTAAGCCTGCCAAACGCCAGGCCAAGCGGCGTTCCTGAGACGGGCGACCCGGAGTTGGAGACGTCAGCTCGTCAGGAGATGGTAGCAGGACCACTCCTTCCCCCGGAGGAGGGCCGGGGGAGAATCCTTTGTTCTCGTTTTCATTTTGTTCCACCACTGGCCCTGCGGCCGGTGGTACCCAATCCTTCACTAAAAGAGCTGTTTCCTCTACCTCCGGGTCCCAGGAGGCCACGAACGACAGTTGGCGACGTGCTTCCTCGCCGCTCTTGTTCTCCTCTCCCCTTGCCAGTTTCCATGCAAAGCCGGCTCGAGAACGCTTCGCCTTCTCATGCCCTCTTTGCTGCTTGGAGTCAGACGAGTGCCCGCACTCCGCCCCCGCTAAGGGACGCTATGCCTCCCATGCCGGGGCTGTCTGCTCCACCACGCTGCCCCACCATGGGTACGCCTGTAGTCCCCTTGACCCCGCTGGTTCGGTTTCTGGGAGCCTGGCTAGAGCTCCCCAGGCCTTCCCGCTGGCTCATCCGGACGCTCAGGCTTGGCTACGTGATTCAGTTCGCCCGGCGTCCCCCCAGGTTTCGGGGTGTCTGCGCGACGATGGTGGGCAAAGATGCCCCTGTCATGCGCACGGAGGTCGCGACCCTGCTGGCAAAGGGCACGATAGAGCCGGTCCCTCCAGCCGACATGAAGTCCGGCTTTTACAGCCCTTACTTCATAGTACCCAAGAAGACACGTGGGTTACGGCCAATCCTGGACTTGCGTGCTTTGAACCGAGCTCTGTACAGACTTCCTTTCAAGATGCTAACGTCCAAGCGCATTTTCGAATGCATTCGTCCGATGGATTGGTTTGCAGCGATCGACCTGAAGGACGCGTACTTTCATGTCTCCATTCTTCCTCGACACAGACCGTTTCTTCGGTTTGCTTTCGAGGGGCAGGCATATCAGTACAAGGTTCTCCCATTCGGGTTGGCCCTGTCTCCCTGCGTCTTTACGAAGGTTGCGGAGGGAGCCCTGGCTCCTCTCAGGGAACAAAGTGTCCATATCCTCAACTACCTCGATGACTGGCTGATCCTAGCTCACTCTCGAGAATGGTTGTGCGAGCACAGGGATCTGGTGCTCAGACACCTTGCCCGACTGGGTCTTCAGGTCAACTTGGAAAAGAGCAAGCTCTCCCCTGTGCAGAGGATCTCTTTTCTTGGTATGGAAATAGACTCGGTCGCCATGTTCACGCAGCTTACAGACGAGCGCACGCAGTCACTGCTGAATTGCCTGAGACAATTCGAGTGCAAGAGAGCGGTTCCACTGAAACTGTTTCAGAGGCTCCTGGGGCATATGGCGTCCGCGGCGGCAGTCATACCGCTCGGGTTACTCCATATGAGACCGCTTCAGCACTGGCTTCACGACCGAGTCCCGAGATGGGCATGGCAACAGGGCACGCTCCGAGTGACCATCACTCCGGCCTGCTGCCGAAACTTCACCCCGTGGTTGGACCCCTTGTTTCTACGGGCCGGCGTGCCCCTAGAACCGGTGTCCAGACATGTTGTTGTGTCAACAGATGCCTCTGCCACGGGCTTGGGTGCCATGTGCAACGGGCATGCTGCATCGGGCTCCTGGACAGGACCCCGACTTCAGTGGCATGTCAATTGCCTCGAGTTGCTAGCAGTACGGCTTGCCCTGCACAGCTTCAGGGCCCTGCTGAGGGACAAGCACGTTCTGGTCCGTACGGACAACACTGCGACCGTAGCGTACATCAACCATCAGGGTGGTCTACGCTCCTGCCGCATGTCGCAACTCACTCGCCATCTCCTCTTGTGGAGTCACAAGCATCTGAGGTCGCTTCGTGCCATTCACATTCCGGGCAGGCTCAATCGTGCAGCCGACGAGCTCTCACGGCAGCAGTCTCACCCCGGGGAATGAAGACTCCACCCCCAGTCAGTTCAGCTGATTTGGGAACACTTCGGAGATGCTCAGGTAGACCTGTTTGCCTCTCCAGAAAATTCCCACTGCCAGTTGTTTTACTCCCTGACCGAGGGCACCCTCGGCACGGACGCCCTGGCACACAGCTGGCCGCTGGGCCTGCGCAAGTATGCATTTCCCCCAGTGAGCCTTCTTGCACAGACGTTTTGCAAGATCAGGGAGGACGAGGAGCAGGTCCTTATGGTTGCGCCTTTTTGGCCCGGCCGGACCTGGTTCCCCGAACTTGTGCTCCTCGCGACAGCCCCTCCCTGGCCAATTCCTCTGAGGAAGGACCTTCTTTCTCAGAGACGGGGCACCCTCTGGCACCCACGTCCCGATCTGTGGAACCTACATGTGTGGGTTCTGGACGGGTCACGGAAGGTTTAGGTACCTTGCCACCACAGGTGGTAGCTACCATCACTTCAGCTAGATCCATGTCCACCAGACACGCCTATGCTTTGAAGTGGAACCTCTTCGTCACTTGGTGTCCTTCACGGCGTGAAGACCCCTGGAAATGTCCGATTGGGTCAAAGCTTTCCTTTCTTCAGGAGGGGTTGGAACGAAGGCTGTCTCCTTCCACCCTCAAAGTCTATGTGGCCGCCATTTCGGCTCACCATGACCCTGTTGAAGGTAAGTCTCTTGGGAGGCACGATCTAATCATCAGGTTCCCGAGAGGAGCAAGGAGGCTTAACCCGCCTCGCCCTCAGCAAGTCCCCTCTTGGGACCTCGCAGTGGTTCTATCAGCACTGCAGAGAGCTCCCTTCGAACCCTTGCTCTCAGTAGAGCTAAAGTTTTTATCTTTGAAAACTGCGCTCCTGATGGCTTTGGCTTCGGTGAAGAGGGTCGGGGACCTGCAGGCATTTTCAGTTGACGAAGCGTGCCTGGAATTCGGGCCGGCTAACTCTCACGTTATCCTGAGACCCCGGCCTGGGTACGTGCCCAAGGTTCCCACCACTCCTTTAAGGGATCAGGTGGTGAACTTGCAAGCGCTGCCCCTGGAGGAGGCTGACCCAGCCTTAGCGCTGCTCTGTCCAGTACGTGCGCTCCACACCTATGTGGACAGAACTCGGTGCCTTAGGACCTCAGACCAGCTCTTTGTCTGTTACGGAGGCCAGCAGAAGGGAAAGGCTGTCTCCAAGCAGAGGTTATCCCACTGGATAGTGGATGCCATTGTCCTGGCTTATCAGGCTCAAGACCTGCCATGCCCCCTAGGGGTGAGAGCTCACTCAACTAGGAGCGTAGCTTCCTCCTGGGCGCTGGCGCATGGCGCCTTGCTAGCAGACATCTGTAGAGCTGCGGGCTGGGCGACACCTAACACATTTTCGAGATTTTATAATCTCCGTGTAGAGCCCGTGTCCTCCCGGGTACTCGCCCCTTCGGGCCAGTAAGGACCTGCTCAGTGTCAGTCCGCTTGCTGTGCCATTTCACTCCACGGACTGGATGCGTGCGCTATTCCCCTCAGGTGAGTTCCTCAGTCAGAACCCCTGGGTTCCTCCAGCACTGTTGATGTCCAACACTTGCGTACATGCCCTTGGGTCAGCCCTGTGTGGGACTAGGTGCCTCCATGTGTTGTGATTCCCCTTTCTGGGTAATCCCACGTGTGTATCTCCACAGTAAGTCTCTCTGCAGCGTGTGTCTTTCCCTTGGCAAGTCCCTTGCCAGCTCTGTCGTTGAAACTTCCACCCTGCGGGCTGGGTACCTCAGAGTTCTTATGTATCACCGCCTTGGTAGATACCTGCCTTCGGTAAGTCCTCCCACGGGCAGGTGGCCTGCTAGCATACGTCCAGCTGGAATATGCTACCCAGTGTATTCTGTGTGAGCTATAGGCCCTCACTCGTGCTGGCCTCACGACAGGGTGCTATCACTCACAAGGGTCGCTGGAAGACAGCCATGTGGCGTTTTGTAAGGGACCCCATTCGTAACGTCGAACGTGACCGACTGAAAGGGAACGTCTTGGTTACGTATGTAACCCTCGTTCCCTGAAGGAGGAAACGGAGATGTTACGTCCCCTTGCCACATCGCTGTTCCGCTGAATGGCCGGGTCACTGGCTCGGCTCCTCAGCGAAGACTTGAATGCGAGTTGCTCGCATTGCTCCTTATATACCCGCTTTGCGGGGCGGAGCTCGCGATGCAAATCCCGCAGACCAAGGTACTTTGTGTACCATTGGCTCGTTTTGTACCACTCGAAGGTGATTGGGCTCTCGGGCGAGATCCCATTCGTAATGTCTCCGTTCCCTCCTTCAGGGAACATGGGTTACATACGTAACCAAGACGTTTTACAAAATAACCAAGGCACTTCGACAAAAATAATTCATTTTGTGGAAAACACAGTGATCAAAAGAAAACAACAATGATTGTAGCACGAAGAAAGATTACAACTAAAATTTCTAAGGTTACAGCAGTCAAAAATTAGTAAGAATGGAAGCCCTTGCTTTGAATGACTTAAGCACATCTGTGGCTGCAGGACATCACTAGTCTCTCTTACTGCTCTAATGTGATCTTGGTCCACTCTTCTTCCACAGTTCGGTGACTCTAGTGGGTTTCTTAACCATAAATTTGTCACCAAGGATTTTCCAGAAAATTTCCAATGGGTTTGGATCAGGACTGGACAATGTTTTCAGCTTCAAGGAACTGTGTTACCTGTTTTGCTGTGTGATAGGAGGCATTTTTTGCAGCTGAGTTGATAATTGTAAAAGGCAGCATTCGTCACTGTCACTATTTACCCAGCCATATATAGAGGAGGGGCGGGACAAATACCTAAACATCCTACTTGTAAAACAAGAAGTCAATATTACTGGATAACTGCTTTATTATATTTAGTAAAATTCTTAAGCATCTCAGCTGGAAAAACTCTGTGCCACCAAAGCGTTCTCAAGCGCCACCAGCAGGTATTTTTAAGAAGAGCGCCTAACATTTTTGCAGCAGGCTAATAACTTGTTGGTGGTCACATATTATTGAATATTTATTGTTAGGCATATGGCCTAGTCTTTTTTGCATTTATCCAATATACTGGAGCCAAACCTGAGAAAGTAGACCAGAATATTCCACTGCGGTGCTGGACAGGCAATTTGCGTAGCTGTAATTCATAGGCAGGGATTATGCTAATTGTGAATGAGTGTGCACGAGCACCCTATTTAAGAATAAATGGAATTCATTAACATACATTTATTACACAGCTCTGTGGAATACTTGATTCTGACTGATCAGTCACGACATTCCAAGGTATGTTATCCCTCAATAACAACCGGTAAAAGCTGATAACACAGGCTCATCTGGGTAACTGAAGTCGGCGCTGTACTTTTGCGTGAACTATTTTTTCTTGATGGAAGCTTTGCATTTGTTTAGCTAATAAAATTTTAAAACTCAATTCAAAATGGTGTACAGTTATTTAATTATGTCATCCTGGTATCGTGGACTCACTCTTGTTTCATACAAACACAGCTGCTGCCATTTTGCTACGATTGTTTAAGAGAACTAACAAACTGGTAAGGTTTTAAAACATTTAAACATCTTCGTCTTAATTATTTTATTGCCTTAATTATTTTTGTGGTGAAATGTTGTGTAATAAGTGGTTATTACTACCACCGTTTCCCTTAAATGTCCATTTAGTTTGAATTTGCCACTTTCTTCCAACTGCTGTCTTCACGGAAGCTCAAATCAATATTTTGCATCTAATTATTTACTTATGTGGCAAGTAGCTGTGTAATAAGCGGAATAATGTACATCCAGCCAATTATCTCAAATAACAACCGGCTGGATATACATTATTCCTTACATGTTTAACTATCAAATTGGACGTTTACGAAGAGTTTGTGAATCCGGAGTGGAGTTGTCGGGGAGGTCTGTTTTACACGCAAATTACTCTGAAGTTTCATGAATGAGGCCCAATGAACACAGGGAAGGAACAGCATTTTGCTGCAGGAGGTTCTGATAAACATTGAAGTGAACTTTGAACCAGTTCTTCTCTGTCCACACAACATGCTTCTCAGCAAAGGTGAGCCTAGCCTTTTGATTCTTTCTGCTGATGAGAGGTTTGGTCACTGCAGAGAGCACTTTCATTCTGTCTTCCCTTAAAGGTCAAGACACTGTAAGCCGAGACAGATTCTTACTCTGTTCAAGCAATTCCAGCTGCAGTGCTGAACCAATTGCCCACTGAGATTCTCCACATTATCCTGTCCTCTGTGCATTTGTCTTTCGTGGATGACCAGTCTTTTTGGGGAAATGAGTTAGTGACACTGTAAAGATGCAATATTCTAGAAATCTTCTCTTGCTATTGACTCCTATTGGCCTTCATCTGGACAACCTGCTGTCAGAGGGTTTTAGTCATTTTAGAATGGCTCACCATCTTTCAAAGTCAATGAAAACTCAAAAATGTTAGGCTGCCAGTTAAGTAAGGTTTGTCAGATTATTAAGGACAGGTTAATTGTGCACCCCGGTTCTAGAGTTCTTAAAATGAAATAAAATAATTTGTAAACATTCTAAATACTTCATTCTGAAATGATTTCACTGTAAAATTCGACTGGCATCTCACCGAATCCCTGTGTGGAGAGCCCAAGGTTCTTCATGCGTTTCTTGACCAGCTCAGTGAGCTCCTGTCTCTCGGAGCATGAGAGCAGGACGCTGCGCTGCTGGCTCAGTCTGTCTGCTTCACGCTCTGCATGCCACGGCCCCAGCAGACTGGATGCCCACTGCATGCTCCTTCGACGCAGAGAATGAGTCTGGATGTCTGGCGGTTCACAGTGAAGACCCTGCTGTTGCTCCTCCGGGTCCTTTCCCTCCTCAAAGACTGACACGTTGTCTGACATTTGGGATCGTGGAGTCTAGAAGAAAGAAAAACAAGGTTCATCTTGTCATTCTTGATATTTCCAACATGCTGATATATACAATACATAATTTTAACCTCTTATTCTGTAACTTTTATTCAATTAACTGCAGATTTTCTTTTTTTTTAATAGTCCTATTACTGAATTTATTTTCTTTTTAAAAGGAACAATTCCAAAAAATTTTAACATCTAATAGCATTTTCTCCATTTTTATTTTATGTAAGTATTTAACTTTGTTACCAGTGTTATAATGAGAAAAATTATCCAACAATTTTAATTTCAAATTAGGGAAAAATGTTTGGCAAAAACCAAGATTTGGTTACAAAACTTTGGTTACAAAGAATAAACTGGAAAAATAGAAAAGGTAATCGCAACTTTTTTTTTACTCGCATTTGCATGTTTACATTTTGCAATTCTGACTTCTTTTCTGAGAACTACATTATATAAACTCATAATTGTGAGTTATAAAGTTAGAATTGTGAGATATAAACTTTCCGAATTGGACTTTATATCTCACAATTCTGAGAAAAGAAGAAACGTCTCGGTTATATATGGTAACCCTTGTTCCCTGAAGGAGGGAACGGAGTTGCCACGTCGGATTACTGAAGAAAATGGGATATCGCTTCGATAGACCAATCTACTTCGAGTGTAAACTAAACGAGCCAATGCACATTGGCATGCAATTATTGCATCCAGCTCCCGCTGATCACAGCATGAGTATAATAAGGCAGCAGGTGCAATGCGTACCAGGTTTTTGCTGAGGAGCTGAGCCGGAGACCCAGCGGCTCATTGGTGGTACAGCAACCATGGCGATGGGACGTGGCGTCTCCGTTCCCTCCTTCAGGGAACGAGGGTTACCATACGTAACCGAGATGTTGCCTTTCAGTCGGTCACTCGACGCCACGTCGGTGACCGACGAAAATGGTATCCCTATTAGGTGAAGGCTGGGGTTCAGAACAATAGTTCCACACACCATTGTCAAAGCACTACCTCACTGGGTGAGATTAGATAACACTGGGAAAACATACCCGTTCCGCTTGGAACAGGGACGCTGCGGAAGCCCCATCCTTCCCGAAGGAGGTCTTGGGAGCAAATACACATATAGCATCCGTTTAGGTGTATATGAAGAAATTTTAGGTGATTCAAACCCTCTTGGAAATGCAGAAGTCTGCCTGGGAAACATGGGCTCTAAGGCTATACTGTGGACTATACGCATACGAGTACCGCTTAGGTCTCAATATGGAACCCAGCCTTCCATGGTTCGTATGGATTCATCATGAAGGCCTGGCGCCGGACGTTCCTCCACGTCCAGCTGCCTAGGGTGATGAAGGATCTCAACAGGGTCTACAGTACAGACACTCTGGAGCAGTTTTAGCAAGCCGACACTAACCGGGGCCTCTCGGTGCCACTACCCGTTTGAGGTGAGAACACAGGAGGATACCGGCTCTACACGAAGGCTATAAAACCTAGCGAACGTGTTAGGGGTCGCCCAGCCCACAGCTCTACAAATATCTGTCAGCGAGGCACCACAAGCCAGTGCCCAGGAGGATGCAACACTTCTAGTTGAGTGAGCTCGCAACCTGAACAGGCAGGGCACACCCTGTGCCTGATAAGCCAGGGCTACGGCATCCACAATCCAGTGGGCAATCCTCTGCTTAGAAATGGCATTCCCCTTCTGCCGGCCTCCGTAACAGACAAAGAGCTGATCTTAGGTCCTGAAGCTTTGTGTCCGGTCTACATAGCATCTCAATGCTCGGACGGGACAGAGCAAAGCCAGGGCTGGGTCTGCCTCCTTCAGGGGCAGCGCTTGCAGGTTCACCACTTGGTCTTTGAAAGGTGTAGTGGGAACCTTGGACACGTAGCCGGGCCGGGGCCTCAGGATTACCTGGGAGTCAGACGGAGCAAAGGCATCTCAGGGCTTATCGACCGAAAATGCGTGCAGGTCCCCTACCCTCTTGATGGAGGCCAGAGCAAGCAGGAGCATAGTTTTCAATGAAAGAAACTTTAGCTCAGCTGAATGTAAAGGCTCGAATGGGCCCAGCTGTAGTGATTTTAGCACTAGAGTCAGGTCCCTAGAGGGTATAGAGGGGGGCCGGGAAGGATTTAACCTCCCCACCCCTCTAAGGAACCTGATGATGAGGTCATGCTTACCTAAAGACTTCCCATTCACGGGGTCATGGTACGCAGCAATAGAGGCAAGCTGGAATTTGAGGGTGGAGGGAGACAGCCTTCGCTCCAGCCCTTGCTGCAGAAAGGAAAGCATGACTGCAATCGGGCATCTTCGGGGGTCTTCTCGACGAGAAGAACACCACTCGACGAACAGGTTCCACTTCAAGGCGTAATCGTGTCTCGTAGACGTTGCTCTTGCCAAAGTGATGGTGTCCACTACTTCTTTTGGTAGGTCACCTAGAACCTCCGCATCCCGTCCAGGGACCAGACATGGAGTATCCAAAGGTCTGGACGCGGGTGCCAAACGGTGCCCCATCTCTGATGCAGTTGCGAGGAGCACTAGTTCGGGGAACCAGGTCAGAGTGGGCCAATACGGCGCCACTAGCGAGACTCGCTCCTCATCCTCCCGCACCGCTCCTCATCCTCCCGACTTTGCACAGTGTCTGTGCGAGAAGGCTCACTTGGGGAAATGCATATTTGCGTAGGCCCTGCAGCCAGCTGTGTGCCAGTGTGTCCATGCCGAGTGTCAGGGAGTAGAACAACTGGCAGTGAGAGGTCTCTGGAGAAGCAAACAGGTCTACCTGAGCGGCTCTGAACCGTGTCCAAATCAGTTGGACTGTTAGGGGATGGAGTCGCCATTCGACCGGGAGCATTGCTCGAGACAGCTCGTCGGCTGTACGGTTGAGCAGGCCCGAAATGTGAACGGCGCGAAGTGACCACAGAACCTTCTGACTCTAAAGGAGGAGGTGGCGGGCGAGTTGTGACATGCGACGGGAGTGCAGACCACCTTGTCGGTTGATGTACGCAACGGTCGCTATGTTGTCCATTTGGACCGGCACGTGCTTGCCTCATACGCGACCTTTGAGATGGTTCAAGGCAAGGCGCACTGCTAACAACACTAGGCAATCGATGTGCCACTGCATCTGCGGGCCCGTCTAAACCCCTGAGACTGCATGCCCGTTGTACGTGGCCCCCCAGCCAGTGGTGGAGACATCCGTGTAAACCACAGCATGCCCGGAGATCTGCTCTAGGGGCACCCCTGCCCGGAGAAATGCAAGATCTGACCACGGGGTGAGGGTTTGGTGACAGGCCGGTGTAACTTGGACCCGGTGAGTGCTGCGCTTCCACGCCCACCTCGGGACTCGGCCATAAAGCCAGTGGTGGAGTGGTCTCATATGCAACAGGCCAAGCGGTGTAAGTGCCGCTGTGGCCGCCATATGCCCCAGGAGCCTCTGAAAAAGTGGAGGAGCCCACTGGCCGGTTTCTGGCGGTAAAAGGTGCCATCCATGACCTGGTGAGCTCATCATGCACTTCCGGGAAGAAAGGCACCAGGGTGGGGTGCTGAGAACCAGCGTGAGCCACCTTGAAAAACCAATCATCCTGCCTCGAGGGCTCGGGACGCGGTGGAGATTTCCACTCGAGCCCTACCCTCTTGGCGGCCCGGGAAAGCATAGCTGTCATCCTCAGTTCCAATTCAGGCTTTGGCACCATCCCGAATCTTCATCTGACAGCTCTCCCTCCAATGCTGAGATCAACATCTGGTCGGGGGAGGCCCACTGGATACCGCTGGTACGCTCTTTGAAGAGTGTTACTCCACTGGATCAGAGATGCAAGAGGAGTGATGGTCCCCAGAGGGTTGATTCCCTGCGGGGTTTGCCACCACTGTAATCCTCAAACCACCCATGCTACTGCTGGAAGTGGTTCTCATCTGTCGGCCGCCAGAACGAGCCTCAGATCGTGGCAGCAGCAACGGGACTCTGCCCCCTTTTTTGAAGGTAGTGGAGCCTGGTTCGCTGCTCCGAGATGGTCATCTTTCCGCAGTGGGAACATGACTCATCCACGAAAGCTACCTCAGTGTGTTTGCCCAGACACGTGAGGCAGCGATCGTGACCATCACCCGTTGCCAGGTAACGACCGCACCCAGAAACACATGGGTGAAACGGCATCCTTATAAGGACGATCAGTCGTCTTTACAAAGATGCACCTATGGAGCTCTTTTAGAGAAATTTGCTCTTTAGGAAATGATCTTTTAGTGCTGAGGCGCACAGGGGAATTGGCCGCTTGCAACACGACAGGGGGTAGTGCAGCCTGAAGTGTGCAATCCACTCGATGCTGGAACGCCGTTGAAGCGCCGTTGAAGCGCCGCCTCGCCAACACATGAAGCTTCCGAGAGCATGCTGAACACATAGTTCACAGCAGACACAGTTGAGCAGAACGATACTAACGCTCGGCTCCGAAGCGAAAAGCTGGTATGCATTGCACCTGCTGCCTTATTATACTCACGCTGTGATCAGCGGCAGCTGGATGCAATAATTGCATGCCAATGTGCATTGGCTCGTTTAGTTTACACTCAAAGTAGATTGGTCTATCATAGCGATATCCCATTTTCGTCGGTCACCAACGTGGCGTCGAGAGTGACCGACTGAAAGGGAACCAGAATTGTTGGATATAAACTTGCAATTGTGAGAAGAAAGTCAATGAATTGCAAATTAATATCTTGACTTAATTCTGACTTTAGAACTCATAACTTTGAGTTTATATCATGTAATTCTGAGAAAAAAAGTCAGAATTGTGAGATAAAAAGTCACAATTTCTTTCATGTTTTATTTTCTGACAGAATCAATCTTTCTTTTTTCTATAAAAATTGATACAAAAATTTAATTGATACAAAAAATGGCAATACATAGAAAAATGATCAAATTTTGTGGAGTTCACATAATTCGTAAAAACTAATGATTAAGTAAAGGGTAAAGCTGGCTCCTGCCTATCCCTTCCTTCCCAGTGTAACTGATTCTCTTGATCTAAAAGTGTACATGTTGTGGTTGGATTAAACGTAATGAAACCTCAGGAGGTTCAAGTATCTGAGACTCGGTCCTGTAGATGCCGATGGGAATGTCTCCTACAGTGGAGGAGAGTATTTCATACAGTCTGCCATATGTCTCAATGAACAAGTCTTCCTCTGTGATACTCATCTGAAATGTAATACACAAAACTGTAACAGTGCTAAAACAACATCTAAAATAGCAATCTAATAAAAGTCATTTAGATGAGCATGTGGGGACTGTGCTTATGTTAAACGTCATACTTACAGAACATAAGAAACCAGATTTTGGTGTGGTTTCTAGTCCAAGCAGCAGTTTGGTAATGGTTATCATATAATCCTTAACGAAACACTGAAACAACAGAAGCACTTCTAGCACAATTATGGACAAATTTAAAGGCATAAACATTTATGATTTCCAACAGCAAGAGCATACATACCATTCAAATGTTTAGGGTTAGTAAGATTTTTACATTTTCAAAAGAAGTCTTTTATGCTCACCACAGCTGCATTTATTTGACCAAAAATACTGTAAAACAGTAATGTTGTAAAATTACTACAGTTTAAAAGGTTTTTTTATGTAATTACATTTTTTTTTAAAAAATGTAATTTATTTCTGTGATCAAAGCTGAATTTTCAGCATCATTACTCCAGTCTTCAGTGCCACATGATCCTTCTGTCAGGGATCTCCCCTGACAGTCTTGTCTGTCCTGACTTTGTTCAATGTTTCCTGTTTGAGCACATGGCTTTGTCTTTGTTTGTGTTTGCCATGCGCTCCTCTTGTCCTGCCTCCTTGTTACCCGTTACCATGCCTCCTAGTCTAGTCCTTGTTGAGTCCTTGTTTGTCTGAGTGTTCTCACCTGTTCCTCAAGTTCTCCGATCCCTTATCCCTATATTGTTCTCCCTTTCCCTCTTGTTTTGCCAGTTTGTTATTCTATCTTCTCTGTGTTTGCTACTGTAGTTCAGCTACTATTCTTTGTGATACTGAGTATTCCCTGTTTATTAGTTTGTAGAGTTTTGTTCTAGTCCCATGTCTGTCTTCAGTCCTGTCCTGTCCTCCAGGCTGTCCAGGACTATTTGATGAATAGAAAATTAAAAGACAAACAAAAAAAGCATTTATTTGAAATAGAAGTCTGTAAAAATACAAATGTTGTTACTGTCACTTTTTATCAATTTAATGCATCCGTGTATAATAAAAGTATTCATTTATTTCCAAAAAATGTATTGACCCCAAACATTTGAATGGTATTGTATATAGGCAAGAAAAGAGTTTAATGTACTAAATTGAATTGCACAACTGTTATGACTGATATGTAATGTGATCTGTATTTGTAAGGACATCTAGTGTTTACATCTAGTATCTCCATTCTTGCTAATGTTGCCAAGTTGCAGCAGCACTTGTTGTCTTAGTACATGATAGAGCAGTGTGTCCAGCATCCCAATGCTAAACACTTTACCAGCTGCAAATGGCAGGCGAAATATGAAGGACAGGTTTGAGCCTTTCTCTCTTTCTTTCTGCTCCGTGAAGCCATGCAAAAAAAAACACGGAATAAAGGTTTAGGCCTAAACAGTTTAATCAAAGCAAAACCATTGTTTCAGGATTTATTCAAATGAAAGTGACAGAAAGCATGTTATGAATGTCTGCTCACCTTCTCTAGTTTGGAGAAGGCCAGTGCGTGACAGTCCTTTACACTGAACTGCATGAATCTCATGTTAGCGGGATGGGTTAACTATGTGATGATGTTGAGGCCGGAGAACAACCTATAGACCAGTCATTCATTTCAATTACTTAAGATCTTCTGTTCCCTTGTGAAAAATAAGTGCTCTTAGCTGAACTGAATAAGCACTTGTGTATTTCAAATCTTACATGAACAGATACTATGATATCATAATGAAACAAAAAGCCAATTAAAGAGTGTACCTAAAGTGTGCTTAAAGAGTGTACAGTTTCATGACTATATTTCCTAACAATTTCTTCTGCTGAACACAAAAGAAAATATTTAGAAGACGTATATATCTTTTTTGTTTGCAAAAGAAGAAAAACTCATATAGGTTTGAAACAACTTCAAGGGTGGATAATTATGGCTGAATTTTCATTTTTGGGTGAACTTTTATTTGACTTTTAAATAGTGCACTTTGTAAGTCAAATGTAAAGTTTTTAAAGCATATTTTCAATTATTATTTAATAATCTTTTGCCATGCTTAAAAACAAAGTGTTGACATGTGAGGTACTTGATTAAGAAATGCATTTTAAACCTACTAAATTGCAACTTCATTACATATGGGTAATTTCAAATATATTTATCCCTTTGGGAATCTCAAAATCTCAAGCAGTCTCTGACCTGAACAGGGTCTGGACATTAACAATAGTTTTTGCATCAGCCATATAGTCTTCCTCAGCGGACATGGTGCTCTCTTTATCCACCACCACCATATTAGCAGCAAACGAGATGCCACAACGCAACAGGTCATCCAGACTGTAAGAAGAGAGATAGATTTGCAGATTTCTTACATATTTTGTTCATCAATCTTCTCAAATTAACACAACTTTTATTGAATTTTAAGCCTAGATACAATCACCAAAAGTGAAAAGCTGTAATTAGGCTATAAACAAACTAGGCCTACACCACAGTGGCATAACTTCATTGTCTTTATTCATTAGAAACCCTGGAGAAATCTGGTTAAATTTTGAAATGGTCTCTCATGTTGTTGAATCATACTTGGGGCAAACTCAGTTTTCCTCTGAATAATAAAGCCTGACGTTTGTTAATGTTTGTGCAGCTGCACAAACCTATGGCATTTCCTATATTAGTTGCCACTGAATGCCATTTCATCTGAATTGCTTTGCTTCACTGTAAAGATCATCTCCCCACTGAACTCTGAAGACAAAGAACAAGAAGCCTGCTACTCACGTTGAAGAGTCCCAGCAGAGGAAAGATGCTCTGCCGCTCAGTGTTTGTCCCCTGCAGCTTCCGGTGACAGTTCAGAGCAAATTTTCAGTTCTAACTAAGCAAATTTCAGTGACGTCTGATTCAGATTGCCACACCACCAATGTGGTACATGCAGGGCACCCCTGCACGAGTCAGACGAGCACAATGAGTGTGTCCCTTGCCTAGGCGGTGCGCACGCTGATGCGGTGCTCGTTGAGACAGATTGCTCACTGTGAGAGCATGAGTCTTGCCTCTCTACACTTGCAGAACACCTTTGTCAGTGAAGGTGTCCCCACCTCTCATGTTCTCCAGTTTCTCTCATCCCAGGTGCCTCGGAGGAAGAAACAGCAAAGTCAGAGGCCTGAGAAGACAGCCTCGAAAGAGCCCATGCATGTCTCGCCCTCTCCACAGGGAGATGATTCCCTGTGCTCTTTTCCCAAGAGGATCAGCACTCTTCATCTGGAGCGAGCGTCATGCTCCCCTTTGGATGATCTGAAGAGGATGCTGCTGCTGATTCCATGTCACTGGCAGCCTCTAATACAGAGGATTAGTCCAGCTTCATGGAAGACCCGGCTCCCTTCAGCCCAAGGGTGGTGTAGCTAGCTCATCCACATAAAGGCTGTTAAAGAACTTGGCTTGGAGTGGTCAGCCCCAGAAGAGTCCGTCCGGAGCCGTCAGGATGAATGATTTTTGCCAGAGCACCACCAGTGAGCCTCCCATCAGAGACCAGCACTATTCTTTCCAGAAGTGACAAACTCACCCTACTCGGCTATAGTCCACTCTTCCAACTCAGCCACCCTCACTTCTATTGATCCCTTGAAGAAGTCTTGAGCTTGCTTTCTAATCCCCCATTCAGCTCTGGGTGTTGAAGCCTTTGTTCACACTGTTAAAGCTGGGCCATCCTTCACACTTTGCACATGCCAAACAAACTAGAGCACTTCCCTTCTTCACAACAACTCGTTGGTCAGTTCACTGCCTCTGTGCAGTGACATGCTGTCCGGAGAGCTCAGACCCCTTGCTGCCCTTTTGCAGTCTTGGGAAGCCATCACAGGCATGTCAAGTTGGGTTCTGCAAACTATAAAATGAGGCTACTCGCTTCAATTCACTCGCACACCTCCCTGCTTCAAAGATGTGGTCCAAACTTCAGTTCAGGACAATGATGCTCCCCTAAGTGCAGTATCTGCTGGTTAAGGGAGCCATTAAAGTGGTCCTACCAGAGAACAAGGAGTCAGGAAACCATAATTTCCTCATCCCAAAGACAGATGGTGGGCTCAGGCCCATCCTAGATTTCAGTCTCCTGAATCGCTCCTTAATGAGGCTGCCATACAGGATGCTGACTTTGAAACAGATCCTTGCACCTTTTCCCCTTGTTGTTCTGCTCCTTGAGGTCATCAGACGGATCAGGGAGACTGGATGCTCAGTCTTACTGGTGGCTCCACTCTGTTGTGGTTCCCTGACCTAATACAGCTGTCATCGACAGTTACCTGGCTGATTCCGCTGAGGAAAGACTTCCTTTCTCAAGCAAGAGGTTCCCTCCAGTGTTGGGGTAATGCATTACAAGTAACGTGAGTTACGTAATCAGATTACTTTTTTTCAAGTAACTAGTAAAGTAATGCATTACTTTATAAATGCATTATAATTTAGAAGGAAATATCTGAGTTACTTTTTCAAATAAGTAACTCCAGTTACTTTGTTTCCCATGTCTTGACTGACAGCTCATGTGTTGCCATGTTGAGAGAAATCGGGAGTAAGTGCAGAGGTGTTATGTGTGCTGTTTAAACATGTTACTGTGTAAATATGAACAGTCAAATGCAAACTTATAATATTATATAAACCTGCAACAATTAGATATGTTAAATAAGACAAATATCATTTATGTATTTAATCCCAATTCATTAACCAATACCATTGCTTCTGACATTCGATGATCCAATTCAACCATACTAAGCAAAAATATTTGTTTCATTTTAGTTATTGCTTAATAGTGTTGAACTTTCTCCTCCTGCGTCATATTCTTCATGCAATTTGTTTGAGCTGCATCCTCTACTGTACAGATGTGAATTTACATTTCCTTTAGCCTGAGACATATTCATTTCACTTTTGGTGTGAAGGGGCTTTTACATTTATAAAAGAAGAACTTTTTATATTAAAAACAAATTGCCCTGCCCATATTTAAAAAGTCTCAAAAGTAATGTAACGCATTACTTTCCATAAAAAGTAACTAAGTAACATAATTACCTTTAAAAGTAACTTTCCCCAACACTAGTTCCCTCTATCTATGCCCTAAACTGGTCCATCTTCTCTGGCTGGTGTGCAATCCAAAATGAAGACCTCATCTTCTAGCGACCACTTGTCCTTTTTAAAAGATCTGCTGGATAAGGAGTGCGACCCTTCCATGCTCAATAGAGCCAGGAGACTTAAACCATCTTGCCCTCATACTGTTCCTATTTGAGACCTGTCTACAGTCCTCAAGGCCCTTTTGAGTCGCTCCAGGTGGCTGACTTCCAGCACTTATCGCTTAAGACCACCCTGCTGCTAGATTTAGTATCGGTTAAGCGTGTGGGTGACTTTCACTTGTTCATGGTGAGTGCTTCCTGTAAGGTCATCTTCAAACCCAAGCTAGTTTACTAACTTAAAGTGCTCTCTACTGCTGTCTATTCTACAGGTCATCATCCTCGGAAGATGAGCAGGGAGCTAATTTACTTTGCCTGGTCCAAGGCCTTCAGATATTTATGTGGAGCGCTCTAGCAAATATCGGCAGTCAGAGGAGCTCTTTGTGTGCTTCGGAGGCTGCGTTAAAGGGCTGCCAGTTACGAAGCAGAGATTATCCTTTTGAATAGCTCATGCAGTAGCTCTGGCTTATGCCTCAGTGGGCTCTGAGTGCCCCCATTTCAGTGAGGGCCCACTCCACTAGGGGGATGACCTCCTCCTGGGTTTGGTCCAGTGGAGTTACCATTGGGGATGTTTGCCAGGCAGCTGGCTGGTCATCACCATCTACCTTTGCTAGGATTTATCATCTGGACATCCCTGCCTTTCAGGCACATATCTTGTCCACAAAATTGTCTTGCACCCCTAGTGAGTGCTCTACAGTGTCTTTTATTGCATGCTCCAGCCGGTGGTCAGAGCCTCACAGGTTAGTCTATGTTTCTTAGGGCCCCTACGGCGGAATCCTAGGGCTGGAATTGCTGAACGGCTTCTGTTCTGCACTTCTAAAATGGTGCTATGGTATATGGTTCCCCATGCATGATTCAACACAGCGTGAGAGACCATTTCAAAAGAGAATGCTCTGGTTACTAATGAGGCTGCCACTTCTCAGTCGAAATGATATGACTGAATGGTATTCAGTATTCGGCATTTTCCCCAAGTGTGATTTAACACAACACTCATATTTGCATTGTCAGTGTCATTGATCAGATGAACGTAATGTGTGGTCTGTTTACACGATGGCTCTAGCATCTTATACTAAGTTTTATTTTATGAGGTTGGGATGATGTTATGTTTGTGGTTTTTAATGTAATGTTTTGGTTTTGAATTTTTAATTTTTGTTTTTTATTCAGAATACAACATATATGACATATCAAATGTTTAAACTGAGAAAATTTATCATTTTAAGGGAAAAATAAGTTGATTTTAAATTTCATGGCATCAACACATCTCAAAAAAGTTAGGATAAGGCCATGTTTACCACTGTGTGGCATCCCCTCTTCTTTTTATAACAGTCTGCAAACGTCTGGGGACTGAGGAGACAAGTTGCTCAAGTTTAGGAATAGGAATGTTGTCCCATCGTTGTCTAATACAGGCTTCTAGTTGCTCAACTGTCTTAGGTCTTCTTTGTCACATCTTCCTCTTTATGATGCACAAAATGTTTTTTTATGGGTGAAAGATCTGGACTGCAGGCTAGCCATTTCAGTATCCGGATCCTTCTTCTACGCAGCCATAATGTTGTAATTGATGCAGTATGTGGTCTGGCATTGTCAGGTTGGAAAATGCAAGGTCTTCCCTGAAAGAGATGACGTCTGGATGGGAGCATATGTTGTTCTAGAACTTGGATATACCTTTCAGCATTGATGGTGCCTTTCCAGATGTGTAAGCTGCCCATGCCACACGCACTCATGCAACCCCATACCATCAGAGATGCAGGCTTCTGAACTGAATTCTGATAACAACTTGGGTTGTCCTTGTCCTCTTTAGTCCGGATGACATGGCGTCCCAGTTTTCCAAAAAGAACTTCAAATTTTGATTTGTCTGACCAGTTTTCCACTTTGCCACAGTCCATTTTAAATGAGCCTTGGCCTAGAGAAAACGCCTGCGCTTCTGGATCATGTTTACATATGGCTTCTTTTTTGACCTATAGAATTTTAGCCGGCAACGGCGAATGGCACTGTGGATTGTGTTCACCGACAATGCTTTCTGGAAGTATTCCTGAGCCCATGTTGTGATTTCCATTACAGTAGCATTCCTGTATGTGATGCAGTGCCATCTAAGGGCCCGAAGATCATGGGCATCCAGTATGGTTTTCCGGCCTTGACCCTTAAACACAGAGATTATTCCAGATTCTCTGAATCTTTGGATGATATTATGAACTGTAGATGATGATAACTTCAAACTCTTTGCAATTTTTCTTTGAGAAACTCCTTTCTGATATTGTTCCACTATTTTTCGCTGCAGCTTTGGGGGAATTGGTGATCCTCTGCCCATCTTGACTTCTGAGAGACACTGCCACTCTGAGAGGCTCTTTTTATACCCAATCATGTTGCCAATTGACCTAATAAGTTGCAAATTGGTCCTCCAGCATGTACATTTAACTTTTCCAGCCTCTTATTGCTACCTGTCCCAACTTTTTTGGAATGTGTAGCTCTCATGAAATCCAAAATGAGCCAATATTTGGCATGACATTTCAAAATGTCTCACGTTCAACATTTTATATGTTATCTATATTCTATTGTGAATAAAATATAAGTTTATGAGATTTGTAAATTATTCCATTACTTTTTTACTCACAATTTGTACAGTGTCCCAACTTTTTTGGAATCGGGTTTGTATTTTGCTGGCTATAGTACTAGTATTTATGAATTAAATTTTTGGTCTATGAAGGTATGAGACATTCTCCTCTTCCCTCCAAATAATGCGTTTCTGTGACTGTCCAAAGCACACGAATACGAGGCATGTGAGTGGGAATCATAACGTTCCAACATGACATTGTTTTACACTGTACACATTTGGCACCACATAAGCAGTGCTAACCTTGCTCCAGAGCAGGCTTTCATAACCCTGGGTAAACAGCAGTGCTAACCCCAATTCTAAACTACACCTGCAGTTAAAAGTGGGGTTTAGAATGACAGTAACCCAGGTTTTCTGAATTCAGAATAATGGAATCAGAAGTTCAAAAATGCTCATTTGTTTCTGGGTTTAAGGACTCATTCCTTTGGCACTCTACTGTCAAGTGATTGAGCTTTTCTTCTTTCAGACAACAAATTGTAAATGGATTATTTGAGGACAGGATACAAACAAACATGATAATGTTTCATGTTTCATGATAATGTCTCTTGCCTGTCGATTGATCCAAGCATGTAATATATCATTGGGAACCAACAGACAGTCTCAAGAAACTCTGCTTCTGGCCTAAAATAAAGAAATTCAATATTATGTAGACATCAGGGGAAAGTTAACTATAACTACAAGACTACAAGACATTGGCAACTAAAGTAAAGCTCAATGAATGAGGTGAAGGAGAGTGACGTGTAAAATTAGGATGTTTACTCATGTTCCAAGAGCAGCACGATGGGACACAGTTCATTCTCTGATCTGTAAGAGGCTCGTAATGGGAGGATGAAGTTGTACAGGCCATTTCCTGTGGTCTCAGCAGACACAATGATGAGCTTATTCTTCAAACTGTATGCTTTGACATCTTCTTTGTCTTTGTGGTTGCAGGTCTTGCACAAAAACTGACATGACAATAAAGCAATGCAATATTACCATCAAGGACCACAATGGAAATAACTTTTTTTTTAACTTTGTTGTGTTATCCTTGATGAATTGAGTATAGTTCACTGCTTTTCTGTCTAATAAATTATATAAAAAAATAACAAAATAACCAATAACATACAACCAGTGAATCCCAGGAGCCTACAGTGAATATTTAAAGCATATTCATAAAACATACACTATTTTTGTGAAACATACAAAAAAAATAATAATAATAATAAATAAAAAAATAATTCCTGTGATCAAAGCTGAATTTTCAGCAACATAACTCCAGTCTTCAGTGATCCTACAGAAAACTCAAAAATGCTGATTTGCTGCTGAATTATTATTGGTGGTCAATAATAAGGGTTCTTCTTATTTACCAATATTAAAAACTGCTGCCTGATATTTTGTGGAAACATTTGTAACATTTAGGATTAAAATTTAGCTTTGCCTCCCAGGAATAAATTACATTTTAACATTTATTGCAATAGAAAACAGTTATTTTAAATTGTAACACTATTTCTCTATTTTAATTTATTTTTCTCTATTTTTTTTTCTATTTTTAACACTTTTTTACTGTATTTTTGAGCACATAAATGCAGCCATGGCAAGCAAAAATTTTTACGTTTCCAAACATTTGACAAATACTGTATGCAAAGCTGAATATCTGATTCTTCAGTGTCGCACGGTCGTTCAGAAATAAGTGTAATATGCTGATTTGCTGCTCAAGAAACATTTCTTATTATTATCAATGTTGAAAACAGCTGTGCTGCTTAATATTTTTGTGGAAACTGTGATTCATTTTTAGAAGCTGAAAAGAACACCATTTATTTGAAATGGAAATCTTTTGTAAATGTTTTTACTGTTGCTTTTAATCACTTTAACTTAAACTTTTACTTGTAATTTAGTACAATCATTGTTGTAAATTTAGATTGTCCACGCAAGTGTAATCAGAATACTGTGTGTAATACCTTTTCTAGCCTCATACAACATTTGGGTGCTTTCTCTTTCCGTAAATGGCAAAGTATTGGTGAGCTTCCGATGTAGGGTAAATCTGGAGGATATTCCTTAATGTAACTGCAAAAAAGTACAGGAGATCTCATTCCCGTAGCAGCCATCTTGACATTACTCAGTGTTTCTTTGATGACATTTAATCAAACAAACACATTATTTTCTCTCTCAGTGAAAGAAATAATTACCCATTGCTGCCTTGATTTCTAGTGCAGGGCTGACATGGGCTCTTTGACTCATCGATGAGCAGGTTGCCAATCTGAAAGGAAGGTGAATCTGGCAATTCCAGAACAGGAACCACGTTTGGTTTTCTCTTTTCAGATATATTAGTTTCAATTGAGAGCGATGGACCTAAACTGGAAGGAATGCTTATTTCCTGCATGTCTATAGCCATGGTACCTTTAGTAAATACAAACAAAACCTTTAGACAAAAATATAGAAACAACATCACATTTTTCATCTACATGTTTTTGAAAGAATTTAAAGTGCACCATAGGTCTGAAATTTAAGTTGTTACACAATGAAACACTTCTCCTCTGCTGAAACTCTAAAAAAATTATAATGGCACAGACATTTAAAATGTTTGGATGTACACCACTTGCGTAGTATGTGTGACATTTGTCATTCATTTCAGAAATGGGAGTATTTTTGAAAGAAGTCTCTTATGCTCACCAAGGCTGAGGGGAAGATTATGGTGCGTTAATTCAATTTGTAAGTCGACACACCCATTCACTTACATTATAGGGAAAAGAGTGGGCAGCATACTCTTCAAAAATTCACCAACTGTGTTTTACAGAAGATTTTTTTTTAAGCATAAAAAATAGGAGATTTTTAATGTTTAAGAAATAATGAATTTATTCATCAAGGACGAATTAAATCAAAAGTGGCAGTAAAGGCTATTCTTTTGAACTTTCTATTTATGAAGAAATCTTGAAAAAATATATCACTGTTTCAACAATAATATCAAGCAGTGAGACAGTTTTCAACATTGATAATAAGAAATGTTTCTTGATTTTTGTTTCAGCATATAAGAATGATTTCTGAATGATTATGTTTCACTGAAGACTGGAGTAATGATGCTAAAAAATCAGCTTTGCATCACAGGAATATTTTACATTTATATATATATATATATATATATATATATATATATATATATATATATATATATATATATATATATAAAAATCATTTATTTTTAATTGTAATAATATTGCACAATATTACTATATTGTTACTGCATTTACTGTATATATATATATATATATATATATATATATATATATATATTTTTTTTTTTTTTTTTTTTTTTCAAATAAATAGAGCCTTGGTGAGCTTAAAAGACTTCTTTTAAAAACATTAAAAATCTTTCTGACCCCAAACTTTTGAATAGTATTGTTGTGATATGTACATTAGCTTTCTTTGAATTATTATAATGTTCATTTGTCTGACCCATGCTAGTAATAGCGCTGCTGGTTGGAGGTTGAGTCTTGTTCTCTTTCTTGGCCTTAAAGCAGGAGTTCTCCTCTTTGGTGACACTGATGTAGAAGCACACGTCCAAAGGTTTCATGATGTGCTGAGAACCAGGGTTCAGCAGTATATTCTTAGTGTCGTCAGGACAGACTCCAATGAGACAGATGCCGTATCTACAAACACGACAGAGATATTTACAGTAAGTAAGTAAGTAGTGGTCATTTTTGAGGAATCAAATTTCATTTTCACTGTTCTGTTAGATTAAATGCATTTCTCAAATATGCTTTTCCCACATACTCACTTATTATATGCATTAAAAGAGGCATAAGGGAAGCTCTTTCCCTCATACTCAGAAAAGAAGACGCTTTCTTTCAGAACAATGCTGTACACTTCATTTCCTGAGCATTTCCCATAAATCCTGTGCCAGTCCTCAGGAGAATGCTGACCCTCTCTGCAGAGATACACACATCATATCATATAGAATTTTGATTTTGAGTTTTACAACTTGTGGGGTGAGTGAATGACAAAATCCAAGGTCCAGATTCACAAAAACGTGCAAATTAGGGTGAGATCGCAATTGCCTATGGGAGTGGAAAGTTGATCTACTGACAATTTGCAAATTAAAGAACACAGTGCAATTTCCCAAGAGCAGCGCAAATAAGTGTTGGATCACAAACAAGCAAAGCAATCAGGGTGTCTAACCTACTAACAATGCAGTGTCAGTCTCACTTTCAGTTAGAATTACAACTTAATTTCTGCTATAAAGTACATCTATATATGAGTACATATAGAACTTGTGTAACTCAATGTTTTAACTAACTGCAAAAATTGAATAGTCAGTCAAAGCCTACTGATTAATTGGTAAAATAAATTATGTTTAGCTGATTGATTGTTGTATCAGCTGTAGATTAATCGATTTTCAAAATAATTGCTTGTCTGCAGCACTGTAAAGATGACAATGTTATCAAAACGATCCCTGTTCACACAGATCTGCAAAAAAATTATTATGCATGGCAAGCTAGTACTGTAGTTGGCGATGTTACTTTGTAAAGAAACGTCTCGGGTTACGCAACCATGGTTCCCCAAGAGGGAACAAGAAGCTGCGCCCCCTAGGGGGCACATTGGGGAATGCAGCCTGCATGATGGTGTCTGAAGCACGTTGAAACAACGGCAATCTATTGGTCCACCTGGCCCATGACGTTAACCCTCTGGAGTCTAAGGGTATTTTTGGGGCCTGGAGAAGTTTTGTCATGCCCTGACATTTGTGCTTTTTTCAGTTTCTTATAGATATCTAAATGGCTAAAGTCTAATCTTACTGTAATCAGCACAAACTGGGCTATAATAATATGTGAGCAGCATGTATGTACATGATTGTGTTTTTGCATGGTTAGTGAAAAACTAAAAATCACTTGAATAAGGCAATAAAACACATACAGAACATTGGTTCCCGGGACTTTTGAGAACTGGAGCTTGTAGCCTAGAATTTTTTTTTTCTAAATGATGTGAAAATCATCTTGTTTACTCACTTACAGAAAACAATATATTGATTTAAATTTTCTAAGACACTTTTTGTTGGTAAAAGTCATATGCGAGTAGGCGTCAACTATCATGAATTCACACCTGAGAAGACAAAGGCCTGCATAATGAGCTGCATAATGAGCCTTTCAGTCAGCTGTGTCACGGAGAGGGATGAGTTACAAGAAAGAATGTGAGGACAAAATAAATGTATATAATTTTATGTTTGTAGTTTATTTAGAATATATTTAATTATCCCACAACATAATTTAATATTCACTTGTGAGTGCAGTTAAACAGTTTATTAGGAACAATCAAAGCTGACTTTCAAACTGAATTTTTTGCATCATTACTCCAGTCACACAATCCTTCAGAAATCCTTTTAACAATCTTATTTTCTACAAAAAAACATTTATCGTTATTATTATCATTATTATTATTATTATTATTAATGTTGAAAAGAGCTGAGAATATGTTTTCAGGTTTTTTAGGGGGGATAAATTGAAAGAACAGCATTGTTTGTTACATTTGTTACAGTTACATTTATTGGTACATTTATATTATTTACATCAAGCTTTTGAATGGTATAGTAGTGTATATTGTTATTGAAACTTCATGATATTTCATTTGATTGTACATTTAGTGAGGAATTATAGTTTGGAAAAAGTCTCTAGAAAAAATCTAACTAGTAAAATGTTTACACATTATGTGAAAACTAGTACAAGTATATAAATAAATAAAAAGAGACTTACTCATGTTTATGATCTCTGCTAAATAAAGTGCTTCATTCTTTTTTTCTGAGGAAATCCAAATCTCAAATCCTCAACCACATCACATCTTTTTGGGGTGAATTATGTCTTATTCCTCTCATAGCGAAGCAAACAGTAAAATAAAAAAAAACTTGAAGAACAATCTTGCTGCGTTGTCTTCTGTTGTGTGGGCGTATTCAAGTCGCACGCTTCAGTGAAACATTATCATCTCAAAAGCGCGTTCAGCGCGGGGGCGTGGTCACATTAGAAGATAATGAAGGGAGACGTGAAAAACGGACATTGCGTTGTTTTCATATGGATTACTTTATCACAGAATACTTGTTTTCGGCAGCACTTGTTTAGTTTAAAAGTAGACGTGTCAGGCTTTCTATAGATATCTCTCTCATGTCTCTGTGTTGAGTATTCACTGAGTTACAGTTCATTTTAATGACGCATTTGTAAATGAAGATCAGCGCAGACAAAGGCTGCAGACAGCACTCTTTGTTTGTTATCTTTATTTTATAAGTGCACAAAGTTTTGTTGTTATTATGTCTGTATACAAAAAAAAGGTAGACCCTTTACAGATTCGATTGATGTATTGCTCTTATCTGTACGATCAAAACTGAAAGTGTAATTTAAATTCTTTTCGGGGTTATCAGGAGAAAATACCCCAAAACGCGTATACGCGTTAATCGACTCCAGAGGGTTAAAGGTGGGGTGCTCGGAAGTATAAAAGGGCACCTGCTGAATAGGTCATCCACTTAGCTGTCTGAAGGAGGTGTTAACAGGCAGGCCAAGGGCATGGCAAGGGGGCGCAGTGTCTTGTTCCCTCTTGGGGAACAATGGTTACATGCGTAACCCGAGACGTTCCCCTTCTAGGGAACTCCACGTTCCACGAAATCCAACCATGCCATGCTGAGGCACATGCCTGTCCACCTGGTGGGGGAGCACCAAGGAAGCAACAGACGTACATCAGGCCTTTCTTCAGAAAGGGGCCACTCACACAACTTGGCAGAAATGGGGAACCCGATTAGATCAAGGGAAACATCCCCCCACCCAAGTTAAGAGAACAACTATTTTCAGATAGCTATGCTATGTAAGCCATATAAGCCTGGATACACAACACCACTGAAGAGACTAAATTAGAAAGCCTCTAGAGGAGCTCAAAGATAGCTACTTAAATCCCAGTAAGGAGAAATAGCTGCTGAGCTAGAACACAGCTATCCCCAGATAACTATGTCCTAAAGGTCTTATGAAGGCTTTTAGACCAGAATAACCATACACAGCTAGCCTAGATAGCACCATGTCATTGACCAGGGGCTCACAAGAGGAAGATCTGGGCTATCAGTAAAAGATTCGCTAAGAGGGAACACATAAACATCATCAGTTGGAGATCAAAGCCTGATGTAAGCCTTGGCCAAAAACACAAGAGGCCTGGACACAGCTATCCTCGAATAGCAGTTCCCTCCGATAAGGCTGAAGACAGGACAAAGACTTCAGCGCTTACTTGAGAGAGCTTGTGCCAAGGGGAACCCAAGCTAGGCTAGAACAAAACTGCTCTCAGACCGCCATATTCCAGATCAAAGTAAGCTTAAGCTGGAGCATAACCATCTGCAGACAGCTATACTCTGAGCAGGGACTGCTCAATTAAAAACCCTGAAGAGGGGGAGCAGTGCACTCAGCCCAACCTCACTAAGCGGATTCAGAGGGACCGCCCACTTAAAAATACCCAGAAGCCTTGGGAGGCAGCCCACTCCTAAAACCGTCTGGCTTATTACAGGAAGGAACATTCTCCATAACCACTCTAGGTGCTGAAATCACCCTGGAAAAGAAAGCTTGCAAGCATTTCTCCACAGAGGGTGTGCGGATACAGCAGATCAAAGCAATCCCAGTGAACTGGGATAAACTGTGCCGCATCAACGGCGAACCGGGCCACGAAACACAAACACTTCGTCCCGCATCCCTTGGGAATAGAAATAAATGCGAGCGGAGCCTAGACATCATGTCTCATCACAATAAGTGCGTAACTCTGAACATGCCTGCTCTTTGCCGAGACAAATGCGAAAATGCCCTTAAGTGTTAGAATCCAAACACGGAGCCACTCATTCCCTCTGGCGGTGCTCGACTTAGGCACTACACACGGGATCGATAACCCAAAAGAGCATCTTAACCCCATAAGTCCCACGAGCTGAGGCTTCGCTGTGCCTTGGCAGCAGTGGGACCCCAACTGTGAGACACAAATGCTTGTCACTCATCAAGAGGGGTGAACGGAGCTTCTCATTGGAGACATTCATAATGATCGCGCTCGGAGTTATCGAGCACCGAACACGCAAGCTCCAGACCAAGACACATGACACATAGAACATGTGTGTCCTTAAGCCGCGAATCCCGCAATTCGAGTCCTCGCTGTGCCTCGGCAACAGCAGGATCTGAACCGCGAGACGTAAACACTTGTCACTCATCATTCAAGAAGAGTGACATATGCGAATGGAGCTTCTCATTGGAGACACTCACAATGAGCGCACAAGCTCCAGACCAAGACACGTGATGTAGAGCTGAAGATCTTTGCCGGAACCCGACGGGACCCAGCGGGTTCGGTCGGGTTCGGGCTTAATTTATATCATTTTACACGGGCTCGGGCTTGCGCTCCGGTTTGCGAAGTAAATGAGCGGTCATGCGATGGGTTTCGATCAGCGCAAGAAAGACGCGAAAATGTATGCTGAGTAGGTGAAACGGAGGCTTGCCTCTGGCGATTACGTTTTGGTTGCACCAGCAACTAAAGCAAAGTCTGAGGTGTGGAAAAGTTATGACCATGTTTATAATGAGAATAATGAGCCAGTGGGTTATATTGCTGGACGCACCATCAGTGAGTGCAGGAACGTGCTGAAGCCATCTACAGTGGATTCAATAATTTTCCTCCACAAAAACATGTAGGCCTAGCCTAATCTTGGTGAGTAAAGGTTTTTCAAATTATAACTAAATATTAATTGAGTCTTAAATGCATAATGTAGGCTAATGTTGGCATTATTCTTTTATTAAATTTCAGCTGCTAGTGGCGAAGCAAATCCTGCGGAGCCTTTTTCGTAATTTCGTTATTGCCAAATACCCATCTTAATTTAGAATTTAACTTAATTTAATTTGTTAAGAAAGACTCATTTTTATTGGTACATTGGCCTATTTAAAGGCTAAATGAGCCTATGCCTAGGCCTATTTAGAGTGCTGAGATGTTACGATGTTACAGAGGACTTATTTTATTTCTTTGTTCCAACTTTCAAGTGGCCTATAGCCTAAGTTAGTCATGAATAAATTATGTTAAAACATGTATAAATGACTCATTCTTGACAAAAGGAAAAAGAGCTGTATGCGTGCGCACATTTGAATAATGTCGGGCTGTAAACGGGTTCGGGCTTTTAAAAAGCTGTCAATCAAAATGTACTTGTCGGGCTCGGGACGAAATCTGTCGGGCTCGGGTCCTGTCGGGCCTAACTTTTAAGGCCCGATTACAGCTCTAAAGTGATGCATAGATCATGTGTGTCCTCAAGTGTAAGAAACCTCGGGCACAGAGGCACACACTCTCCAAAAATGCTCACCCGCCATTGGTCTGTCAAACGCACTTCAAACAGACGGCTCCTGAAGACAGCAAAGAGGATGACGTATTCAGCAGGTGCCCATTTATACTTTTGGGAACACTGCCAACGACGTCCTGGGCCAGGTGTTTTTTCACACGTGCTTCAGACATCGGTCATGCAGGCTGCATTCCCCAATGTGTCCCCTAGGGGGCGCAGCATGGAGTTCCCTAGAAGGGGAACTACACGTCTGCTCATGTATGACTTGGCATGTTTTTACTGTATTCATGAATTCACATTTTATAGTTTAAACACAGACAATAATGGTATGGCTTTCAAAAGTTTGTGTTTTCAGGCCTATAAAATGCCATTGTCGCATAAATGAATGGCCAAAATATAAAAAACATTTTACGTTTTTAGTGTTGTGTAAATGCCCACTTATTTAACTCCATAAATTTTGCAACTGAAAGGACGCTCCTACAAATGCATATGTAAAAATATTTATGTCCTCAGCTTTCCACTGTTAATTTTACTAAATTGTCTTTAGTGACAGTAGTTTTTTTTTTTTTTTTACTTCTAGGGTTTGCTGTGGTGCAAGCTTCAAAATGTTTTTGTGTGAACCATTTGGTCCCTCTTTACATTAAGTGCCTTAACTACTGTGTACTTATTTTCATTAATCATTTGGAACAATGCACTTATTGTGTACATATATGATTTTACATTGTACTTATATTTTAAAAATACCTGCATGTAATTTCATTTATAATTACACTGTTGACCCATCCCTTACACCTTAACCCACCCTTAAACCTACTCATACCACCAAACCTGTCCCTAGCCTTACCCGTATCCAACCTCAATAGCAGCAAAAATGCTTTGCAATACAATATTAATGTAAGTACATAGTAGTTAAGGCCACTTAATGTAAAGTGGGACCAGCTATTCCTTTAAGTGCTTTTGATATGTCATCAGGCTAGTGTACTCACAGGCCTTCAGATGTGTGCACCAGCAGGGTGATTAAGGTGGACGTGGCAGGACAGATGCAGTTCAGGGCCAGCATAGCGAATTTAAACTCTTCCTCACAAACAATATGATCTGGGGGGCGAAATAGCAGTACAACTGTGTTGAGAAAGAGCTGTGTCAAAGCCTTTCGCTGCATTCATACATTGTTTGAAATGTTCTGTAATCACCTACAAAGACTGATTTAATAGTACCTGCAAATTTCACATGAAATTTGTTTTCTGGTTTGAGAATCTGAACAAAAAGAGTGCAGCTTGGAGCAAAGTCCTTCACTGCCCAAGCCCTCAGGATGGTCTGGTGATCCTGAGAAGAAACAAATAAGTTATTAAACATGGAATATTCATAGAAATTATCATAAATAAACATATTCTGTATGTCCCATCACTTCACTGATGACTTAAAGGGGTAATGAACTGAGAAATCAAAATACACCTTTATCTTTTGACATATAAGAGGTCATTGTACTATTAAAATATCCCAGTTTCAGAGTTTCAAAGTTTCAGAACTCAAAACGTTTTTGTTAGTCTAAAAACAGCGTATATTGAAGCCTGTCTTACAAAATGACAGCTTATGGAATGTGCCACTTTATGACGTAATAGTGTGGATAAACCCCACCTCCGCAGAAGACGATTAACACCTGCTTCTACAGCGCTGCCTGTTTAGCCCCGCCCACTGATTCACACACGTAGTAGGTAAATGACAAGAGCGGCAAACACAGGTATACACAGAAAAAAATCGATACACTTTATTTAATGAACTTCATTTTTAAAGAAGTTCCAGTCCACATCAGTAAGAACTTTGTTCACTTCATTTTACAGCAGATTCGTTTACAAATAAGGCAGGACTTTCATAAAGATTGAAACTAAATTATGATGCTGTACCGACTATATTGGATCTGACAGTAATGTCACACCACCACACAAGTGTGAGTAAGTGTGTGTTTTTATTTTGTGATCATTATTGCTTCGTCTGTTTTTACAGATTGTTTGACATGTACTGAGAATTTATGTGTTTTTAAGCTAAATCACAGCAGTGTCCATCTATTAAGGATGTAAGCTGTCAAACATACGCAAACCAACCATAGCTTATTCTTCTGGACACAATCCACAATCCACAATCTGCCATGCCTATTCAAACAGAGTGTTCTAATGACGGTGGTCAACTAGTTCTGAATCATGTATTTTGATGTAAAAATCTTAATAACATTATATGTGGACCTCAAAACACAGTTCAGAATAAAAAGAAAAGGTAGTTCATTACTCCTTTAACAATAATGCTTTGAATGTATTAATCATAATTATGTATTTCTTCATTTGTTGATGAAAAATCTCAGTAATGCTTACAGCTGCATTGCGGTCAGCCTCACAACGGCAGGTCAGAATGAAACAAGCCTCAGCATCACCCAGCCTGTGTGGAAAGTCTTGTTTAGTCTTGAGAATATCTTGCATTAAGTTTCTTACACCATTGGCATTTCTTTAATTGTTTAAAGTGTAAACATTTTGAATTTAGTTAGCTTTTTTTAAATGTTTATGTTTAAAACAAAATTTTGGGTAACTCTTTATTTTGCAGTGTCTTTGTTACACGTTACACGTACTCACTACAGTAATAACAGTAAATGATGCATACTTACATGTGTTTTTCTTTTTTTTGGCCAAAATATATGTTAAATATATGCTATAAGCAGTGGATTAAATATATTTGTGAAATTGAAAATATTATTTTCAATCTTTACATTGTTGATATTTTAAAAAAATATACACAGTAAATTGTAAAAAACAGAACATTATAAAGTATGTTCCTTGCTGATTTTTTTATCAAAATGTGTTCTATGTTCAAATAAGCTTTTTCTTCAAATGTGACATGTAAATGTATTTTTATTTTTTTTATTTTTTTGGATTGAAATATTAGGAGGGAATATATTTATATTGTTAAAATACATTTTTAAAAATACACAAAAATGGCCAAAAACATATTTAAAAATCTAAAATATATTTGAAAATATATGTGCATAAATATATTTTGGAACATATTTTAGCAAAAATATTTAAAAATATATTTGAAAATATATGTGCATAAATATATTTTGGAACATATTTTAGCAAAAATATTTAAAAATATATTTGAAAATATATATATATATATTTTTCCATATGGGTTAAATGTACAATTGCACTGTAACAAGGACACTGTTAAATAAAGATTAACCCAGTTTTGCTACAGTGTCAGAAAATTTATTTAAGTGTTGATATCTTACAAAATTTTTCTCTCAAAAATACTGATTAGATTTTTTTTTTTTTTTTTTTTTTTTATGATTAAATCCTTTAAGGCAACACTTTGGCTTTTAAGCTCTGTTCCATGTAAATGTGATTCCCAATGAAAATTAGATGAAGTTTGAAATATATCTCTTGACTGCCCACTCAAAAAAAAAAAATCAAATATGATAATTTATCATTCTCAAGATATCACAGCAGATAAACATAAATGTCTTCAAACTCACTTTGCTCTGGTCAGATCTTGATCTTTGAGGGCAGAGCCCTGCAGATATATGACTCTGTGTGACCACATCGGGATCCGCAGCACCCGTCTCACCGCCGCATCCTGCTCTGCTGGGCAAAGGATGATGACATAGTACTCCTGGAAGACAACAGCGACAAACAGACAGAATTTGAAAAAAATCAGCCATTTTGAATTTTTCACAAAACCTACTTTTGCAATATAGTCCTAGGTTTTTTTTTTGCCTGACTGGAACCAAACCAGGGCTGAATGATTCCCTGGAGTCCGAATATCAAAAGTTATTAGAAAAAAATAAATTTACCATTCATTTTCGCTAGGGGGCACTAAAATGTACAAAGTGGGCGAGGCTGCTTTTACTAAAAACTCTTGAACAGAATGAGTTATTTAGCAAATTGGGTTCTCATATGTATTGGTTCATGGCGATTGGCCACTTGGTGCTGCTATAAAATAGAAAAACATAAAAATGGCTATAACTACACCATCCTTTGTCCAATCGACTTGAAAGCTGTCATGCGGTGTCTTTGTCCTAAATGCCATTACTGTATGTCAGGACATTTGTGTATCTTGTGGTTGCTACTGCAATCAAAAGGTGTTTCACACATACACACAATACTCATATCATATGATAGCTCTCCTCATTCTGAACAACTTTGCCTCTGGAACCACTGCTGTCAATCAGTAAAATATTTTGAGATTTTAAAAAAAAAACTACTTTTGTGAACTAGTTCTTTGCAGTACAAGTCTCTAGACTCTCTAGGTCAATACTTTAGAAATTTAGCCTTTGGATAGCTATAACCAGATCATTTAGAAAATAGCCAATTGTACACAAAATCCTATAAATCCTAAACGAAAACTCACTTCACAAAATCAGCTGAGCACATGCAACATATGATTCTAAGAAACATGCAAAGTTTTATGGAGATCTGACCATAGGTGACATTATAACTGTTATATAAAAGTTAATAATACTGTATTTATATGGCAAAATTACATGATTTTGCTGAAATTGGTCTTTTTCATCGCTGATTTAGGTGGTTACAAGCAGCCGCGGCGCTACCATTGGGCCCGGGTGGGCCTGGGCCCACCCATTTAAGGTCCGGGCCCACCCATTTTGGCCCAGGCCTATGAGTAGTGAGTGATTTTCATTCTAGCGGTTCATCCAATAACCAGCCCGAGGAAAGCTTTGAGCGAAATCTTCTCAGCCAATCAGCGGCTTCTACCCCACCAGCAAGTGATCCAATGAAATGAATGACGTTGGCGGACGTCATTCATTCAAGACAGACACAGACAGTTTTGCCGATATGAAACGTAAAACAAAACAAAGCAGCTTATTTTATTTTAAATTCAGCAAGAAATGCTCCGAGGAACAGCAGGAGGAAACTCCTGCAAATTTAAGTTGCGACTTACCATCCTGCTCGGCCGCCCTCTCCCCATCAAGTCCTCCCGTAGTAGGCACACCCTCACACCAGCAAGGCAAGTATAGGCTAAAAGTTAGGGGTAACGATATCGTTAGTGTCTGGCCGTTTTCCTGCTGTTTGTGTTTAGCAGCTGTGTCAGATTCAATGCTGCTGTTATTTCATGCCGATATAGTTCTTCTTGTCATTCTGAATTTATAAGAAACAATTAAATAATTTTGGACAGTTCCCTGCCCGCCGTGTTGTAAATAAATGGAGAGAAACAGAACCTCCAAAGATATAATTCCGTTTCAGTCTTTTTGTGTATTGAACGTTCATAGGAGATAAATGAATTTAGCTTACTGCCAACAATTAAGGTGTATTTCTTTGTCCGCTTGCTTTCAGCACTGAGCGGAGGACAGCGATACAAGTTGCTGTCCTCCTCAGTGCCGCAGAAAAGCGCTGGAACGGAGATGAAGGGAAAGGTTTTTTTTTTTTTTGGGGGGGGGGGGGGGGTCTTATTTTAACTGGCCCATCCAGTTTTCTGGAGGCCCACCTACAATAAAAATCCTGGCGCCGCTACTGGTTACAAGCTTGCTAAATAATACACAATATCATTTAACAATTGCGCATAAGGGCCTTAAGGTGCCTGAACACTTTTAATTGCTGCTTGCATCTATATTTTATTTTTGTTAAGTACCTGAAGTATGGGGTGAGCATAAAACTCATTTAGGAAATCCATCAGCAGGTCGATTTTGACTGAACGGACACACAGCACCACGTGTCTCTCGGTTTCTGCTCTTTGTTTGCTGTAATCTCCTCCTGACTTCTGCCGCTCCATCCACAAGTAGGCCAGCTCCTCAAACTAGTACATCACAGCACACAGAGAAAACACCATAATGCACTGTATTAGCTCTCATTCTTTAATTGCATTGCCGTGACAGTGGCTGCAGGTTATACAGTACTTCTTCCATCGTGGGATTTAGGTATTAAGTGTATGAACATTTTGAAACCATTTTTGGCTGAACTAACCCTTTAAAATTTAAAAGTAAAAACATTCAAGGGTCCCACTTTATATTAAGTGGCCTTAACTACTAATGTAATTACATTTTAATAAATAATTTGGTACAATGCACTTATTGTGTACATACATGTTTTTACATTGTACTTATATTTGAAAAATACCTGCCTGTAATTACATCTGTAATTAATTTATGTAATTACATTTATAATTACACTATTGACTCATCCCTTACACCTTAACCCACTCTTAATCCTACCCATACCACCAAACTTGTCCCTAACCTTACCCGTATCCCACCTCAATAGCAGCAAAAGTGTTTTGCAATATAATATGAACACAATAAGTACATTGTACTTATTTTTTTGATGTAAGTACATAGTAGTTAAGGCCACTTAATATAAAGTGGGACCCCATTTTCCATAGTATATCATGCTATATGGTCTACAATGGTTCATTGCTGTTTTAGAGTTTAGTATCAAGGCAAACTTACCTGGATAGGCAGGACTACTAAAGCCACAAATATCAAAATAACAACCAGCAACTTGGAGGCCCAGATATCAGGAATGACATCTCCAAACCCCACTGTAGAGAATGTCACGATGCAGTAGAAAGAGTCGAAAACTGTGACTTTTGTACCAGCACGCTGCAAGTGCTCAACACCACAAATGCTGGAGAGAGGAGGAACAAATGAACAAAAGCAGACAACACAAAGGAGTCCATGTTAGGTCTGCAACACATGAGAGACTGTATACTACAGTAATATATGTATTAATGTATTACATGTTTACAAATTGTACTCGTTATGAAAGAGAATTGAAACATTCACTACAACACAGTCCTGCAATAGAAAGTTTTCATTTCGCTATGCATATTCTGCATATTCTTGTATGATGCGATTTTGATCAATCTTGATCATGGATTTGTTTTACATTAGTATGATTTTAGCAAGTCGTTAATGAAAAGCAATGCCACTGTTGATCTGTCATGATTCATATACTGTTCATTATTTTTTCTATTCATGATTGACCATATGTAGAGTTTAAAATGAACCACTCAATTCAATTTGATGTTTCAAAGTTATTTATGAACTTTGCACAGAGACAAAATCAGTAAATGCTGACAAAAGCAGCATAAAATCAGCATGATGGCCATGCATGTAAACTGACCATGCTATATATTACATGCATGATGCATAAAAATATTTGTATATGCATATATGCACAAATATTTGTTTATGAAGAGACGTGAGATATGCATTATCCATTTCTGGGTAAAACCGTCACACATTGGCATTTGTGGCAAATGGTCATGAAGTGATGGGATTAGTAAATGTCAAAGATCTTTTGCTCTGACTCTCTGTCTGCATTAGCCCTCCAAATGACATCAAGTCTATGAGCAAACAGCTTGTGAAAATCTCCACTAAAAGCATTGAGATGCATTAACTGGCAGTGTAATGGTGATTGTGTAGTGCTGTCAATGGATTTCTAATGATGAACACTTGCACACATAGAAATTAGTATATTGCTTTAGTCCTGAGATAAAAGAAAATCCTCCAATTTGTTGACAACAAAAAGAAAGTTAATGTTGATGAGGTCTACAACAGATAATCTGCAGATATGTTATCTAAAAAAAACAATTATGGTAGAGCTTTTCTCTGAACTAACCAACTGATGTTTTGGTGATTTTTAGTGGATGCATGACATAATTTCTCCTCAAGTTCAAACAGTTCATATACTTTTTGTCTTATTTTTAAACATTCAGACAAATATTTAAATTGTGGTTTAAGGCTGGAATACAATATGCACATTTTGCCCATATATTTTAGTGCCGACACTAGTTGCTGAAAGTCAGATTTTCACAGAAAATCATGTTATAAAAAGGATAGTTCTGGTCCTTGATTCTGATTGGCTGAGCCACATTCAAAGTCATTGTAAATTACTTACAAACATATAGTGACTACATTACATCAGTATTACTGCACCACTAACCTAAGCTCTCTCATATTTATTTATAAAAAATAAAGTTATGTACTGTTGAACGTCTTTTTAATTACTTAATATACGCTAATTATCACTATACAATATAGGGCTATTATACCAAATAAATGAAATCAGTCTGAAGAAAATCCTTATTATCATTTATCAAAATCAATTTACACTGCAATTACAGTTCCATTAATAATTGTGTGAGATTAGTGTTCTAAATATACAATTTTAAGTATTTCAAAATGAAATTAATAGAAATGTTGGGAAAAAATGAAATTACATCTTTACCTGTACATACGAATCTAAACAGCCAGTTGGTGGCAGCAAGTCTTAATCATTAAATCATAGAATCATTCATTCAACCAATTAATTCAAACAAAAGCAAGTGACCACTGTCTTTATGAATGGGTCATTAAATCATTTGCTCAAAAGAACTGAATCATTCAAAAACAAAACACCACTATGTGTTGTTGAGAGACATGCTGATGTGTTGGACACAAGCAACGTGCAAACGTGCACAAGCAACAAGCACACAAGCAATGTGCAAACTTTGCGCAAGAGTTATACTGTGAAGGGCCTACTGGCTGCTGGGAAATTATATTTTTTGAATAATTATTTGTATATATTGGAGTTTGCATCAGTGACAACAGCATTCTTAAACAAACTTAAACACTCATTTTCAGCGACGATGTTTTAATTTACTCCCTTAATATTTCTCTTGTCGCCCAAACATAGGATAGTGGAAAATAAATAAATAAATAAATAAATGTAAAAAATAAATAAATAAAGAGAGAAGAAACATATTTCGTGTTAAACAGGTTGTTGTTGTTTTATTTTAAAAAAAGGTGGTGCTTAAAATTAAGCTTTTTTATTGATGATTGCAGTGTTAATCATTTTAAATATAGACCTATAATTCATTGTATAATAAATCTGTTTTGAAATACCTTTTTTTTATTGTGGGGCAAATTAATAGTAGTAGCCTATTAATTTAATAATAAAAGTAACTTAATAACATTAATAGGCATAATAATCAGAATAATGTAACAGGCCTACATTAATAGAAAATGCCAAATTAGATATAACTAAAGGTTATAAAATTGATCTATTCAGAAATGTCATGTTTGTGATTTTTTTTTTGTTTGTTTTTCAATTCATTATTTAAATTAATAGGCCTACAAATTAGAAAACAGGTGCAGTTAATTCCCAGCATCAGTCACAAGATTTATACGGAAGAGGATTAGGGCCAAGCAATATTAAAAAAATAAAACCATCTCGAGATTAAAGTCTTTATATTGCGAGATTAAACTCGTTAAATTTGGAGAAAAAAAAGTTGAAATACAATCTTGAGAATAAACTCATTAAATTTCGAGAATAAAGTCGTTGTGTTTCGAGAAAAAAACTCGTTAAATTTTGAGAAAAATAGTCGAAATAATCGTGAGAATAAACTCATTTAATTTCAAGAATAAAGTCGTTGTGTTTCAAGAAAAAAAGTCGAAATGAAATGTAGAGAATAACGCATTCGATCAGTGTTCATTGCATAGCCTATAGAGGACATGGCAGAGTTGGATCACTTAGTCAAGCGGTATTTTAGATTTTCTTTCAGTAACAAAGAAATACTATCAACTTTAGCTAATTATGACACAATAATAATTAGCATACGAACTTTAAAGAGAATTTGCAAGCGGCTAGGTCTTTTTAGAAGAAAATATCAGTCCAATTTGCGCGATGTAGGCTACTCGCTTTTGTCCAACATGAAATGACAACCAGAGGACAAATGCAAGGTTATCGCTGGCTTCACCCAAATGCACTCTGGCACTTGAACAGCTATGATAAAATAAAACAGTACGGCATTGCCATTAATGGCGTGTAATGTAATGAGTTTATCCTCAAGATTGTATTTAGACTTTTTTCTCGAAATTTAACGAGTTTTTTTCTCGAAACACAACGACTTTATTCTCGATATTTAATGAGTTTATTCTCAAGATTGTATTTCGACTTTTTTTCTCGAAATTTAACGAGTTTAATCTCGAAACACAAAGACTTTATTCTCGAAATTTAATGAGTTTATTCTCAAGATTGTATTTAGACTTTTTTTTTTTTCGAAATTTAATGAGTTTAATCTCACAATATAATGACTTTAATCTCGAGATGGTTTTATTTTTTTATTATTGCTTGGCCCTAATCCTCTTCCGTAGATTTATATATATATATAATGACTTTAATCTCGAGATGGTTTTGTTTTTGTTGCAGTTAATCGCCGTAGTCTTTTTGGTGATTGTTGGATTTATATGGTATTGGATTTTTTTGTATATGTAAAAAAAGCGACTTTGAACACTGACTGAAATCACTGACTGAGCTCAAATGACATTCATAACTGGTCTGACAGTAGTGTTTCCCGGCTTCTCAGAATGAACCGGTCACTCGTGGAACTGAAAGAACCTTTTTTTTTTTTTTTTTTTTTTTTTTTTTACAGAATTATGCATTGCTGCTGTTTTTCTTACATTTTCTAACACACAGCTGCAAATTACAGTCCAGCTGAATGGGTGAACACACACGAATTTACATGTGCAACATGCCCAAAACAGCCTGGATAACAATTGGCTAACACTGCTGTCAGTCAAACTCATCAAGAATTGTGCAAAAACACATGTTATTGTAGTTATCTGAGATGTTATAATAGTGCTCTAATTGTGTTAAAATAGATGAAACAATAATTTAACAAATATTATATTTGTATAATAAACTGAGGGGGCCTGTCATCAGAGTCTGCTGCTACGCCCCTGGTTCAGAATGACTTGAAAAATCTGGTATTGTAATCCTCAGTCATTAAAGAGATAGTTCACCCAAAACTGAAAATTCTGTCATCAATTACTCACCCTCATGTTGTTCCAAACCCGTAAGACGTTTATATAAATACCCATAATATTTTTGATGAAATCCGAGAGCTCTCTGACCCTGCATAGAAAGTAAGGGTCCTGTCACAGTCAAGGCACAGAAACGTAGTAAGAAAAACTGGTCCATGTGTCATCAGTTGTTCAACCGTAATTTTATGAACCTACGAGACTACTTTTTGTGTGCAATATAAAACAAAAATAACAAATTTATTAAACAATTCTTCTCCTCCATGTCACCCTAACACGATGTGGTATGTGAGTGATGCTTCTCTTAGCTTCATAAAATTACGGTTGAACCACTGATAGCACATGGACCAGTTTTTCGTACTATGTTTCTGTGACTTGACCATTGTAGGACTCTTGCTGTCTATGGAGGGTCAGAGAGTTCTCGGATTTCATCAAAAAAAATCTTAATTAGTGTTCTGAAGATGAACGAAAATCACACAGGTTTGGAATGACATGAGGGTGAGTAATTGATGACACAATTTTTTTGGTGGTGAATCATCCCTTTAAGTGTATGAAGCCCTGTTTTTCTCTGTAACCATTTGCAAAGTTGGGGCCCCTTTCAGGCTCTGGGCCCAATGCATATCTTCCCCCTTCCATGTTTGTGTAATGTATCCTTTAAATGTCAAACACTTTTTAGAGCCAATCTATTTTACAATTAGCTTGGCAACACACCAGGGATTAATAAGGATGTGAGCATGGATGGACAAGTACATTTGTGGTGAGTAAGTGCTTCTCCCTCTAAAAGCAGAAACCACAGACCCTGATCATGCTGCATGGCTAATACTGCAGTCTTAGCCAAAGGAGAGCGAACACTGATTAAGACTAGGAGAGACAGTTGTTGGGAAAGCCTGCCTGACAAGCAGTTTGGGGTCAAATTTGTGTGTGTTGTGAGTGGATATTTGGCTAACTCACAAAGTGAAAATGAGGCAGATGATAGTGGAGATGAGGATGAGGAGCTGATTGAACATGGCTGACTGTGTCCGGTGAATAGCACGATGAAGATCATTCTGAAAGCCACAGGGAAAAAAAAATTCAATATATTTCTGTCATGACAACTCTCCCAGGTTTTAGCATGGTAATGTGCATGGCAATGTTAATGTGTTTAGTCTTGGTGGAATAGATCTGCTACACTGCTGCTGTTGCAGAGCAAGTACAGAGACTTACTTCTGCCAACACATCCAAAACATGCTACTATGAGCATGTAGGAAATACTGCTGCTGCACATACAACATATATGAAATAACATATGTTATGATATATATAACATATATAACATATATACTGTAGCATACATGATCACTCCATAGCAGATCTATACAGGTGTACCAGGTGTGAATGTTGAGCAGCGAGCTCATTGGCTGCTGATACAAAAGAGAACCAATCAGCTGCGCCATGTGATAAAGACGTTATTACGCCAGATTGAGTTAGACCTATTGGACTGCGCCATCTAGAGTTTCATGACAGAACCTTAGATACAATATATATTCATTGTTGACACTTTTTGATACTTTCTTCCAAACATATACTCACAACCATGTTTTCCAAAGCACGTTTTGCCAGCCAACAGTTCAGAAACACAGGAATGAAGAGGTTTCGGAAAGGACAATAAAAAATCTGTTACAACAAAGAGCAACCATTACATTTTTAGAAAAAAGTGAATCATTTTACTAAAATACAAATGTAATCCATAAAAAACAGTGTTACATAATTTAATTACAAAATAAATATAACTGTAATCCATTACAGTTACTGAGAAAAAATGTGTAATTAAATTACAGTTACTTATGAAAATGTTAACGATTATAAAGAAGGTTACATCTGAATATTTTCTGCAAAAAGCTATATGTTGAATAATATTAATTTGTTGCTTTGCCTGTTTTTGATGTGCACAATGCCTCCTGCCATGCAAAGGCCATTTAGTAATACAATGCTATTCTGATGCTTTTAATGGGTTCTCTTGTTTAATTTGTAGTGTAGCACATCTGGCAATTACAGTACATCAATCCACATTGCCGCTGAAAGTTGACACCATGGTGAGTGATAAAAATGTCTTCTAGTGGTGGAAATTTAAAATGCAACAATCAGAATGGTCTCAACGTAAAAAGAAGTGCTAAACTGATTTCATGGTGACTAATTAAATTACTATAATCTTAATTCAAGAGATGAAGGATTTTGAAAGTCTGACAGTGATAACACATAAGAAATTATATTATATGTAAAAACACTTCATATGAAAGTGCTCAGTCAAAGTAAGTTCGGAAGAACATACATGAGCTTTAACAAGGTTATTATACATAGGGAATTCAATTAACTCAAAACATCCCACAGTACAAAATTATTTTTGTCTTTAACGTTTCCTTTATATAGTGTAAATAGCCAGGGCGTTGCTGTGTGGTTGCTAAGAAAGTCTTGGGGGTTGCCAGGGCATTACTAGTTGGTTGCTAAGATGTTCAGGCAGGGTAGTTGCCAGAGAGTTGTGTGTGGTTGTTAAAGTGTTCAGAGTAGTTGCTAGGGCATTGCTCAGTGGTTTCTATGGTATTCTGAGTGGTTGCCAGGGTGTTGCTATGTGGTTGCTAGGTTGTTCAGGAAGGGTGGTTGCCAGGGAGTTGCCCATGGTTGCTAGGGTTTTCTGGGCAGTTGCCAGGGCATTGCTACAGTATGTGGTTGCTAGGGTGTTCAGGATTGTTGCCAGGGCATTGCTATGTGGTTGCTAGGTTGTTCAGGCAGGGTAGTTGCCAGGGAGTTGCTTATGGTTGCTAGGGTGTTCTGGGCAGTTGCCAGGGCAGTGCTATGTGATTTCTAGAATTTACCTGGTGGTTGCCAGGGCATTGCTTTATGGATGCTAGGCTGTTCAGGCAGAATGGTTGCCAGGGTGTTGCTATGTGGTTGCTAGGATGGTCTGGGTATTTGCAAGGGTATTACTATTTGGTTGCTAAGGTGTTTAGGGTGGTTACCAGGGTGTTGCTATGCACTTGCTAGGGTAGTCTGGGTGGTTGTCAGGGCATTATTATGTGGTTACTAGGACGTTCAGGCAGGATAGTTGCCAGGGAGTTGCTATGTAGTTGCTAGGGTGTTCTTGTGGTTGGCAGGGTGTTGCTATGTTGTATTCTATGTGTCTAATTAATGTGTCTAATTATAAGCCCAAGTCAAAAGGAGTCTTCATGATATTTTGGTTTCTGGATAGTTAATATTTAGGAAAATCTCTAATCCTATGTATAAGCTTAAGTACAAGATATGCTTGCTTTAGCAAACAACACTGATTAAGACCAGATGAACATATTAATGACACTATTAGTTTCAACTTTTTGTTGTGTCAACAGTTTTCCAATTATATACTTACTCCAATCACAAAGGGCACAGTGTCAATCATTTCCAAGATAAACGGTATTTGAAGTACCTGCTGCCATATGTTTCCCTAGATCATTAGAGAGAGCACAAACAGACAGAATGATCACAGATGTTATTAATCTACTTGCATGGAAAGTTGCCTGTATTACTTGTTAATTTTGCACCATGGTTTCAGGGTCATTGTTTAGATCATGGGTTCTCAAAGTCTATATTCAAATGTTCACATCTGAATTTTCATCAATGTCAAAGGTCCGGAACAATGTTTTTAATAAACGTGCATAAAAACATGCATCAACACTATTAAAATAATAATAATAAAGTGATGTTTGCATTCAAAATACATTAATAACAGTAGCTAAATTGGCAAAACAAATAATTTAAGTGTCAGCAACAGAGGTCGACCCATATGGGTTTTTCTCTGGCCGATGCTGATATTTAGAAATCAGGGCAGCCGATGGCCAATATATGATGCCGATGTTTTTGGCTTTTTTTTTTTCCTTAAGAGGTTCTTGAGACATGGGACAAAACATGTCCAGCAATTCCAACTGCTATTAGGTTTAAGAATACAAATATTTTCAATTGTAAATATTATGGGGGGTTAATAATAGAATGTATTTAACACAGTTATTTGAATTTTATCATTATTATGTAAAATCTATGACACTTATTGTCTTCTCACTACATCTAAAACAGTGTGTCCACAGAGAAGGGTTCAGTCATTCTTATGCTATAAAAATGCTTGTTTTATCAAAAGCAACTCTTAATAATATCTCATATCAAAGCAAGGTTGTTTTTCAGTATCACATGCATGTTTCATAAGATTTTGTTTCAAAGTTTGTGTCCCCACTTTTTGTCAACACTGTCAGACATTCATTAAAATATAATAAAATCAGGGAATATCAGGGGCAACTGTCACTCTAAACGACCCGCAGAGTATCAGTGTCAGACAGGCTCTGGTAAGTTTTATGGGTTTAGAATATTTTAATTCCTAATGTTAATATTTCCTGTGTCAGAACCATGTCAACACCATCTTCCAATTTCTGAGGAAATTATTTGAAATATTTATATCATTTTATTCTCCTGAAGCAGGTTCCATTAGCATCTAAGATCAACAGTAAAAAACTAAATGGCTGCTACATGAACTCCATTTGTTTTGTGAAATAAATGCCAAATTTACAGGCGTTACAGGAAAAACGAAAGGAAAGTGAAATCAAGCCTTTCTGAAGACGGTCTTTTCAAAGATACATTCATATAAAACACCCATGCCGCATTTTGATTTTGAAATGTGCAGTGCTCAGTTTATTCAACGAAGTAGACGCCTTTTGGGAAATCTATTTGTGGGGTCAGTTTTGACAAGTTTAGCATGCGTTTATCAAAGTAGGAAATATAATTATTACTGCTCTTAAAATACGAAATGGAGGCGGGTCCGGATCTGACTTTGAGAAGTGTTGGTTTAGATAATGCTTCTTGTAAACTAACTTCTAAGACAAAGCAAAGAAAAAAAAGGGAAAAATTCATACCTTGTATCGTAGATATGTCAGCAGGATTCTTATGAATAAACATATGACTGCAACAGACACCTAAAGGAAATAACTCTTAAATACATACACCAAACACAAGTCAATATTCTAATGTTTATTAATAACCTTAGCCTATATCGGTTCCATAACTTGCACAAAAGAATCCTAGAATACCCAGAAAAGTCAGAAATGGTTGTTTATTACGTGTTTTATATGTTATTATAAATGTGAGATTTATATGCAAGACTACCTGTGCAGCCCAAAGCGAGTGGTTCCTGGTAACAATACAGGATTATTAAAACGGTGCAAATGAATAAATCAGAGCAATTTTATATTCAATTTCTGTTTATAGTTCATTGGAACTACATACCAGTTGATTTCAAACAGGGTATAATTCTTGTACGGAAAGTCCAAGCTATGAGGAGAGAAGAAATATCAAGTATCAATACGGAACAGTCATTTTTACAGCAGCAGGCCTATGTAAACTGAATAGAAAAATGTAGTAATCAGAATATAAGAAGTTACTTTACATAATGAGGCAATGTATTTCTTTTCTAGCTTTGTTTTACATAACTCATTCAACTTGGTGCACATGTTTTATTATATTGTCCTTCTGACTGTATATAAGGAATTAGAGCCAAGAAATTACAACAATAAAAAAATATACCATTTATGATCAGCTTCACTTGAGTCATTCAGTACTCTGGATATATACAAAATGCAGCTTAACACCTTGAGCGAAAGATAAAAAACTCGCACACTGAGACCTGAATAATACAAAAACAGTGTTTATAAACCATTTTAGACACAGGTAGTACAAAAAAGCATGTGATCACATACACTCAGCAAGTGAGACTTTTGGAACATAAATATGGAACAAAACACACATTTTAAAATATTATAACTAAATTAAAGACCAGCGTGAAATTAAACAGTGTTCTTTAAAAATATATTTTTCAAAAACATTTTTTATAATGTTTTGAATTCCTTGTATTATGGAAACATGAATCATAATTTTAAGATCTAAGAATTTAACAGAAAAATAAAGTGTAAAGAGAAAAAAATCTGAGACATACTGGATCGATGGTTTTTGATGAAGTAAAATTGCAGGCGTTCTTTGAAACTGAAGTAGAAGTCAACCTGCACCCTGTATGCAAAGCACAGAATTAAACAATAGGAATGATTGTTATCTCTCATAAATAGCTGCTTATTCAAATGTGATGCTCTGGTTTTCTGTTTCTGCACTTCATCACATTGGAGTTATTTAATACAGTTAGCACATTGTTTTTCAACAGATCAATACAAAAACATATAAGGGTTTCAATTTTGAGTCATTCGACAACACGGAGGAATCTAGAAGCACTTACTTGACATCGTTTTGCTGTGTCTGCTCTCGAAGTAAAACATCCCTGAATCTGTGTCGAGGCAAGGGTGCCACTTCGTTTTCTCCATTGGCCATAATAATAAATTCTTTACAAGATCAGTACGACAACTTCATATAAGCTCAAAAGTTTGTTTGTGTCTTTGCCTTTTTACAATTATTCTTAATATTTCATGGTCTAGCTGCAAAGTAATATCAACGCGCAGTCGCTCTTTCGAATCCCTTTGTCTCTCTTCCCAGATTAAACGCTCACATCTGGTAATTGTGATTGATGGCCGCAAATATACAAATGCTGATGCAAATATTGATGTCAAATGTCAGCAGCTTCCCCTCAGCAGCAGCTTCTTCTCACAGGTGCGATTTCTTTGTCACTGCATATTAAAATCAGCTATTATAGACATTAATGCATCGGCCATATATTTTGTGTATGTAAATAAATGAATAAAAGCAGAAGAGACCAACACATGAACGCGCTCTGCGTGGACATTTACCATTTAAGCCTATTATTATTAAAAGCAATCGCTATTCCTATTTAGTTTATGGATCGTTGAAATTGATTAATAATTACAAATTGACTAACATTACTGAGTGATGGCTGAAAATATAATTTTTGCAACCCTGTTCTGGAGTTAACCCTTAAAGACCTAGAACATTTTTGGGGCACCTGACACTACTGCACTTTTCTTTGTTCTTTAAAACCTATTCTAGCAGTCAAGTCGTATATCATTATAAACAGGATAACTTGAAGTTTCAGTCTAGCTAATTTAAAGTCCAAATTTTCCTTTTGTTTTCCCTAAGAATTAATGAATTTCCAAAATTTTAAGAAAAATACAACAACTGGGTTGTTTTTACTGTGTACTCAAACAGAAACTACTGAAGTTTGGATTTTTTTTTTTTTTTTTTTTTTTTTTTTTTTAATTTAGAAAGTTGGATCAGGGTGTTTTACACTTCCAAATAAAATTTTGTCTTTATATAACATTCCCCAAGCAAGTTATAGCCATTTATTACAATAGGCGCTTTTCAGTGAAAAACAGGTCTATTTAGTTTACTAACAATATAGATGTGTCCAAAAAATATTTAGGGAGTAAAGAAAATGCAATCAGTGTTGTATAATAACAAACACAGTAAAAAAATAAATAAATAAAAAATAGGGGGGGGGGGGGGGGCTTTGCAGCTATTTAGTAAAAACAATTGCACAAATTGTCTTCTACAACAAAACTGCAAACAGTGCAGAGAGGTAACGACTCACTAAACTAATAAAATTTACAATACAGATTACATAATACAATTTTCTTACAATTTATTTATTATTTAAATGAGATTTGATATTATAATTATAAATGAAAAGTTGTCCTTTTATTATTTCTCAGACAAAATGCTGCATATTTCTTTGTGAAATTGAAATGTTAAATAATAAAACTAACTTGAAATTTTAAAACAAATCCCAAATCAAATAAAAAATATACAACGAAAATAAATCTTTACATATAAAGAAAGGCTTTGCCTGTGCTCTATTTAAAATCAGAAGCAACCACTGTATTTAAATTACTATCCACAAAATAAAGTGAAATACATGTTATTTGGATTGTATATTTTATAAATTTGATGCAAAAACAGAATGGCCTCTTTTAGCTTTGTGAATGAGACGCAAATATCACTCTCTGACAGCAGGTGGCACTAATGGAACAGCAGGTATTTATAGACTACTGCCTCTTTAAGACCGAATGCACGGATCCAATATAATGATGCACAGGAGATTTCTTTCTCCACTGTATACGTTTACTTAAGACATAACCGACTGTGTTTAAGAATACTTGCAGGGACAATTATTTTGAGATAATTTTGTGTGTTTGTGTTCATTCAGAAGCAAGGATATGAAAAAAAAAAAAAGGATCAATTCTGTGTACACGCATTGTCAAGGCAAGTTTTACCATGAGCAATTCTCAATCCCCAATGTGGTACTTCCACTCAGCATCCAACAGGCGATGAGACATGGAGGCGCAAGGGTGCAATTTTCCATCCTCACCCCTTTGTGGCAGGATGGCCCCCACACCCAACTCAGAGGTGTCCACCTCCACCCTGACAGGTCTTTCAGGATTGGGAATGAGAGAATGGGAGCAGATTTCTTGGGCTTCACGTAGTGATGATTGTCAAGAAGTCTCTGGAGGACCCTGCTGATGTGCCCCTCATGGTCCTCCAATGACCTAGAGAAAATGAGGATATCGTCTAGGTGTACAAAGACGAATCGATTAAGCATGTCCCAGAGAACATCATTAATTAGTGCTTTGAATACAGCGGGGGCATTGGTGAGCCCAAACAGCATCACAAGATATTCATAGTGGCCTGTGGAGGTGTTAAAGGCTGTTTTCTATTCGTCCCCCTGCTGGACCCACACAAGATGGTAGGCATTGCATAGATCCAGCTTAGTAAATATGGAAGCCCCTTGTAGCAGCTCGAAAGCAGTGGCCATGAGAGGAAGGGGGTATCATTTCCTACACTGAAAAAAGTGTTTCATTCATCCAATTAAAAGAATTTAGGGTAATGATTCACATCTATATTTTTTAACTTGAGCCAATGAAAAATAAATTACTTTGCCAAACTTTGCCAAAGAGCAAGTTATTTATTTTTCATTGGCTCAAGTTAAAAAAAAAAATAGATGTGAATTATTACCCTAATTTATTTTAATTGGATAAATGAAACACTTTTTTCAGTGTAACCATGATCTTGTTGAGGCCCTGGTAATCAATACATGGCCTAAGACCCCCGTCTTTCTTCCCCACAAAGAAGAAGCCTGTTCCGGATGGAGAAGTAGAGGCACGGATGATGCCGGCTGCCAAGAACTCCTTGATGTAGGTATCCATTGCTGTGTGCTCGGGGGGGGAGACAACTTCAACTTTCAACTTTATTTATTTGTATAGCACATTTTAATGCAATTTTGTTGCCCAAAGTGCTTCACCATATAATAGAAAGCATATACAAAAGATTAAAAACAATAAAATCTAACATAATTAATAAGAATAAACCACTTTATGAACCAACAAACAGATGACAACTACGCTTTATCAGATTATTACACATTAGGGTTGTTCCTCTGTGAAAGGTCTCTAGAAGGTCTTTCCTCTGCGAAAGCTAATGCAAAAAGATGAGTTTTCAACTGAGACTTAAAAACTTCTAAGGATGGAGCCTGCCGAATATGAAGTGGAAGACTATTCCACAATTTGGGAGCCACAACCATAAATGCTCTATCACATTTAGACTTTCTTTTGGAGCCAGGAACTGCCAGTAACAGTTTATCTGCTGATCTCAGTGTCCTAGCCGATGTATGGTACTTTAAAAGATTGGTGATATAACTTGGGGACATGTTATGAAGTGCTTTAAAAACCATCAATAAAATCTTAAAATCGATCCTGTACTGAACTGGTAGCCAATGGAGAAGATAATACTGGAGTAATATGATCCCTTTTTTTGTGCCTGTCAAAAGCCTGGCTGCAGCATTCTGTATCATTTGCAGACGAGATAGTTGTCGCTGACAGATCCCAACATAAAGAGAATTGCAATAATCCAATCTTGATGTAATAAATGCATGGACAATGGTCTCTTAATCTTTAAAACTAAGAATGGGGTTTAACCTGGAGATCATTCTAAGTTGGTAAAAACTACTTTTTACTACAGACTTTATCTGATTGTCAGAGCTAAGAGTGGAGTCAATTATGATACCCAGGTTTCTTACACAGTTTTTTTTATAGTTAATTCTAAAGTAGCAATAGTACTGGAAATCATCTCTTTAAATTTTGGTGGACCAAAAGTAATTAATTCAGATTTTTTTTTCATTTAGCTGAAGAAAAATTTTTGACAACCAAATTTTGACCTCTTCCAGACAGAGTAATAAGGTTTGTAGCGAGTGTTCGTTTCATCAGCATACATATGATAGGAAATGTCATAGCAACAACATATAGATCCAAGTGGGCACATGTACAATGAAAATAATGTATGGCCCAGAATAGAACCTTGAGGAAGACCATATTTTAAAGGAGCCACAGAAGATGAAGTATTTGCAAAATTAACAACAACAAAAAAAGTTCTATCATGCAGATGTGCGTGAAACCATTTTAAAGCTGTTCCTTTGATGCCTACATCACACTCCAAACGTTTTAAAAGTATTGAATGATCAACAGTGTTGAAGGCAGCAATGGGATCTAGCATAATTAAAACCCCAACCCAGAGTCAACTGCCATCAGTAAATCATTCACAACTTTTACCAAAGCAGTTTCCGTACTGTGACCAGCTCTAAATCCCAAACGGAATTTATCCAGGATATCATATGCAGTTAAAAAGGGGGTAATTTGAGAAAGAACAACCTTTTCTAAAACTTTAGATAAACATGGTAATTTAGAAATTGGGTGGAAATTATTCAGCTCTGTAGGGTCAAGGCCTGCTTTTTTTAAGTAAGGGAGAGACCACTGCTTGCTTAAGACAGCGTGGGACAACACCATTAATTAAAGAGCTATTCACAATAGATAATATATTTGGGCCCATAATTTCAAATTGATCCTTTAAAAAAGCGAGGAGGAATAGGATCTAAAGGAGTATGTGACAAGAAGAAGATCGGACCCCTGGGAGAGCATGAACCAGGGAGTAGTTCAATGGCACAGTCGTAGGGGCGGTGAGGTGGTAAGGAGTTGGCCCAGGGCTTGCTAAACAGTGCCTTGAACTGATGATTGACCTAGGAACTTGAGACAGGTAGAAAGACTCTTGAAACTCGGAACTAGCGGCTGAGAGACTCTGAAACAGGCAAGTGAGTTGGCAAGTGGAACCCCAGTTCAGAACAGTGCCAGCGGACCAGTCGATCCGGGGATTATGTCTGCGCAGCCAGGGTGACCCAGGATAACAGGAAACTTGGGAGAGTCAATCAGATAGAAGGGCTCCTCCTGCTGGTGTTGAAGGATGGTAAGTCACAGTGACTGAGTGGCCTCTGTTACTCTGTGCGCTTCCAGAGGTCTGCCGTCCAATGCTGTAACTGCCTGGGGGTGAGGAAGGAGTTGGGTAGAGATCTTATGTTCCTTATCCAAGGATAGATTCAGAAAGTCGCCTGCAGCACCGGAATCATTCATAGCTTGGACCGGATGCGGGTCCCCCTTCCAGGACAGAGTGGCTGGAACAGCTAGGACGGTGTTAGTTGGAGGAGCTCTAATTTTCCCCATCACAGCCTTCCTGTAGCTGAGCGGGGACCACCATTTCCCGAGAGCTCGAAACAAGTGGAGCAAAAGTGGCCGGAAGCCCTGCAGTAGAGGCAATGTCACTCCCTCATGCGACATTACCTCTCGTACTCTCGTAAGGAGAAAGCCTGGAAGGACCCAACTGCATGTCTTCCAGGGAATCATGAAGCTGTTCAGGGACCAGGGAAGCCCTGGATGAAGGAACACAAACTGGGGAACCAGACCTGTTCACAGGACTGAGACGCCTCTGCTCTCTCTGGCTATTGTACAGGCGGATGGCCATTGCAATGAGGGACTCGAGATCATTAGCTGATTCTTGGGTGGCTAACTCATCTTGAAGGGGCCCAGACAACTCTCCCTGAAAGCAGACCATCAGCACCCCATTGTTCCATCTGCTCCTTGCAAAACCTGCAAAAGCTGACCATATCCTTGAGAGACCATCGGCGTTTGCGTTGGCCATCCCCGCCCGGTGTTGTATGGTTAAGTGGAAGTCCTGGAGCGCGAGGAACCACCGACATTTGTGTCCTTTGTGTCCTTTGCTCGGGCCATCCACTGTAGAGGGGCATGGTCAGTGATCAGGGTGAATTGGTGGCCGAGGAGGTAATAGCAGAGCTCCAGGACTGCCCACTTGATGGCCAATGCCTCCTTCTCGACGGTCGCGTACCGTCGCTCCGCTGGGGTCAGCTTTCGGCTGATATAAATTACCGAGTGTTCCTCGCCGTCAAGGACCTGGGAGATGACGGCTCCCAACCCATGCATCCGTTTGCAACAGGAAGGGGCAGTTGAAGTCGGGGGCTCTGAGCACGGGCGCCGACATGAGGGCAGCTTTTACCCACTGGAATGCGTTCTCCGTCTCCGGGTTCCACGGGACCTTCTCCGGTTGCCCCTTCCTGGTCAGGTCTGTCAGGGGAGAGGCTAAGGAGGAGAAGTTAGGGATAAAACAGCGGTAATATCCCGCCAACCCCAAAAAGGCTCGTACCTGTGTCTTGGTGGCGGGCCGCGGCGCGGAGAGGATAGCTGCCACCTTCTTCTACGGGGGTCGGATGAGGCCGCGGCCCAGTTGATAGCCCAGGTACTTGGCTTCGGCGAGGGCCAGGTGACACTTACGGGGGTTGGCGGTCAGCCCAGCCCGGCGGAGTTACAACAGCACCTTCCGCAACCACTCCAGGTGGTCCTCCCAAGTCTCTGAGTGAATGACGATGTCGTCAAGGTAGGCGGCCGCATAGGTTTGGTGGGGCCGCAGAAGGATGTCCATTAGGCGTTGGAAGGTGGCGGGGGCCCCGTGCAGGCCGAAGGGAAGGACCCGGTACTGCCAGTGGCCACTAGGGGTCGAGAACGCCGTCTTCGGCTTGGCCTGCTCGGTTAAGGGGACCTGCCAGTAGCCCTTGGTGAGATTGAGGGTCGAGATGAACCGGGCCCTTCCCAGGCGATCCAACAGCTCGTCAACCCGCGGCATCGGGTAGCTGTCGAACTCAGAGACTTCGTTTAAGTGGCAGAAGTCATTGCAGAAGCGGAAGGTGCCGTCGGGCTTCGGAACCATGATGATGGGGCTGGACCATGGGCTGCGTGATGGCTCAATGGTCCCTAACCTCAGCATCTCCTGTACCTCTTCCTCGATGGCGTGTCGCCGAGCCTCCGGAACCCAATAGGGCCGCTGCCGGACGATCACTCCGGGTGCTGTGTGGATATCGTGCTTGAGTAAGTGGGTCCACCCAGGCTGGGGAGAGAACACATCGATGAACTGACTGACCAGGTGTTGCAGCTCTGACTTTTGGGCGGCCGAGAGGTGGGGGTCCATGTCGACAGCCAAGGGAGGTAGATGAGCGAGGGCAGAAAGCTGGGGCCCGGTCCCGACCCAGTGCTTCAGGAGATTCTCGTGGTAAATTTGATCTTCCCTCCGTCTTCCAGGCTGCCGGACTCGGTAGGTGACAGGGCCGATTCTTTTGGTGACAGTGTAGGGACCTTGCCAGCTGGCCAAGAATTTGCAGGCGGCTGTGGGGACTAGGACCATGACGTGATCTCCTGGCTGGAACTCCCGTGGCTGGGCCACCCTATTATAGTGCCGTTGTTGGGCTTGTTGGGCCTTGGCAAGGTGTTCCCGGACGATGGGCATGACCCTGTCGATCCGCTCCCGCATCTCCCGGACATGTTCCACCATGGGCCGGTGGACGGCTGGCTGTTGCTCCCAGGCTTCTCTGGCGACGTCAAGCAGGCCGCGGGGCTGTCGGCCGAAGAGGAGCTCGAACGGGGTAAAGCCGGTGGAAGCCTGGGGTACCTCTCGAATTCCGAACAGGACATAGGGCAGCATCTTATCCCAGTCCCACTTGTCCTCGGCAGCCACTCAACGCAGCATCTGCTTGAGCATTAGGTTGAATCGCTTGACCAGGCCATCCGTTTGCGGGTGATACACGGTGGTGCGGAGCTGTTTGATCTGGAGGATCTTACAGAGGTCAGCCATCACCCGGGACATAAAGGGGGTGCCTTGGTCAGTCAGTATCTGTGATGGTATGCCGACCCGACTACTCAACAGGAACAGCTCCTGGGTGATGGCTTTTGCGGTGGCCTTACGGAGGGGGATGGCCTCAGGGTAGCGGGTGGCGTAGTCCAGGATGACCAGGATGTGTTCGTGTCCCCAGGCGGACTTTGGCAGCGGCCACACTAGGTCCATCCCGATCCGCTCGAAGGGCACCTCGATGATGGGCAGCGGAATCAGCGGGCTGGGGGGAGGGGTGCGTGGAGACGTCCGCTGGCAGGTGGGACAGGCTTGACAGAAGCGTTTGACTTCGGCCTACAGGCCCGGCCAGTGGAAGCGGTCGCGTATGCATTGGATGGTGTTCTGTGCCCCCAGGTGGCCTGCCATGGGATGTGCATGGGCCAGCTCTATCACCGTTTCTGTCTTGGACCATGGGACTACCAGCAGGGTTTTTTCCTCCCCCCTTCGCTGCGTGACACAGTAAAGCAGGCCGTTTCTCACAACGAAGTGAGGTGTGGGATGAGGCGCCGGCTGGAGCTCCTTCCCATCAACAATCCTCACTTGGGCCCAGCACTGTTTCAGGCAGTCATCCTCGCGCTGCTCCTTTTCAAAGGCCCTAGCCCCAGTTACCTGCTGGAAGAGGTCAAAGTAGAGGTTAGGGTTATGATGGGATGACTCACCCTCTCTGGGGCTGTCCGAGGCCAGCAGCAAGGGGCGCCGTTGTGGCTTCTTCGCTGCCTGACGCTGTGGGCGGTTCCCGGGGGGGCTGGCAGGCTGGCTAGTGGAGGCAAGTAGGCGGTCAAATCCCGGCCAATCCCTCCCGAGGAGGACCGGAACTGGCAGATCCCTGACGATCCCAACTTCTAATGGCCAGGCGCCGGGTGGCGCTGTGATGGTGACGCGCTGCACCGGCACTTCCCTGGTATCGCCATAGACGCAAGTGATGAGCAGCCTGGCTTTGGGTTCGGGCCGTGGAGGAAGGACGGTTGGCCTGACGAGGGTGATCGCGCTGCCAGAGTCCAGGAGGGCGAGGAACGGTTGGCCGTTTATCTTCACTTCCGCCCGTGGGGCCTGTTTCGGGAGTTTCCATGTGTATGGCACAGCCTGCCAGCCAAGCCCATCCAGGGGAGTGGGGGGCTTCGGTGGGCATGTGCTCATCCTGGTCGCTGGGCGCCCTCCGGCGTGTGTCGCTCCTGGACCACCCTTCTGGGAAAGGGCGGCGCTCGCTCCCCAACCTCCCGGTGTTGGGTGGCCTCTGCCAGCTCAATGGCCTCCACCAGCTCGTCGACGTTGGTGGGGTTCCGCATGCCTGCTGCCTGACGGAGAGGGCGGGGAAGGGCCCGTAAAAGGCGGTCGACTACTACGCGCTCCGCTACCTGGTGTACGGTGGGACCCCCAGCCAGTAGCCAGTGTCGGGCGAGGCATGAGAGGTCGTGACTTGAGCACGGGCTGGCCGCCGTGGGTTGTAGGACCAGTCGTGGAAGAGTTGGTTAGCGCTAATGGCCGATAACCCCACCCGCCCTAAGATCTCCTTCTTCAGCTCTTCATATGAACCGCTCCGCTCGGGGGGTAAGCATAAAGTATGCACGTTGCACCTCTCCCGTCAACAATGGCAACACGATCCACGCCCACTCGTCCCTGGGCCAAGCCTCCCGGGCAGCGATCGTCTCGAACGTTTGGAGGAACGTCTCGACATCATCTTGCGGCTTCATCTTGGGGATGAGCTGTGCAGCCTGGGCACGGGGTCAGGTAGCGGAGTTCGTGGGGCAGCGGTCATGCGGAGTGCGGCGAGCTCGCTTTCCCTTTCCCCTTGTCGGGAGGCCATGTGCTCAGTGATCTGCTGCTGCCGGATGCTCACCTCGGTGAGGTGCTTTAGCAGGTCTTCCATCTTCTGGGGAGGAGCGCCACCTGGGGGAAAGAGGAAGGGGACGTGAGCCAAACAACCCGAAAAAAAACGTCCGTAGCAATCCAAGTGGGGTGATAAGGAATGTGGAGGGATCCTGGTCGGTAACTTCTTCACTGCTACAAACGAATTCTAGAGGGGTGTGACTGGGTGTGGAAGTACACGACACGAGAATGGAGGTAAGTTCCCCGAAGGGCGGATTTTATTAACCAGTATGTGGGGGAAATAGCCAACGTGAGGGGTTTTCCGGTGCTCGGCCTTCTCTCTCTATATATCTCTCTCTCTCCGTGCGCAGTGCTGTGTGGGTCCGTGAAGTCCATGCGTAGTGAGTCACACTCTGCTGTCTGGGGAAATAACAGAGATAGGTAAGGCAAGTTTTTGGAGACATCTCTCATCTCTGTGTTCGTCGGTGCGGCTTATAAAGCCAGAGCTTGATGGGGCGCAGGTGTGACCGCTCAGCCCGTAATGTTTCCAGGGCGATGCTGATGAGAGCTCGGGACACGTGTCATTATATATATATATATATATATATATATATATATATATATATATATATATATATATATATATATATAAATGCTAACAAAAAATATGTATCAACTTGGTTTAACCCTCAATCGTCAATTTGGGCAAAATAATTTTTTTTTTTTTTTTTTTTATAGTTTCCTAATTGGTTAGAAAAAAAATTAAACTTAATTTGTCATTCGTACCCAAAAATGAGCACCCACAGAAAATGAATGGGAAATACTAAAATTAAAAAAAATATTTGTATTTTTCCTATAGAAATCAATAAATCCAACACAATGCAGATCATTCATACACATAAATGAAGGAGTGAGCCTACAACATTCTCAACGTGGCAAACACTCACACACACACACACACACACACACACACACACACACACACACATAGAGAGAAAGAAACATACCCACAAACAACGCACTGAATGAGCCTATAACACAGTGAGTTTTTTTTTTTTTTTTTTTTTTTGTCGAATAACAGTCACTCACACATGCAAAACCAAAGAACTGAATGAGCCAATGACTGAGCTTTTTTTGTGCCACTCAGCAACTGTGCGCGCACGCACGCACACACACACACAAATAAACAAACATACACACACACATGTTTGTTTCTGTGAATTGTGGGGACTTTCCATAGACTTCTATTACTTTTATATTGACCAAACAATATTTTCTATCCCCTAACTCTAAATCTACCCTTACAGAAAACATTTTTGCACTGTTACACTTTCAGATAAACATCATTTGCTAATTTTTATATTTTTCCTCTTGTGTCCACAATGTCAAAAATGTCAGGTTTTACTATCCTTATGTTAATGTAGCATAAACAAGTACACACACACACACACACACACACACACACACACACACACACACACACACTTCAAAGTCTGATCATGTCAGCATCCTACCTCCTGTAGTTTGTCTCCATGCCTCTAAATCACTCTGGACCCCTCACATCCAGCACACTTACTCTTTGAACTGTTGCCATCTGGTCGACGCTACAGAGCACTGAGCACCAGAACGGCCAGACACAGGAACAGTTTCTTCCCTCAGGCAATCCATCTAATGAACACTTGATAATAACTGTGGAACACACTACACTATTTATATTTACATACTCATACACTTTTTTGCACATAATATACCAGTAAATACACAACTGCTCATTGTAATATACCTGCCATACAAATATCAATTTGTATATTGTCATTTCTTACCTACTTATTTGTATTTTTTGTATTTTTTATTCTTTATTATGTGTTTTTTGTTCTGTCGCTGTCATTCTGTTGCACTGCGGAGCTTCTGTCAGGAAAACAAATTCCTCGTATGTGTGAACATACCTGGCAATAAAGCTCATTCTGATTCTTGTTATTATTTTTCTGTTAGGAGATTCTGTGAAGTGTTGGTGTTCGTCGTATGTGAGGCAGTCTTTCTATTTGGTTTAACTTGACACAAACCGTACTTACCTCATGTTGTTCACACCCCTCAGCTTATCAAACAAAGATTTTCATATGTGTTTTGCACACTATCTTCTGCTGCTCCATGCACGCGTGGGTGTATTATGGCTTGAGTGTCTTTTGTGAACTGGGTAATGTTGATCTATGACAAATAACCAGCTAATATGTGTAATGTGTTCTGTGCTTCTCAAAATTAATACAAAAGAAGATGCTGTATTTGTTATTGGGTTGTTGTACTTTTGATATTTTCTTTTGCAGCCTTTTTGTGATGGCCTAGAAAAAAAAAAAAAAAAAAAAAAAAAAAATATATATATATATATATATAAACAGTCCTAAACAAGTATGTTGGTGGATTTTGATGTAAGAGGACAATGGGTGTGGACTTTGTCACTAGAGTTAGCATTATTATGGATTAAGGATGTTTAACTTTATATCGCCAGAAGCGGCGATATAAAGTTAAACATCTTAGTGATGGATCTGTATCTTACAAACATGCATTGCTAATCACTTAAAAAATATATTAATTGATGGACTGGAGTGGTGTGGATTACTTGTGAATTGTTATGATGTTTTCATCAGCTTGTTTGGACTCTCATTCTGACGGCACTCATTCACTGCAGTGAATCCATTGGTGATCAAGTGATGCAATGCTAAATTTCTCTGGGGTTTTTTTTTTTTTTTTTTTTTTGGTAGACATAAAGCAAACCCAAGAAAAGTATTCCATTGGGACTACTTTTAAAAAAATCATCATATAAGTGTATGATGAGGATCATGAGACAAGTAAAATCAGAACACAATATGTTTATTTAAGGAAGTATTGTATGTACATGCTATCACAAAGAAGCAGACAATATCTATTTACAGTAGAAATGTTCCCATTTGGATTGCTATTGAGCATAACAACTGCATAATACTGAAGTTGGGAATGTAACTATAGATATTCAATAGACACACAACACTCCTGCTGATTTGGAATTTCATGTGCAGTTAAAAGACAGACCTACTCACTGTCATGCAAGAGCCAATGTGAATTTGTATACATTGATGCAACAATCATCAATAGGGTGACATCACTGATTATGCTTTAAGCCAGTAGTTGATACTGATACAAATCACAACAGAACAGAAGGGGTTCTGTAAAACGAAAAAAATAAATAAAAATAATAATAAATAACAATACTGTACCAGCAACAATGCAACAGATAAGTGTGCACATGCAATGATCAAACAAATGCTTTGAACTTTAGTTCTTTGTCAATATTCAACATAGATTAAAAATGTATCTTGGTTTACTCGCATTCATGCAATTTACTGATACAAATGTTTTACACAGAATTATGAAACAACTGATTTACATTGCAACCTGCTGGTGTACAGTTTACCATTCGTTGGTTCTCTTTGATGAAATAAATTAATGTTGAAAACATTGTAGACCATGTCTAAAATAGTACCCATGAATATAAAAAAAATGTCCCTAAATATATTTGGTAAACTGAAGTTTTTTGAGAAATATATTTTTAAAAGACTGACCTTAATTATTCATCACTTGCATTTCAAGTGGTCATGAAGTGAATGTTGTTAATAAAAGTTTTAAAGAAATGTTTTTATATATTTTTTGCAGTTTACAATTAATTTAAAAATGTAGACAAGAATAGGGTATGATGAGCCTCCTATTAACTGCTATTATAAGAAACCATTTACAGCATAGCGCCAATGAAATAATGCCCTTAAGTAATTTTCCCCACCACCATTTTTTGAAAAAAAGAAAAAAAGAAGGGCTATATGCTATTTTTTAGTTGTATTATTTAGCCTAATCATAGATATACATTTACATCTATCAAGTCACCAACATGTATAAAATACAGCAGAGACTGGAGGTAGTTTTCACATAGAAATATTTTAACAGCTATATTTTAAATGTTACACAAATGATTGTTTTCTGTTAGTTTAAAAAAAAAAAATTAATACCTATAATTCAAATTGAATTACTGTTTTCCTGGGCAATAACAGTGGAAATCTTTCATTTTTAACTTTGTGCAGCCATAATATACAGATATATATACTGACCTTCAAAATTATTAATAATAAGCCTGCCCAGAGAATTACTTACTGGAGTTAGAGTTAGGATTGTGTGGTTTATTCCATCACAAATAGCCAAATATTACAGCTTAAAAATTAATTGTATAAAAACTGTGCAGTTTTCTAGATACAGGATGTCTCATCTTACCCCACCTTCTCTAACTGTGCCTTGTGAAAGTCTTCAAACACCCAAAACAAATTCTCTTATTTTCTGATTTGAAAAACAGCAGTATTCATTTTCATAAAGGGTTGTGAGAAAACAATAATAAACTAATTCTTCAAGGAGATTGATGGTATTATTCAGGGGTTGAACACTGCATTGTTTGAACACTTCCTGATAACTGAAACAGAAGTGCCACTGGGACATCCACTGTGTTATGTTTTTGCCCTTCAGATTTTTTTAAGGAAATATTAAAATGTGATGAAAGAAAAGTCACATAAAAATATTTAAATAAATACATAAAATATAAAGCTTGAAACTGAAAATGAGTGGGGTTTAAATACTTTTGCAAGGCACTATGTTTTTATTTTAGTTGGGAGCCATATCCATTTTATTTCAACTGGAAGGCAATTTTTGTGGATGAAACTTTTACATTTTACATTGACAAGAATTGAAAACTTCTGAAAAAGTGTTTTATTTTGTATATATGGAAACTTATTGAAACCTTAAAGCAAGTAAGTGTGAAAATAAGGCTAAAGGCCCATTCAAACCAAGGATGACAACTATAAATATAAAGTTTTTATTATCATTTTAAATATATGAAAATAGTATTTTAGAATTATATTTTATCAGCTGATGAATGAGAAAAAACATTGACCGCCAAAAAGAATCCACCCAACTTCAAGGAGCGTTTAAAGTGGCAGACGATATAACTGCAGCGCACATTATTGTTGGTGTGGAAGCCAGTTAACATTACAGTAAGCTTTCTTGGTGTGAATGGGCCTTAACTTTCATCTTATAAACCCTACTGGAGTGGTCTAATTTTGTGATTGCTGTGTCATGCACTTTTCCCTGACAGCTTCTCATCAAAGTCCCATGGACAAACGTCAGCCATGTTGAGGTAAGTGGAGGGTGTTGGAGTTGTGTGGTTCTCAGTCGTTGCAGGCTGTTTATCATTTGAGGTAACATTTGGCAATACCTCTGTCTCCCAGGGGCAAACGTCAGCACGCTTACTGATGGCAGAGTCTCTAGTAGAGCTCCTCCTCCTTCCAGATGCCATTGTGGGAACTTGGTCTCCCTCCGATGATTGACTTGTGCGACGCTTCTCAGAGGGTTTGCTTGAGGAGCTTCTCCGCTCCTTACTCTTGGAAATTCGTTTGTCATCTTCTTTATCCTTAGCTTTGTCTTTGGAAGAACAGGATCCTTTTCTTTTTGAGCAAGAATCTCTTCTCTTTGAATGATGTGTGGGGCTGCAAGTCTTGTCCTGGTTGGGGGAAAGAGGGGGATCGTAATCCCAAGGGCAGATATCCACCATGAGAGATGGAGGTTGCAAAAGGCTTCCTGTGGACTTGGAGATGTCTGAGAGGATGATCTTGGGCTTTCCATCTGTGGGAGTGACACTTTTCTTGTGGCTTGTTCTCTTGGGGGATAGTCCTACAGGCTCCATTTGTTGCACCGGTAGATCCTCGAAGTTCCATGGACTTGCGTCTTTGTGGGCATTGAGGTTGAGAGGTGATTTGGGTTTCCTCCCTTCATCCCTGTCCCCAGTCTTATCTCTGGAGCGGCGCCGGTTTGACGGCGATTGGCCCAATCCTTTTTGTTTGTGTTGAGACTTGTGTCCACTTTTTGCACTGCTCTCATGGATTGTATTGGTTTCGGTGGGTGCAATGGAAACATGCTTCTGGGACTTGCCCTCCGTTGGAGTGGGTAACTCCTCCATTTCCCAAGGGCACACCTCAGAGAGGTCGTACAGGTCCTTGCTCTTCCCTGGTTCTGAACAAATGGAGGGCTGACTGCCACTCACTTGCTGCTTCATGATGCCCATCTTACTAGGCGTTTTGGTGTACTCAACCGACTGGCTGATGATCATTTTTGGTAAACACTCAGGAGATTCGTTGACTTCCGAAAGCGCTGTGCTGTCCCTTACTTTGAGACCCTTTTTACTGGCATCTTCCACACTGTGGGTCTTCCCAGCAATGCCCAGTGTCCTTTCTCTGGCACTAGCAATGACAGACAGTGACTTCTGTAACATAGAGGTCCGAAGATGTACAGGCTTTTTTTCTGCTGCTAGGTTATGTGCACTGGCTGACTTGCACACTAAGGGCACTGACTCGGTAGATTCGGCTAACTCGACCTTTGGCACCTCAGGGTTCTTCTTGTTGGACCTCCGGCCCATCAAGGTGTCAAGCAGAGAAGTCTCAGTAGTAGAGTTCTCCATTTTATCTTCATGCACTCCATTGGTTTCCCCACCTTGATCATGCGTATGGTCATAGCTGTGAGATCTCTTCAATGAGAACATCTTGCTCTTTAACGATTCTTCCCTTGACTTCCCAGAGTGAGACGGGTCAAATGGGTTTCTCCTCAGAGTGCCTCTGTTACTCCCATGGTCACTTGCATCTCGATCTTCCCGGCTATATTGCCGAGTCACTGTCTCAGGTATTTCTGTGATGCGGCGCATTAGTGTCCGTCCAAGTCCTCTCTTGGAACTGCGTTTTTTCTGTAAATGAGGGTTATTGGCCAGCATCTTCTTTCTTTTATAGATCTCCAGTTGGGCGTAGAGTTTCTTGAGCTCCTCCTGATGAAGGCAAAGAACACATAAAACTGACACACAAAACATAGTTAAGGTTTTCACTCTTGTAGAAGAAACAAACTCAGACCCCTCTAGTCTAAACTGATCAAAATATGAATTAAGTGAAAAAGAACCCAATTTTCTTTGCATTTACATTTATGTTAAGCATTTTTGCAAGTAGATAGTGAAAGTGAAGAGTGTAGTGAACACAGAAAAGAAGAAAGACGGGTTTGCAAAGGACCAAAAACTGGGATTTGAACTCCAGTTGCCAGAAGCACAACCGCACTAAATGTCAGGGCACCAGATTTTTGACATTAAAGTGAACTCAGATCTTAAAGTGATCTGGTCTCCATCAATAATTTAGAAGTCTGCGAATCAACACACAATGGAAAGTTCTTGATTACTGGATACATACAGTATGAAAGAGAGATGGCACTCATAAAGAACAAGTATTTCAGAGAAAACAGTTCAATATTAATAATCCCATTACCATGGGAAGACTGAATAAAAATGAACGCTTCCTCTGCCATGCTCATCATCATTTTTTACAGGTAACATATGATGGCTAAAATTATTAGTAATATTCAGAGCTATGCTAAGAATTTTCTGCTAAGAAGTACAGTTTTCTCAAGTTCAAGGTCCTGTAAGTTGGGGCTATAAAAACTTGCATCTGCTATGAAATCCCTAAAATGCACCTAGTCTGAAACATGATAAGAGTATTTAAAACACAGAGATATCACTAACAAGACAGTTCACTGAAATTTAAACATAAATCTAATCAACACTAGAAAATTTTGAACAATGGGGTTCAAACATTGCAAATGTTTGTCAGATTTTTAGGATATTGTTTGTGTATCTAAAAGTTCAGAGAGCCAGTGAAAATGTCTTACCCTTATGTCCTCGGGATCCAGACTGTGTTCGCTCCAGGCAGATGTTATGCTGCTGTTCAGGCAGGAGCCTGAGTGACCCATATCCAACTCATCTTCATAAGCCTCTGTGGTTATATCTTCCCGTGTGTGAGTTCCAGTGAACAAGAACTGCAGTGAAGGACGAAACAATCTATGACCCTTTCTCAAAAACAACACTGTATTAATCTCCATAGGCTGTTTGCATGCATTCTATAGATTTAATGAGAAGGATAATAATCACCTTTGGAATGAGAAGCAATCCCAGAGTAACCGTCACTGTCAGGTGTGTGTGAACAAAAAATAACATTAGCATCCAATCTGGATGCAGCCCACTGCCGAGAGAGAACCTGTAGATCAGACCAAAGCTTGTTAAAGGTGCCAAAAGTGAAATTTAGCCATTTTGCTAACTTTCTTCACCACATGCAGGTTCCTTCTCTGACTTTTTTTTTTTTTTTGACAGAGAATCACAAATGGCAGATCAAAGCTAAATAAAAAGGGGAAACCTTTTAGCATCAGGAGCAAATTTCACAACAAGTGAGAGCTTCAAAATCAGGAAAACAGCTTCAAACAGCATAATGAGGGCAAATGTAATTTAAAGTGGTGTGGCATCTAAGGGCTTGCTCTGTTTATTTAAACAGTGTTTAGTCAACAGGGTTAGGTATCCTGATGGTTTTAGAAGCAACAGAGTTCACTGTTCTTTCGTTATGCAAAGAGTAATGATATTCTGGCTCATTAATCACACCACCTTTCAAGAGCTGCTTTGGCAAAGCATCAAAACAGGGCATCACCACTTTTCAGACAAACAGAGCTTATCTGCTAGAACCAGCAGGGGTTGCAGACATCGGCAAAGAAGCAGAGTGTGGAGAAACAGATTCTACTAAAACTGCTAGACATTGTGATACCTCCATCATAAATAACACCAGTGCATTTTTACTCCACAAGTATTTTCTAGGGCAGAGGTTCTGGAATATAACTGCATTAAGGAGCAGCCCAATGAACTACCAAAACTGTTTATCATTCAAAAATAATGCAGTTGTCTTAAAAAAATATCCTTAAATGTATTGACATTAATTGCATAGACCCAAAAATATGCAACATTTTTAACAGGCAGAGTACTGACATTTTTGTAAATGCATACACCTACAGACCAATACAGATGTTTTGTTCTACAGATTACTGCATAAAACAACAAACACTGAGCAAATAATTTTATTAGGCTTCTGAATATGAGAAATGCACAGTCAATAAGTGCCTTAACATATCAATGCAGTGTTTATCAATGGTTTAATGCAACAATATAATGAAAACTTTCAAGTAAAGCTTCAAGTAAAGCTGCAGAATATTAGAAATGCAGAATGCATACAGATTTTTGATCTTATTCATGTTTCTGTTCTATCTATACATGCATTGCTAGTTGTATTTACTGACTGTGAACAGATCTGTTCTCATGAGAAGTTCAGACTTACATAGAAAATTGCAATTACCACTGTTTTCAAATGACCCATCAATTTCCTTCTTTCCTTTTCACAAAACCAGAAAGGATTTTATCAGTAACCTAACAAAATGAAGAGCAAAGAATTCACATTAAGTGTATAATTAGTGTTTTATCTGTGTATTTTTTTCATTCTCATGTTGCCACAGAGAATGATGGGAAATTCTGTTGGTCATTCAAGTCTGTCTCCTCATAAATCAGTTAAATGAACAGAATCTTCAGCAACACACAGAAGGTCTACAAACTGAATAGTGGCATCAACATTCACAAGTACAATTTATCATGAATAATACCCATTTGATTCTGCCATAATTCTTTATTTCACAAAAAGTTTAGACTTATACTGCCTTCAAGTGCACCTCAGAGTACCTCAGAGCATTTGTTATTTCAACATGCCACATAACAGCTACATCGGAATTATGACAATTATTATTCTATCACTTATTTATGCATATCAAAACTAAACGTGTTACATAGAGCAAACCTCAAAAGTTGATTAACTCACAAAAATTATTATAATTCACTACAAATTGCTTTCTGCTCACTGATAGATAAGGAAAATACAAAATCACACTGGTAATAACAACTTTATGGTGTTGTCATACCCATACATACATTCATTCTGACAAGACATGACGCAGCATGTGACCTATTTTTGGGTCGTAACCTACTAGTTGAAAACCAAAGCTCAAGAGAGCTCATGGCTATTTGTAACAAATTCTGAAATACAGTATTTCAAAAACTTCCATTTGCTAGATCTACGTCTTATATTTATTATTTATAGGAGAAATAAATGAAAAGAATTCTGTGGTCAAAGAGAGTGAAATGAAGGAGCACCAGAGCAGTCTGAAAGATGGCAGACTGACGGTGAGACAGGAACAGGGTGAATGGGTTTATTTTAGGCTTTAGTAGTTTTATGCATGAGCTGTCTGCAGCAGGCATATTTCATGAACCTTCTCTCAAGTGGCTTATCAGTGCTGTCTTCATGATGCGTGTCATTTAGCTGAGGCCAGCTCTCTTCACCTTTTTTACAAGTCTAGTGCAAAGTTCTGCTGATGTGATCTGGTTTTTACTTTCTAATTGGGACCCAGACAACTTTCAGTCATTATAGGGGGCTTGGTTACACGATTCATGTTAAAAGGGTCATCGGATGCGACATGCACTTTTACAAGTTGTTACGCAGAATGAAAAGGAAGGGATTAAAGACTTTACAAGCAAGCTGCGGGAACAGCTGTGTAAGCTTTGCAGGGCTGAATACCTTAGACAGCAGAGGAGGATGAAAAAAAAGAGTCGAGAACAGTTCCTAAAAGACCCATATGGTTTCACAAGGACTCTTCTCGGCCAGCCCAAGTCTGTCATATTAACCAGCGTGAGCAAGGAAGTACAGGAGTTCCATAAAGAAGCTCATGAAGACCCCATCAGGGGCCAGGGTCTTGGAGCCAATCAGAATATTCATAGACCAGAAAAACCAGCAGTCATGCAGAACAAACAGGAGCCAACTATACTTTCTGAACAGGCAAAAAGCTCATTGAAGTTGTGCAACATCATTGGCAACACCTGCACACGATGTCAAGGCCTGGGGTCGACACATTTCCAACAGTTTGGGAATCCAAGTACTATGATCAGGCGAGGCATCATTCAGGCAGAAATCAGAGCTCAAGAGGAGCACAGGTGTATGTCCAGAGCAGTGGAACAAGCATCCCAGGAAGCATGGACAAAATAGGAAGTGCCCAAGCGTAAGATCACATGGGCAGAGTACAGGCAAGGAAATTATCACTTTGATCAAGGAGGGAGCCAGACCATTTGCAATTAGGGCATTAGCAAAATCAAACTTGCTGCAGTCGATATAGGAAGGAAGCTGCAGTTCCCGGAAGTGGTTCACACAGCATTTCGCCCAGACATTGTCTTGTGGTCAGCCAAAGACCATGAAATCATCTTAATTGAGCTGACTGTGGCATGGGAGGAGGGCTGTGAGGAGGCTCACAAGAGAAAGGCCCATGCGTGCAAAGGTTCTGATTCTGATCCTCTTGTTCAATATTCTTGGAGTCTGAATCTGGCTTAAACTGATATGGGAATATTGACGCCATCCTTAACTATACCAGAGCAGATGGAACTTGCTGCTTTGGTAAGGGGCATGGCAGTACTGAAACATTTCTAAGCTGTTTGCCAATCACAACGCACTAGGGCAGCTAACCATTCACAACACTTTTTGTTTTTTCGGAAGGCGGGCCTTCATCCAACCTGGAACTAATCGAGTCACTTGTGACAGGCTGGGGAGAGAGGTATTGTAATAATGTAAATTATGTGAAAAATAATGTGTTCTTCACACCACCGAGCATGAGAGCATGTTCTAGTACACCCCCAAAACAAAATCGAGACTTTGTAAAAGAGCATAGTAGGACCCCTTTAATCAATTACCGCTATAGTACGCTACACTCTAAAAACACTGGGATTGAGATGGGTGAGGAATTTGGTTTGATTTGACCCAGTTTGGAATGAAAATGATTTATAATCAGTAACCCAATGGTGCTGGGTTGGGAATGCAGACATGAAAGAGAGCAGTTTTGCGTGCCAATACTACTATGCTAATCTGTGTTTGCAGTGCTCATGATAGGAATATATGTGGAAAAAACAAGAAAGCTAACAGACAAAGAGAGGAGAGAGAAATTTGAAGCTGACTGCAGTAAGTAGTGTGTACACGACACCATTTTCAACTAAAAACAGAAGTCCTTAAAATAAAGTGTGTTCATTTTTACTTTTGTCAATATTTGTCTATTTCTGGTCATTCTAGCTTATCAGTAAATTTTCACCTTTTGATTATTACTGCTGCCTGTGTTGTTACTATAGTTATTCTGTGTGTGATTTAATTTTCCAACCTGTTTTGGGTGAGTTGCTAAAAGTCAGAGACAGTCTGTAGATTTTCAGATTTGCATGTATGATGGGTACATATTTTTATCTTCAGGCTATGATTTCATCCAGCCTGAGGATTTCAAACATGTTTTTGTATTTTTTGCATTTGTATTTTGAGCTGATTTTAGAATGCATGTTGTGCATGTACTCATTTGTCACGAGTCTCCTAGGAACAAGATGTGTTTCTGTGCAAGTTTATAGGCTTCATGGAGGAACAAACCAGAAAAAAGGTCTCATTGCATCTCAAAAAATTGCTAATTGCAGCATGAACTGATGGAAATATCTATGGACTATTAATCAGCTATTAATCAGCAAACCTGCCTAGTTCTATTTATTGTTGCCATTTTATTCGATTTTAATATCCAAATGTTAATGAGAAGAAAAAATATAGACTATGAGATATCCATCTACATATGTGATGTTTTGTTGCACATAACCCACATAACAAAAATATGGTAGAATGTGACCATTTTTTCAGTTTTGAATAAACATGGAAAGCATGACATCTTAATCATGCTTCTGCTGTTGCTACTCATAACTAATGCATATTGCTCACCTAATGATGTGAAATATTGCAGAGATGAGGAGTTCATTATAAATGGCGATGGCCAAGTAGCGAGGCTCGTGGAAAGCGGAGGGAACGGTCCTCACTGCATAGCACAAATAGACGCCCCACAGCAGGAACAGGAACTCCGCTGGAACAGGAACACAAGGAGACACAGCACAGTGCCGTCACTAATTATTTAGTGTGTCAAGTCTGGGAATACCGGCTGAGAAGATGTGATTTCACACGGCCTGAAAGGCTATTTCCCCTCCTTCTCTCCTTTGCCGCATCACTCAAAGTAACACCAAGTCGACAGTGCATGAACATCCTGAAGGCGACATTTGAAACAACATTAAATGGAATTTGCTTAATCTCTAAACTCCATAATCAGACCATACTTACTATTGATTAATTCTTACTATTAAGTGCATGAGAATATTCTAGATGCCTTAACCCATACCTAAATTTAACAACCTGGCTATTAAGTTGCAAATAAGGAGTTAATTGAGGGAAAAGTAAGAGTTAAATTGGTCACCAAATTAAAATGACCATATATTTTATAAAACTTAAAAAACTAAATATATTTTAGTATTTGAATGAAGTTAATATTAGTTTTTTTCCTACTTTAAGCATTCACATTAATTTGTAAACTGAGATTAGGAATTGAGAACTGTTTCTCATTCAGAATCAGTTTCTTTAAAAAAGAAAGAAAAATTTAATCAAATGATTTTTATGATGTTTCTGTATTCTTTTACCACATGGACTGAAGACCATAGAAAAATACTATGACATGTTTGCTGCATAGCTACTCAATGTACAGTTCCACAGCAAAATCATTTGTTTTAGCTGATTTGTGGAATTTGCAGTTTGATGTGAGTATAATGAGAGAGAATGACTATAAATAGACAACCCAACTCAATGGTTGCATGCCAACATAAAATGGTTCATTTTAATGAATCGGCCTAAAAGATTCAAAAAGAGGCTGCATCTGAATTATCATACTTCCCTATACTAAATAAAAAATAGTATGTGAAAGAGTAGTAAGTCCAGATTCACAGTATTAAGAGCAGGCGATAAGTTTCCAGATCACTGACTACTCCCAGGAAGTTTCTGAAGTGTGCATCTGATGGACACTTTACTATCCCATAAGGCCACGGGAGAAGATCTGTAAATGGCAGTGAAGAAAAGCAAATGACGCTGGTAGTTACTGGTACTAATTCAAAAAAGTGTCTACTCAGAGAGTATGTCTGCGTCTGAATCACATGTACCTTTTTGAATAAGTAATTACTTTGTGACCACAAACAGAGTATATATAGTATGAATGTGTGTAGAATGAATGTAATCTGGATGTGCTACATTCACCATGTTGTTATTGTCGTGTGACCTATAAGTGTCATCTGCGTCAAGTCACTGCCATTCATAAATCCTCTACTGTGGCCTCATGGGATAGTAATGTGTCCATCATATATACACATCAGGATCACGCCGGGAGTAGCAGGTCATCTGGGTACTTTTTGCCTACTCTTCTATGAGTACTATGACATTTTTTGTGACATACTGTGGTTTCGGATGATTTTAGGATGCAACCACTGGTCTCAAACTCAAGACATATGCTACAGGTTTGAATTAATCACTCAAGTCATCAAAGGTACTTTATTAATGGAATTGCTACAAGAACTAAAATCACTAAATGGAAACTACTCCGAATCGCTAAATTCCTTAATTTAGTTTCAACATGTTATTCTTATATCTCTGGAAGCAGTGGATCTTTGTAGATTTTGTTGTTGTTGTTTTGTCAGTCTCTACTTGTAAACTATAAAAGAAACTAGACTTTGCAACCAATCATTCATAAACATATCAATTTTCTGTTAATAATATTCAGTACAATTTCTACCTACTTTAATTAAAAAACTTAAGTTCAGTTGCTGTCTTAATTTTTTAAGTATAATCAACTTGGTTGTGCAAGTATCAACTTGAAGGGTTAGTTCACCCAAAATGAAAATTCTGTCATTAATTTCTCACCCTTATGTCGATCCAAACCTGTAAGATCTTCATTAATCTTCAGAACACAAATTAAGATATTTTTGATGAAATCCGAGAGCTTTCTGACCCTCCATAGACAGCAAGGGTCTTACCACGGTCAATGCAAAGAAACGCAGTATGGACATTGTTAAAATGGTCCATCTGACATCAGTGGTTTAACCATAATTTTACGAAGCTACGAGAATACTTTTTGTGTGCAAAGAAAACAAATTTAACTTTATTCAACAATTCCTTTTCTCCACCATTATCGAAAAATGCGCATTGCTTTCCTCTGCTTGTAAACAAGGTGAAGTGCATTCGTCTTTATATGTCATCTCTTGGATTTCATCATAAATATCTTAATTTGTATTCCGAAGATGGACGAAGGTTTCATAGGTTTCGAAAAACATGAGGATGAGTAATTAATGACAAAATTTTGGTGTAAACTAACCATTTAAATTACATTAAACCGAATTTAAAAATCAGGTTGAATTTGATATTTCATTTAACTTATTTTGATGAGTTAAAATAATAAACATAAGTTGCCATGACTGATTAAATCTTTTTATTTACAGTGTACTGAATAATATATGTGCTATTTTAAAGCTGCATTTTCTTGCATTTATTTGAACTGCTTCTACTGAATACTTACTTGGCAACTAGTTAAATTACAATAAAAGTTTTTTTATTTTTTTATTTCAAGTAACAAGTTCTTTTATTATAATTTTTTTATGATTATAGTTTTAGTTAACTATACTGACTATACTGAGTTAACTATTCTGCATCGTCACCCCCCCCCCTCCAAAAGGAAAACTGAATAAATAAGAAATGAGAAAACTGAGACTATTTTGTGTCTTCAAAAAGAACCAAAAAGTACAATAAGTATAGCTTATATCTTTGTCCTTCCACCATTGAAATATTACAAGTGAGAATGCCTTTGTTTGTGTGCATGAATGGATATGAGTTTCTGGGCTGTCTCCATGCAGTTCACGCTGTGCTTCACACTGTAAGCAGAAGTTACTGGAGCTGTCAGAGAGAGCCGTCTCTGCATCACTGGCCACGTCTCACACCCTCATGCCTTAAAGGATGTCTAGCCACACTCAGATGATCCGATTATACATCCCACATCTCTTCTGTCAAAGTTGCATCCATAACCCTGAGACTTTGGCATTCTTGCCTCATTTTCCTTTTGTTTGAGGCTGCTGGTAGCACAAATGAAAGGCAGCAGGTGTGTGAGATATTGACCTCTGCAATCTACTTCTTCATGATATACTTATTTATAATATTATTATAAAATATATAAAGCATATATGATATCATATCATAATTATTTCTGGTTTTTAAATCTGCATCTCATCTAATGACATTTTTAATTGTGGTTTGAGTGTGTCGCTGTCTGTATTTTGCTCTCCAGTGCTGGTTATGGTAGTATAACATTAAGCATTAGAACTGACCAGCAGCCATCATGTAGTCCCAGCTGTCCAGCAGGCACACCCTGAACTGCAGGTCCTCTGGGGTGAAACCGATGTCAATGAGGGCGTGATGGATGTCAGGGCTCTGGCATATGGCTGAGGTCCAGGCCACGAGGAACCACACGACCACCAGCAAAATTACAGCAAGCAGACGCAGAACCCTCCAGCTGGTCATGTACGGGATCCGCTGGGCGGTGCGGGACAGGAACACCTTTAAAACCCTTGTTATGAGAAACAAGGACAAGACACAAATATAAAAGTGGTAAGGAAAAAAGTGTTGTTTTAGTTTATGCAGACTTCAGCAGAAACATGATTGTTTACTGTGAAGTTGGCAGCATTATCTGTACCTGTACAGTTTGAGAATCACTGTTCCGTAGACGATAGCAAATCCAAGCAAACGGACCCATCTCAGGAGAATACACCGGAAAACACTTGGATTAAAATACTGTATCATAACCTGATGAGACAAAAATAAAAATGAAAAGTTAGTAAGTTGACTAATCACTGAATTTCTTTTGCATCCAGTTCTGTAATTGTGATAAGAAGAACGCATGAGTTTCACAGTTTCACTGATGCTCTTCAGGAAACAGAAGGTAGCTGGCTCAGTCTTTTGAGACCTGTCAAGAATATGTCATATTTCACATTAAAATCAAAAGAAAGTAGTAAGGAATTAAAGTACATGAAATGACAATTTGCTGAAATTCACTCACTCTCAGAGCATCAGATTTGGAGAAATGTAGCATTCCATCACTTGCTCACCAGTGGATCCTCTGCAGTGAATGGGTGCCGTCAGAATGAATGTCCAAACAACTGATAAAAACATCACAATAATTCATAAGAAATCCACACCAGTCTGGCAGTTACCATCTCGAGAAGCCAAAAATTGTGTGTTTGTAAGAAACTCATTCACTATTAAGACATTTTTAACTTCTGGCCAGAATATTGCTCTCCCCAGTGAAAAAGTCATCTGGTCTGAATAAGGAGAGAAATCTGCACCAAGCACCATTTACAAGACAAAGCAGTCCAAAATCATTTTTAACAAATATGTGTGGATTCTGATGTGAGAGACAACAGGAGATGGACTTTTTCACTGGAGGAAGCGTTATTATGGTTAATGGACTTGCATTTTGGCAACGGTTTAAAGTTAAAACACCTTTATGATAGATTTTTTTTCTTACAAACACAGCTGTTCGCTTCACAAGATGGTAATTGATGGCCTGGAGTGGTGTGGATTTCTTGTGGATTACTGTGAGGCTTTTTTTTCTTTTCAGCTGTTTTTTTTTTTTTTCACTCATTCACTGCAGAGGATCCATTGGTGAGCAAGTGATACATTTCTCCAAATATGATGAAGAAACAAACTCATCTACATCTTAGATGGCCTGAGGGTGAGTACATTTTCAGCAAATTTTCATTTTTTTGGGTGACTACTCTTAATTGTTACATGTTTCACAATGCAACAGTGTTAATGGCCTTAAAAATAGGCTCAATTTTCTTGATGCAAATGAAACACATTGACATATCCTTCAAAACTATGCAAATATGCACAAATATACTCATGTTATTATGCAAGTAAATGAAGTATAAGTACAAGCTTTCCAGATTGTCTTAGTTTAATCCTTGTTCTTTATCCTACCGAGCCTGTAAAGTGCTCCCCGAATTCTTCATTATCTGTCAAGCCTGCTGTCTCTTTTCTTCTGTGCCTGTCTTATTTAAAGCAGCAGAATTAAATGAATATCAGCACGGACTGATGGAAAGATGCATCTGTTCTTATGTCTCGAAGGAGAATCACCAGTACAGCTTTCCAATCCACAGTCGCCCTCTTAAATGTGCAAACAGCAAAACACCCCCTCCAGTATAATCAAAGAGCTCTCCATGTGGAGCTTCTAATCATGAGGAAGACTCAATTAGCAGGACTTCTCCTCTCAGATAAATAAATGAGCACATGCCTTTTACACTCATTAGGAAAGTGAAAAGCTTGATGTACAGTAAGGCAGTTCATATTTGAACTGTCCACACAAGAAACTACTCCAACACTACAACCAAATTGGGAAAAATGCCTTTGTTATTTGATAGTCCTAGCTCTGTTAGGTTTTCATCTTACAAACCTGCTTTATACTAGACACAGAAAGGCACAGAAATGTTCACTGGAAATCTTTACCAGGTGCATTCTGGTTGGAAATGCTGTCCAATTTGGCAAAATACTCATGCAGCCATTTTTAGTAGAAGGTGCCACCGTTAGTTTCCAGAAACTTGCTAAGAACAACTGTGCACTACGTTCATCAAGTCCATCTTCAGGTAAAAGCAGCAATTTTTTTTCAAATGATTAAAAATAAGACAAAAAATGAAAGCTAAAGTTGGCATACAACCCCGGTATAACATATGCTATTAGTAATTTATGAAATATGTATATATTTAGTATATGTTTTTCTTTTTCAAGCAGGGATGCATGCATTCCTGTGATTGGTTAAATATTGTTAAACTTGTTATGTGGCTTGTTTGGAGTGAATGCAACTGAAGTTATGCTGGTTTTACATCAAGATGGACATTAGGAAGGGATTTTTTATTTTCATTTGAGTATTTTGTACTAAAGAAATTCACATATAGGCAAAATTTTATTTGTCAAAAATATAGGAAACTTTCACACGGTAACGCTCAGCAAGGCACTAGAAATGCAAGGCTTCAAACTGTTTTAGAGGTTAGCTGCTGTTTTGACACAACAGATCCTGGCAGTCAAATACTGTTGTTAAATTTCATTGTAAAACTGGTCCGTAGCTGTACTGTCATTACTGTAGGGCAGGGAGTCAAGGATGGCAACAGAAACGAAGCGACATGTTTGTAACATCAGACTGGAGACAAATAGGTGGCCCCCTTTTCCCACAACACTCTGCCATTAATTAATCAGTGGATTTATTTTTAACAAGTTGCACTAGAACTAGATGGACTCATTAATAATGCATAGTGCTCCACAGCAGAACAGCAGCATATGGCAGAGCATGTCACCATAGAAAACACATGCAGCCATAGAGCATCCAAGTGCATGCACATATTTGATCACTGACAACTGTCTTCTGTCCCATGCAGAGCTCCAAATCAATTTGCTGTGCAATGAAAACTGAATTTGTTAGAAATAGGGAACATGAAACACCTTTTGCAACCCTGACTTATGTAATGTGGCATGGAAAAGGATATTTAACATTAAACGCTTTATATTAACTTTAATTGTGATCATATTTTAAATCTTTATACTTCTCATCATATTTTCACTCCAAATTCATCTTCATGCTTTGCCTTCATTTCAGCTTCCTCCCTGCCCTTCTGCTCTTTTCTTTTCTATCGTATCTGACTTGAATTTTCTGACTGCACACTCATTTCTGCTTTCTAAAATGTTTATTTTACATGTCAGTTAAAATAATTAGCTAATGTGAGTGGAACTAGTGAAGATTCAAGGTGGCTTTACCTGAAGCCCACTTTATGTGAAAAGTAAATGTTAAAGATTTGAATAGAGCCAGGTGGTTGGAAGAGAGAAATTGAAAAAATAAAAATGTATAATAAAATATGTTTTAGGGGCAATACACGTACATGGATCATTTTTTTTTTTTTTTTTTTTTTTTTTTTATGTTAACTTTAAGAGATGGAGCAGATTATATTTATAAGGGATTTTTATGATAAAATGCATTATTACTATACTACAAAGGTTCATAATTTATGAGCCTTTATGATGCTGTGAATGCTTTTCATTAAAGCATGACTTCATCTTACAATAAAGAAAATTCCCTGCTTCATTTTTAGTTATTGCAAATACAAATTTTTGTATCATTTAGGGATGAAGATCACTAAACCAGTGATCTTTTTAATGACAATGATGCCTTTATGTATAGACAGCCAGAGCAGAGCAACTCTTCATATAAAATTGTGTTATTAAATCACCTTAATTTACATAGCGCTTTATACAATAGCCTACATATTAGCCAATATAGCTGATTAAAAAAGATGAGACTGTGTAGTTAAAACCAAAAAAGGGCTGACTAAATTAAAACAGCTGACAAACTGCTGTAAAACAGCTCTACAGAAGACAAAGTTCAATGTTACAAAGTTCTTCAGTTGCAGTGCGAAACTAATTCTATCCAGCCATAAAGAGCTCTAAAGAAGACAATTGTGTCATTATATTGAGATCAGTTAGGTTAACATGATTCAATGTTGATCGATTAATCAAAATATGATCAAATAAAGGAGATAAGCATTCCAATAAAACATATCCATACGTGTGATGTAGTCAAGCACGCTTTCTTCTTCAAGAGGTGTCTGAACAGAGTGATGCTGTACAGTCATAAACAGATTGCATCAGTCTGCTGCATCCTCCACAACCTCACACTCAGAGCTTTCCTAGGGGAGATTTTTCATACATTTTCATATGTTTGTGACATTATCTGGTTTTCATTATTCCTGTAGTGAATCTAGACACTGTCAGTGGGTGCGATCCATTCCTCAAATCCCCTATTTAGAAGCTGCCATCCCTACCCTGTTTCATCCTCCCTCATCTCTCATAGAAATGCAGGAGCTGCTGACTATCACAGATGGTCTGGGAGGTGTATTTCACTTAAGAACAGAGAAAAATACCACAGAGACAGGAGCACAACAGACGACATGCCTGTTTTTAATCGAACGGGAACACAGAATCACTGTGGCTGAGGAATACAGCTTTGACAGATTCAATTTTACATTTACACAAGATGGAAAAAGCATTTACAAATGAGATGTGATCAAATATAGGGCATCTCCCATTGTGTTTGATCGAAGTGTCATTCACAGCGAAAAATTACACAAATAATCATTACATCTGAGGATGAGTATATTAATAGCAAATTTACCTTTTTGGGTGAACCATCCCTTTAAAACCAGGTGGAAACATTGGGAATAATTCATTGCCTTTTTTTATTTTTTATTTTATTATAATGGTTTGCCTAGAAATATGCCAGGTTATTGCAGTAAAATGGTGTTCAAATATTAGTTTTTTTCTTAAATAGTGACAGATGCAGGACTGAAAGAGAGGAAAACAGATATTTCTCTTTTTCTCTTTTATTTTGAAGTGTTAGAACTTACAGGGAAGTAGAGAAGTACAGATCCTGAAAGTATCGCTTCAAGAAGTATAAGACCAGATGCTTTGATTCTCTGAAAAACAAGAGAGAGAGAAGTAATAGGAGAGAATCCTGAACTATGAAATTTTGAAAAGCAGTATTTGCCCTTCAGCCCAATTAACCTGCTCAAGAAGAAATCAAGCTCTAGTTTATCTTTCAGGTAACTCTAGCAGAATAAAAGCAGAGTACAAAGTCTTTCCAGGCGAGATAACCAGCAGTAAATGTTCTTACTTTGTTGCGACGGAAGTGGTAGACGACCACCATGCTGATGAGATCCAGGAGCATGCAGAAGCCCTGAAAGGAGACCATGGCGAGGCGGAGGGCCGTGTCCTCCTGAGCCACACACGGTGTGTCGGCTGTGCAGAACGGACAGCCTTCTCGGCAGGGCAAACACCTCCCAGATGGTTCCCAGGATTGATCCGTGTACGTTTCCCGGTCTGATTCTAACAACAGGTAAACGACAAGGAACCATACTATGACATGTCTGTTAATGTGTTTGGATTATATACAGCATTGTGACTGAAGGATTTATCCAAAAACAACTCAAATCTCATTAAACTATTAAACGTGGATTGATGACCAATTTATAATTGGTTAACGGGAATTTTATACCAGGAAGGAATGTTATTTATAAACCCAAAGTATCAACTTTCTTTCAGATGGTTCTCCTAAAACTGCTGAAGAGAAATTGACTGCTAAAAGTCTGCTAAATTAGAACAACTAATTTTGTACTTAAAGCAATTTTGAATTGTGCGGAAGTAGTGCTGAAATCCAACTAAGGATATACTGAAGTATATTAGATTGTACTAAAGTTGAGCTATTGCAAGTATACTTAAAGGTGCTGTATGTAAGATTTTGACTCTACTAAAGCATAAAAATACCATAATATGTTTGCAGATATTTAAGAAACATGCTAAGTTAACATACTTGTTTACCTGAAAAACAATGATACAGTCAGTTATTCTCCTTTGAAAATGTGTGTTCAGAGGCCGGAATGTTGGCCTCTGTTTTGGTTTGTAAAACCCACCCACTGCCAGTTTACTCAATTGTATTTCAGCACCCCGGGTTGCCAGGTGCAGGAAAACACAGCGTATTTCATTTCATTCATCATCAAGTGCGTTCGTTCCTCTTTGTGTCATCCATCTGGCAACCTGCGTATGCATCAAGTCTGAGGAGGAGGGACCGGTCTCCAATATTTTAAATTTGGACTGCAACACCTAGTTCAACCACTCTGTGTCAATCCTACATACAGCACCTTTAAGGTCACTTTAAATAGCTTGCATTTAAAGACCGATATTATTCAAAGACCATACAATCCTCATCAATAGTGACATTAAAATGTATTTTATTCTTAATTTTAAGAAATGTGCATTGTGCACCAGTAGTACTCCAAATAAAATTTTATTTATAAGTTAAATAAATAAATTTATGCATTTAGCAGACGCTTTTATCCAAAGCGACTTACAGTGCATTCAGACTATCAATTTTTACCTATCATGTGTTTCCAGGGATCGAACCCCCAACTTTGCGCTTGTTAACGCTCTACCACTTGAGCTACAGAAACACAAGTTTCAAGCAATGTCAATAAATATGGTAATAGATTTGAATTAGCATGAAACAAATTTTAAATATTACTTTACTAGGGTTTTTTTATGGATTTATTGGTCCATAAGGTATCAAAAACATGGAATAAAATCTCTGTTAAAGTTAATATGGAGTTCTTCCAAAGAACATTATGGCTGACCTGCACTAGCTTCTACTAAGAACCTTCTTAACCTGGTTTTGTCCAAAGTGATTTCTCCTGAGGGAGTGAAGTCAAGAATAAACTGATGTAACAGTACAGTAGTAACCTAATAATGCAGAGCACACACAATGACAGAGCAGATAACAGACTATAACTGCAGAGGCTCAACACAATTCACTAAACTTAGATTGGATGATTTTCAGAGAGTCCCTGGGCTTGTGAAATATGTACAAATATGAACTAAGGTAAATGTATATGTAACACGTGCTGGTGTGCCAAGTAAAATGCTCGACGAAAGAAATAACAAGGCCTTTAATGATCCACGGGAGGAAAAGGGCACAACCAAACACAAATCCTCAAACACTAATAGCGGACAAAGGAATAAAAGAGAAGACAGATTTTAAATAGTGAACGTAATCAAGTGTGAAACAGAAACAGGTGTGGGGTTAATTAAACAAGAACATGACCAAATAAGGAAACTAGGAACAGAAGTCCATGATAGTGACAGTTCGCCCCCTCCCGGAACGGTGCATCCTCGCACCAAAAGATAGTCCAGCAGAGGGAGGGTGGGGGTTCAGGAGGCGGGCGTGGGGCAGGCAATGGAGAGGGAGCATGGACCATAGTACCAGGGTGGAGTGGATGGAGGAGCCCAGAGCAGGAGGAGCCAGATGGTCACCCAGAGAATAGCGTCCCATGGTGGAGTTGATGGTGGGAGGAGCCATGGTGGAGGAGGAGCCAACAACACCAGGGGGCTGACTGACGGAGACTGAACCGTTGGATTAGGAGCCCAAGATGGAGCAGAGCAGCTGCAGGGCCAGAGTGATGCAGAGGATCCGGAGGCCCAAGGCGGAGCAGAAGGCTCAGGTGACCAAGGCGGAGGCAGGGCACTGGAAGACCGCTGCAGGGCCGGAGTAACTGAGGATGGAGGTGGAGCCGGAGGGAAGGAGGAGCCTGACAGAGCCGGAGGATGTAGTGACGAGGTGAAGCCAGAGGAGTGGAGTCCCGAGGCGGCGGATGGTCGACGACTGACCAAGGTGGAGCCGGAGGGACGAGGGAACCCGGTGGAGCTGGTGGGATGCCGGGCACAGGTGGAGCCGAGGGAGCTAAGAGCCAAGGCGGAGCTGATGGGTCGGAGGTCCAAGGTGGAGTCCAGGACTCACAGGCTGGAAGCGGAGATGGGGGATCCTCACACCAAGGTGGAGCTGGAGACTGGAAGTCCCGAGGCAGACCAGAGCACCCAGATGGTGCTGACTGAGGGTGAGCCGAAGGACTGACAGGCACCAGCAGAGATGGAGCAGAGGAACTGACTGGTCTAGGAGCAGGCGGGAGAGGGAGGCTGGGAGGGAACACAGGCAGATTAGGGCTGGACAGAACCAGCGGAGATACAGGAGAATTAGGAATTACCTCCCCAAACCAGTCTATAAGGTCCATTTTAAAAATTCATTAATTCCTCCATATAATGTCCAGAAACCAGTTGCAGCTCACCCTCAGTTGCAGGAGTGTGGGCAGGGCTTTCCTCCAAGCCCATGATCTCCACCTGTAATCCCACGAGGCACGATGTTGCCAGCTCACACCTGGTCAGTCGCACTCTCGAGTCCAAGCTCCGGAACAATGATTGGCTCTGTTTTCATGGCCGGCTCAGGCTCTGCGGTGGGCTCTGGCTTTAGCTCCGTGCAGCAGGATGACAGCTGGCTGGTCTCTGGTTCAGGAGTGGGGCTGGAGATATCCTCCTCATCCGTTATTCTCCAGCACCCACTCCACGAAAGCGGCAAAATCCTCCCTGGGACTGTTCACTGGTAGGCATGCCTTACACCGCTCGCTCAGGCCGGCATAGTAGAAAGCACAGAGCGAGCGGTCAGGGAAGTCCGTAAGGCACGCCAGATCGAGAAAGTCCCTGGTATGGTCCTCCAGCGAACGGTCCCATTGCTCCAGGCACAGGAGTCGGACTGCCGGGATTGCAATTCCGGGAGAGGGAGAAAAAACGAAAAGGAAAGGAAAGAAAAATGCCGCTAAACTCACTTTTTCAGTCCGCTATTATGTAACACATGCTAGTGTGCTAAGTAAAACGCTCAACGAAGAAGATAACAAATAAGGCTTTTAATGATCTACAGGAGGAAAAGGGCACAACCAAACAAACAAATCCAAATCTTCAAACATTAATAGCAGACAAAGAAATAAAGGAGAAGACAGACTTTAAATAGTGAACGTAATCAGTGGGAAACAGAAACAGGTGTGGGGCTAATTAATTAACTAAACAAGAACAGGAACATGACCAAATAAGGAAACTAAGTAAGAACAGAAGTTCATGATAGTGACAGCATATATCTGCCACGTGTTTGAACAGAGCTGCAGCTTTCTGTAATTAGTCCACATTGGCCTGTATGTAAATTAGCAAGTACTGTCTCCAAGTTTATGTTACTTTATGAATCAGCCAAAAGAATCAGGCAAAAGAATAGATATCACCACACTTCCCCCAGCTGATTAATCACAGTACATTGTATTACAAGTTTTCTGAAATGTTATGTTTAAACATGTAAATGAGGTATTATCTAATTAAAGAGACACTAATTTGCATAATTTTCAGAACATACATCTGAATATTGGATAAAGCCAGGTTAAAATTATTTGAGTTAGAGACTTTTACAAAGGGGATTTTGCATCTCTCTTTATCTCTTTTTTATTACTCCATAAATCAGAAAATACTGTCAACTGACAAAAAAAGAATACATTTATTTTTAAGAATAAAATGTTATATAAATCAGTCGAATGTTATATAAACAAAACCCTTCTGTTTAAATAGGAGATTTCTGATTTAATACATGAGCAAAAAATACTGTGATTAAAATCTACATATGTAAATAAATAATAAACACTCAAATGTGTATTTTGGATGTTTCCTTATAGTCTGAAATCAGCAAAATGGACTTTACCAGTGTCAAAAAACACTAGTTTTGCCTATAGATTTCTGCTTTAAAAGTAGAAAAGACTCATTTCAAAGGAGCTATTTTTACATCAGTTTATATCTGAGCGTGTGAGAGAGGAATATTGCTCTTAACAACTAGGACTCTCTGCATTAAATAGATATAAACTCTGTCTCTGGGGTATTCGTGCCTAGTTTGAGATCATAAATTATCTGGTGGAAGGATGTAACTCTATGTTTGTGTATCCGTTTCTGTCAGAAAGATAAATTAAATCCAGACTAGTTCTGTTCAAACAAGACCCGTTACTTTATTTATGTACATTTTACATTCACATTCAATGTTCACAGACAATAAAACTGTGGAATAATCTAATTGTCTTCCATTGAAGGATGACCCAGTTTTAACTACTCATATTTATCTCTTCATATTAACCGCAAGTATAGTTTTTAATATCAATACCATAATAGATTTAAAGTATGATGTTAGAGGTTCCTATACAGTTTACCTCAAAAACGATTCACACTATAAATCCAAAGTCCCACCAGTTCAGATTTGTACTTACTTGAGAAGCCATTGAGTGCCACTTGGCTTTGGTGATAGAAACCACTCTTGCATTGGCACTTGTACTTGTCCAGCACAAATCCATGGCCTGTGATCGGTTTACACTAGCAAAAAATAAAATAAAAAATAATAAGCATTATGTAAGTGTACAGTATGTATTAGGAGACACAATTAAGCAACAAGTACCAGTTCCACTACCTCTTTCTCCATTTTTAAGCACTGAAATGCTAGATGCTAGAAATAGATGCTAGAAATGCTAGAAATTATATATATATTTTTTCAACACAACTCACTGTTTGAGCAAGGAACTTCCTGCAGAAATCGTCTCTGCTAATAGTCCATCAGTGACAGTGGTGTCACTTTCATTTATCACATTGCCAGGCATGAAAATGTCAGTTTTATGAGTTATTATGACAGTCGATACATGTGCAGCAATTTATTTTTACTCATATTCTGGCAACATCATGGTAAAGCTCACATGAGCGTGCAAACAGATGGGCTCACAGCAGCTTTCTCCTTAAAGGCCCTTTAAAATGACTGCTAAGCTTGAAATTGAAAGAGTTTATGTATAGAACAATGCATACAGTGCATCAAGAAAGATGTGCACAAGATGCACATTTCACACTGCTGTAACAACCATGCAATTTTGTGCCTGTCAGTGGCGGCTCGTCAGGGGAGGCCCAGCCTCCCCAAAATTTTGAGGTGAAAATGAGAAGAGGACTATTTAAACTTAATAAAATGTACAATTCATTTCAGTTAATAACTCAGAATGTGTATTTTTTGCTGTAATAACATGTTACTGAAGTTGGAAAGCGCCGCTTGTCTATCGCAAATGTGCCGCATCTGCTGATGTAATTACAACCGCTAGGTGACAGAGAAGGGGGGTGGGAGGCCGGGGGAGAGTTGAGCTCTCGTGCCTCAGTTGGTAAAAAAAATGTCCCAATCAGCATCGAATGTTCACTTTCAGCGCTGAGAAGTGTTGAGAAAAGAAACCTCGTAAAGGAGGCTAGCCTCCCTTCTGGTATCAACCAATCATAGAGACGTAAATTTCATGCTATTAGTTTGCCTCCTCTATTTTAAAACCCACGAGCCACCACTGGTGCCTGTTTTAAGTGCAAAAGAGACTTGTGAGCTTCAGCTTTTTAGATTGCTGTATTCCAGAAAGAGAAATAAATAGTTGTACTGTCAACTAGGTTTGAAAAAGTCACACCAAGTTCACAAGACTCTATAAATAATCTGGAAAGTGCCATGAAGCCCGGAGGAAATCTAATGAAGCGAATGGGCTGGAGGCAGATCTCAGAGAAAGGTTTCAGGTTAAATTAGTTCTCATTTTGTCATCTTTATTTTAGCAAGATTCAATGTGTCAAGTCTTAATGAGGTAAAGATTTTTCTAGAAGATAATTACCTCCATTTTAGATTTATGCACTTGGTTTACTAAATGCACCAAATCTTCAGCGAGAACATAGGTGCCAAATGCTACATTCTCAGAGACAATGAAACATTTTTACATTACATTTTTACATTACATTTACAGGTTTTATGTGTTGCTCTTCCAGAATAATGCTACAGATCAGATTCCCCTCAAATTCTCAATACTATAAATACAATCAAAAACATTGCCATTATTGAAAGATATATTGATATCTATCTAGCTTATTTAAAGACAATAATATAAATAATATGTATTTGTACATCATGGTACTGCTTCTAATTTACAAATATTCAATGTTTTTAAAATTCATTGTAAAAAAAAATGTAGGATAATGTGCATCCAGCAGGTTGTTATCACATAATAAACCTCGACGGGGTGATCAGGACCCCGACGTGAAGTGGATATTATTTCTATTTACTCTGCAATAACAACCAGGTGGATGTGCATTATCCTGCTTATTACATGGCTACTTGCTGCATAAGTAAATGATTAAATATGAAATATCAATTTGAGTTGAAATACTTTATTAGCTCTTTAAATCCAAAGCTTCTGCAAAGAAAAACAGTTCCAAACAGCTTGGATGAAATTTACGGCATATAATGTACAGTCGTATGACTAATTACACAGCTTTTCACCATATTAATAAAGACGAGGACATAAAATGTTATTTGAGATGAAGGTATTTTAAAATCTTATGTGTACATTATCTTAAAATCCAGTGTACAAAACAATCAAGATAAACATTTCATAAATATAACAGCAGGTCTGCTGTTAATGCTTAAGTCTTCTGGTTAACAGTAAATACAGTTGATAACTGAGGTGTAAGATGATAGCAGTTGTGTTTGATCAAAACTGTGAATGATAATGTCCATATACATGACTTAATGAGAATGTTTATGGGTATATGTTCTTAATTATCATGAAATTAATGTAATAATGCAAAAAAATTCTAAAAGGTCTAAAAGGATTTGTTCTTGTGAGATTCACCCGATCGTTAATGCCAATTAATTTCCAGAGGGCAAAGCTTTGATGAGGGCTGAATGTTGATATATACACCCCTGTGATTCAATACTCTCCTCTATCCTAGGCACCAGAACATGATTTTCAGTATATTAGCTGTTCCCCTCTGAGCATGCTCTATATGAATATGATTTAATAATACCAGCCTTACTGCTTTCCAGTGCAGATAAATGTGGGCGACCTGAGACATTTGAAAATATGAATTCATGCTTGAAAATCTTCAGGAGTGAGCAGAGTTAGAAGATCAATCTGTCACTGAAGACAGCGGCGCTCAACCTCCTGCTGTACGCTGCCGACATAACACGCCTGCAACAGGATATATTTGGATTTACGTGTGTATCCGTGACAGCACACCTTCAGTTCAGTTCATCAACACTGTTTCTGCGTGTTTATCAGCTACCTGTTAACTGCTTCTTGTGACATTTCAGCTTTTTATTCAAATTTTAAAGCATTGGCTTCAGAATCAGTGGACAGACAAACTCTGGTTGCACAATTTCCATTTCTGCATAAATTGGTGATAAAACGTGATGTAGCAGGACATTTTGCCTGAGAATGTAAGGCCATCTGTAGCTCAACAGAAGTTGAGGACAACGATCCAAAGCACAGGAGTGAATCAACAACACAATGGCCTTAACAGAAGAAAATATACGCCTTCTGGAGTAGCTTGACCTTAACCTGAGATGCTTTGGCATTCACAACAGACATCCAAGAATACTGAGTTTTATAAAGAGGAATTAAAAACTATCCAAGCTTTCACATACTTCTTCCACCCTGCACTGGGAATATTTATTTAGTGTTTGTTAAAAAGAGATATAAAAATATATCTGTTTTTTATCAAATTTTTGTGGAGAAATGATTCTGAGTGGTCAAAGCACATATCATGAATCAAAGTTCAGAAGGTGTTGATTTTTTGTTGCTGGTCTGATTTGATGTTTTTTTAGTATTGTCTGCATTTTTTTTTGCATCTGTGTAGAGATTCATGAATTATTCAAGAATCATACAGTCTTTATCTACAGTATGAAGAACATGAATATAATCTTAAAATATTGTTAATTTCCACCAGTCACATTTATAGGCTACTTCCTATATACATATAGACACGGAGCGCATTTAGGCCATGTCCACACCGGGGGTACACATGCTTTTGTGTCCTTAAATGCTCGTTTTTGGGTCGGCAGCTTATAAAAACGTAGTTCTGTGTTTTTTAGCTTGTTTTCTGTACACCTTGTCACACAACAGCTTTTAGGCATTGTTCTGTCAGAACTGACAAGGAGGCAGCTTCCCACAATACAACGTCAATGGAGAGCGTTGGATTGTTCCCCCCAGTGGGTGTGGTTTTCAGATTATGACGCCTGTTGCTCTGTCTATATAAACATTAAATCTGGACCAGAGCGAAACTAAATGAAGCAGAATGTATGGTTCTCAAAACATAGCACTCATGGCATGAGATGCTGGAGAGACAGCGAGATTCATTGCAACTGTTAAAGAGGCCAATCTAGTGAATGTTTACATGGGAAAACAATTTTTTTTATTATTTGTTATTCTTTTTCTGTTTATTTGATGTCATTGTTATCAAAATTAAAGTTTTGAGCTCTTTTTATTTATCATGGTACAATAAATGTGTTTTATTAATATATGATTTTAAATTACCATCTCTTTAAAAAGTGTTAGTAATACGTCCCCTTTTTAAAGTTAGTGCCATTAACAGCTATGATGTGTCTCGTGTCTGTTCAGCATCTTCTGCTATTAATGCCACATATTTAAGATGCATTAGATCTTAAATAGATATATTTTGAAAGATATATACAGTATATAACAGGAGTAGGCAACGTCGGTCGTGGAGTGCCACTATTCTGCAGAGTTTAGTACTAAACCTAATCAAACATACCTGAACAAGCCAATAAAGGTCTTCAGGATTACTAGGCTACAGACAAGTGAGGTTTTTTGTCAGGGTTGGAGCTAAACTCTGCAGGACATCGGCATTCCAGGACCGACGTTGCCTACATGTGGTATATAAAGTATATTGTATATAGCATTATATATAACAATAAAATGTATAATGTAAACAAGGTAAAGAAATGCACCTTTTATAGTTATGCAAAGAAATAACAGAAGCAGCAAATAAACCTGCCAACAAAACAAGATTTCACTTTCACAACATAAATATCAAGTTGTACACTTTTTGGCTGATGCGCATAGGTGTTGCATTAACCATTTAAAGGGTTAGTTCACCCAAAAATGAAAATTAGCCTGTGTTTTACTCAGCCTCGAGGCATCCTAGGTGTACAGTATATAACTTTCTTCTTTTAGACAAATCCAATCACAGTTAAATTAAAAATTGTCCTGGCTATTCCAAGCTCTATCATTGCAGTGGGCAGGTGTTTCTGTTCAACAGTCCAAAAGACTGACAAATAAAGCGTGCAGATCCATAATAAAATGTGCCTCACATGGACTTAACACTTTTCTCTTTTTAAACACTTTTCTCTCTCTGTTTATAATGTTAAAAAAATGGATGTTTTTCTTACAAAAATGCATGAATTCATTACAGGAGGCCTTTATTCACCCCTTCAGAGCCTTGTGAGGCACGTTTTATTATGGATGCATGCGCTAGATATTCAATAAATGATCTAGTTCCCCCAAAATTGAAAATTCTGTCATCATTTTTCATAAAAACCGTGTACTTCCTTTTATCTGTGAAATGTGGAACACAAAGGGTTGTGTTCTGCAGATAAAAGGAAGTACACATTTTTTTAAAAAAAATTACAAAATTTTCATTTTGGGTGAACTATCCATTTAAAGTCTTTCATCTTCAGTTTTAGATTCTACTACTAATGATGCATGAGAGTTTATGCGACACGCTCACTGATTACACTCAGAAACAAAAGCTTTCTACTGACAGCCAATGAGTTCCACCATAACACAACATTACCATTACAACTAATGGAGTGGAAGAAATGGCACAGCAGTAGAAAAGACTTACAACCCTTGGGAAACCAGAAAGGAAAATGCTGCCTTCGTGTGACAAAGCTCCAGAGCTCTTTTCTAGAGTTGTAATGGAGAGAAATAGAGTCTAACATCCACTCAGGTTAATCCACCTCAGGAACAAAGTCATTGCAGGACATTTAGTGCATATGATTCGGGATGCGCTCCTGTCAAGCCCCGGGCTTATGTTGCTCATCTTGAATGACAGGACAGACTTTAAGAGGCATAGTCCTGCTGTCTTAGGTAGAGATGAGGCTATAAATAGATTCACACTGGCACACAGGGAGTGACACACACACACACACACACACACTTCTTCTCTCTCATAAACACAGGAAGCCCTTCCGAATATCGCTTTGCTTCAGTTGCTGTGGCCAGGAGCAGGCGTCATGGTTATGAAGGCTGCTGTGCTTTTCCTTGCTGCTTTTCCTCTAGTGTTCCCATGAGTGGGACCACACGGACACGGAACATGGTCAATAATTTAGTAAGCCCACCAAAATCCATTATACTGCATTTATAATGGATCACAGCTTACTGGCAAATTCTCCTCAACACAAGACAACAACTTGGCCTTGCAAACCCGGTCCAGTCCACGCAATATTCCATCACATCATATAGATGACTGACTGATATATCCTTATTTTTTTTTTTGCATTAAACCTTTTTTTTTTTAGCATTAAAGGTGCAAATCCCATACTTCTACTTAGCAAAATGCAATGTAACAGAATGCAGCATTCCCAAAAGCACTCTTTAACGTGACACAGCATCTTAAAAACATGGCACTCATGGCAGAAGATGCTGAAAAGACATTTTAATATAAGAATAATTTAAAAACAGTGCAGATGGATTGTAAACGGCATTGAACATACCAAAATGTACTACTGTATTTTCCAATGTTTTTAGATAATTTTATATACATTTCTATTTATTTGATATTAATATTACATGACAAAATTGTATTGTTTATATTTCATCTTACAAAAAGCTTTATTACTTTCTGAACAGTCAAATTTTTGTTAGTTACATGGATTTTTGAAAGTTTCCAATTACAGTCTTCTCATATATTTTTAAAATTATTACTATATAAATTTAGCAGTAATTACAAAGCAACATTTACTCACAAATTAGCTAGTCCTCACAGATTCCTTTATGTTACATTTTCAACACATATCTGTTCTGTTTTTGTTTTGTTTTTTTAATGTTCAACAGTATTATAAAATATAATAAAACATTGTAGGCTGGCAATCAATAAACTTACTATACCATGCTTTAGTAAAAGATTTTACTTTACATTCGATTTTTTTTTAAATTTTAGAGTTACAAAGCAGTACGCGTTTATGTAGAGTTGTCGTCAAAAGTACTGGGGTGTATTCCAGAAAGCAGGGTTAACTTACTGTGAACTAAACCCTGAACTCTCGGTTGATTAACCCCAAACCTTGCTTACTCGAGGTATGTGGTTCCAAAAAAGCGTCCGGGAGTAAGTTCATTCAGCTCAGAGTATGTTCCTGATTAAGACTCAAGACATTCTCAACAGAGCGACGAATCGACGAGTCACTATGGAAAGGGACGCTAAGAAAAAGCGCGCCAAGCTGTTTCTTTCTTCTTCTTTTGTTCATTAGTTGTTTACATGCTTAGTGCATATCGCCACCTAATTGATGACCGTGATTTTTTTTCCATGTAATCTTTAATCCTTGAGAATGTGAATTATATTTTTTGTTTTATGCTAATTATATATTAAGTCATATCAGATATGTATTTTGATTTAGAATTTAGACATTATAGAAAATCCATGTGTGAGATAATATAACATGTAATAAATAAAATAAATAAATATTTATAAGTTAAACATTATTATACAGTTAACTCTTATATATGGCAATAAAAGAAATAATCATATTAGAATAATGTTACCTTATTTATTACTTATATTAGTGCTTCCTCATTAACATATAAAAAAAATATATATATATATAATAAGCTATATTACATATTGTAATATTATATAATGTTGTGTGCTATCTGTCACGCCACTGAAGGCTCGCTGAAGTGAACTAACCCTGGAACATAACCTGCTCCGGAGCAGGTTAAGTTCAGAGAGTGAGTTGCTATGACTACTAACATACCCTGAAAGTTACCTCCATTTTTGGAACCGAAAGTTGAGGTTATCCACTTACTTACTCTTAAACATACCCGGGTATGTCACATAACCTGCTTTCTGGAATACCCCCCTGGTACTTGAGCATTGTAGTTAATGACAATTCTGTTCAAACTTTCCTCACTATCTTTATATAAACCATTCGTAATTTGTATAAAAGTTTTATTTTTCTTGCTGCTAAATACACACCATGTAGTTTTGAGAGTGACGACTGTTTTAAAATGCAGGACAGGCTAAGGCTACATGCTAGCATATTATTTACTTAAAATTATTGATAGCATTAAAAATGAACAAACTTTTATTTATTGAATTTAAATAAAAATATTGAAATAAAATAGTAACAATAGTTTTTACTATGTAACTAAAATTTATACAGAGAACCATGTAATTTTACTGAAAACTGAAATTTTGGCACTACTAAACAACATTGCAACTTGTCACATTCAACAGAATTCCAGTGATGATTTTGCAACGACTTCAAATGTGGCTCATTTAATCAAGACTTAGTCTGAAGCATTTGGTTCGTGATGTTAGTTTTACTGCTTTGAGTTTTTATTTGTTATGAATAATCATATCTTTTGAATGGTGTCCAAGATTCACTAAATTATTTAAAGATATATGCATTATCATTTAGTTATTAAATATAAATCATTGTCATTGAAATCCTAGTAAAAAAACAACGACATTATCACATACAGTAATATTTTGGTCATATCACCTACCCCTATCCAGCACACACACACAGATGGAGAACAAATCTCACTTTAGACTGAGAAAGAGTGAAAGAGCAGACAGCTTCTGAACACTGTTTCATGTATGTTGTGTTTAACTGGCACATTTTTAAAGAAATACCATGTTACATACTAATATGTTGCTTGCAGAATTGCAAAAAATGCATAAACCCACACAGTGATGTGATTTAGCGTATGAGTGTGCCTTCCAGAAACATCCAGCCCAAACTCTCACTGGCACCCGGGCAGAACAGCTCGGATGGTCTAATTAGCTCTCGCAGAGCAACTTCCAGCTTACTACAGACTCCAGTCAAGGATGTGATAAATCCCCCATTTAATTCATCTAAAATACAAACAAAGATAATGAACCAATCTGGAGGGAAAGAGAAGCTTCACAGAGGGAAAAAAATTAACCATGAAAGCAATCCCACTTGAGCAAACAAAAATATCAGTGCGCTCTTTCCAATTAACTGGAATGGAGAATTGATGCTGCTAAAATGAAAAGTTTCAGATGATCAGGGATATTATGATGTTAGAAAGCTTTAAACATGCAGGTCTGCTTTGATAAGGTCACACACAGCAGGGAAAAATTATGTTAAATGCAAACATTGCACAAAACAAAACGTTCAAATGTTTCATATGCTCACAATACACAGTGCACGCAGGTCATTATCTATCTGTGATTAATGTCAAGCCACTTGCATTTCTACACCAAAACATTAATTACATTAATTACATTAATATGGTTTTTGTGATGATCATAAAGTGCTTTTTTTAATTTTTCATTTAATTTCAATATTTAATTTTAATTACATTTTTTGTTTACTTCTTTACTTGTGCCTAAAGTAAATCTGGGTGCAGAAGCAAACATTTTGCATGTTTTGTGTGTTAGTGATGAGACCGAACACTCACCTCCATAGTTGTCAAGTTACAGCGGTGAGTTCCTGCAAACCAGCCGCTGCTGGAGCACTGGTCAATGTCCACATCCTGCAGATTAACATCCACACGCACAACTCCTCTACACCACCACAGAAAGAGACAGAGACCGAGAGATTTAAATGAAAACATGACACTTTGATTTCAGGCGACATGAAAATCAACACATAGTGTGGCTTCTGTACCACCTTTGCAGTGTGAAGAGAGCTATCGATGAGCACAAATTATCATGCAAATATATGCAAGAATGAAGATCAGTGAATTTAAATATTAAGGTGCATATTCTAAGACTTGCTATACATATTAATCTAAAGATAAAAAAAAAACTCAAATACATTGCTAATGTATTATTTATATTTAAGCTCAAACTCATATATGCCTGCATAAGCACAACACTTTAACAGTACTTCATTGTTCATGGGAGGATCGCTTTGAACTTGAAACAGACAAAACTCACAAGCAAGCATGTATATAACATATTTCACCATGTTTTACTTCACTTGTAAAGGAGATGAGAATTGTAGTCTGCCCAGGTCAACCTTAAGAGCTTAACTCTCTGAAATTCAAAATAGAAAAACTGATATATATAGGAAGAAAAAGCTGAATATGTTACATTTTAATTCATTTTTAAATGAATTAAAAGTTATTGTTTCCCAATCACTCTTGAATGGTTTCACCCTCTGTAAAATATATATATATATATAATCATATAATATATATATACTATATATATATATATATATATATATATGACACATTGCAAATGACATTATCGAATTAAATTTAGTAGTTTATTATAGGACTTTTTATTTAGAGTTTTTGATTTTAGGTAAATGGTATATTTTAATTTTATTGAAAGATATGTTATATACAAGAGCTATAACAAGTCTCAGTTAGCTTAAACACAGTACACGTAGCAAGGGCTTTTAGATAATATAATAAATAAAAAGAAAACAGATAGAATAGAAAAAGAATAGAGCAAGCTAGTGTTAGAGGTCTTTTTTTGTTTTTTTGCTTCTGTTAATTGTATAATAAATGAAAAGAAAACAGATAGAATACAAAAAGATTAGAAAGCTAGTTATTTTTTATTTTATTTTTTTTAAATAGAATTAGAATAGTGAGTGCTAAAGTTAGAGGGTCAAATAAAGATGGAAGAGATGTGTTTTAAGCCAATTCTTGAAGATGGCTAATGACTCAGCTGCTCGGATTGAGTTGAGCAGGTCACTCCACCAGGAGGGAACATTTACACTCTAAAAAACACTGGGTTGTTTTTTCAACCCAAATGGTTGGGTTGTTTTAACACAATTTTGGGTTGAAAATTGGTCTCGATCATAAGGGGTTGGGAATGCGGACGTGAAAGAGAGCATGCACGCCACGTTAACATCAGACAACGTCAGTGCGAGAAGCCGCCATTTTCTCAACGTGAAAGAAGCGAGAAGCAAGTGAAAGACATTATAGTAAGTAAAGATTCAAAATGTAAAGTTATCATTCATTGTTTATGTCCGGGAGTATTTTGAGGTTTCATGAAAGACAGAAATAAAAGAGCTTATTTTGAAAAATACGCAGACAAGGTTTTCGTCTCAGAAACGGAGGTCTTTACTGAACGGAAGAGGTACTTTTAATATAATGTCTGTGAGTGTCTTATGTCATATTTACATAAGATTTTACAATATCTGCACTTTTTGAGGTGTTAATAGACGGTTATGGTTACGGTTACACTCGTGTTAATTTGTTATCTTATTTTTCGCGGTTAAACTGAATGTAGGTTAGTTTCCTAAAGGAAACGGCGTTATATAATAAAGACTAGCATAATTATTTTGAGGCTGTTGAAGTGTTAATTGTTAAAAGTAATGTTTTGCATGTAATATTTCAGACTTGTTGAGCTTGTGTCTTCATTGTGCCCGCGCCGGGAGTCCTGCTTCTGTGAGGAGGAGGCGGTTTTCTCAGCTTCTTCAGAAGAGAGGGAAAGACGGGTTTAAGGCAAGTAACATTAAACTTCATAATTCCATCATGTTATAATTTCTTTTTTTACTAAGACTAAAAGAATGTTAGTTTTTGTAGATGTTGAAAGCCAGAGACAAGATAACTTCATTCTTTTGAGAATGAAACTAACTTTGGAGTTAAGGACACTTAGAAGTCTGCTTGTGTGAGGAGGAGGCGGTTTTCTCAGCTTCTTTGGAAGAGAGGGAAATACAGTTTAAGGCGCGTAAATCATAATTCCATGTTATCAATTTTGTTTTTTGTTTTTTTGTTGTTTTTTTACTAAGAAACAAAAAACACATTTGCTTGCCCTCATGTCATTCCAAACCTTTAAGACTTTTGTCTGTCTTTACAACACAAATGAATATATTTTAAATTTTCTCACAATTTTTTGGTAATCCATTGAGAGTCAAGATAATTGGTATTTTCTAATGTTGGTAATAATACACTCTATGGTATTTTAGAAGTAATCCATTCCAATATTTATATATGAATAAATCTTAAATTATATGTGAACATGTCTGTTCAAAAGTAAATATTGGTCTCCCAGACTAGCATTGGAGGACAAATATTAAGAGAATATTAAATATATTTATTTGTGTTCCAAAAATAAGCAGAGTTTGTATGGGTCTGGAACAACATGGGGGAGAGTAAATTATGACCATTTTAATTTTTTGGTGAACTAACCCTTTGAAGAGCAGCCCTGCATGTACATGAACATTCATGAGGTATGTGAATGTCATGTCTGTTTGAATGTTTCAGTAAAGAATTAGCTTTCTGAAAGCAATATATTTATTCAAACAATATCACATGCCCTCACACTAGTGCTGCCATTATAGCATTCTGGAGCGCTGTGGTAGACAGAGACATTAAACAACCACACAAAGTGTTGAAATTATAAAGCAGATTATTTACCTATCCTTACAGATGTGAATACCTGAAAATGGATAGTTTAATTAAATGTTTTATTTTTTCAAATGTTTTTCTCTTTTTAGGCCACTGATGAAGAACAGGCGGTGACTGGGATGAATGCTGGTCAAAGAAGAGAATGTTATTTCCTCTAAACTGATGCAGCAGTGGTTTTAAAGGAGGACGCTGCCCTGGATGATGTAAAAGATGTCACATGTGCTGATGGGGCTTCTTCATGACTACATCAATTATGCTAAAGAGATCGTGAAAGTAGTCACATTGATGCATGATCTGTATCCATGGACTATGAATTAAACTGTAAGTGTATAATTTGTAAAAACAAAATGTTAAATACTTGTTCTGTGTTTTTTAGTAGAAATGGAGTTTACACTCTGTCATTCATGTTTATTATAAATTTCTTTCACACACACATGCGTCTGTTAAATGTTATAATATCAGTGTTAATGTTGTGGTTTATTTGTGTATACTGCCATGCCAGAATAGTTTGTAAAGAACTTAACTAATTGTACAATTATTGTATAATAGTGTTTTTGTATATTTTTATACAATATATCAAATTTACAAGAGAAGTCCAATTTGATCTTAAAAGTTATATTCAACAAATGTTCAATGCTTTATTTATAAACTCTGTAGCTGTTAATGCCATACTTTTCCGCATTTCATCTTGCATTCATGTTACTTTTTAACTGCTTTTTCTTGTTTTTAATAAATATTTACCTTTTGATAGTTATTATTTGTGTGTAAAAGTGATTTTAAAATTAAAAAGATTTGTAGGTTTAATTCCTAGCTCGATTTGGGCTCATTTCAGCCTCGCAATGTAGTAATTTTAAACCATAAAAAAGCTACCAGCGCTACCAACCCTTTTTGACCCAGCGCTGGGTTGCCAAAATAACCCAAATTGGGTTGTTTTAAACCCAGCAGTTTCTAGAGTGTGTGTATATAGTAGCAAAGGAGTAAATGAAACAAACACTATTGGAGTGCGTTTTACAATAAAATATTTTCTACTTTCTACTTGAAAATTCTGTTTAATTAAAAGTGTTACCTACCAATTCTTTGTAATAATTTCAGAAATGTATTCACAATTTAAAATTAAACAACATTTTCCAAAGTAAATTTGAAAAAATAAAAAATCTTTTTTTTAAAGTAAATCCTACACAATTTTTTTAGTTTACCATAACTACACTGTCTTTATTATAATAAATATTATAATATCATAACTTATAAATATATAATTTTTTCAACACACAGAGGAATGAAGCTGAAGTGTCAAATATGGTCTGAAATCAAAATACACATTTCATAGAATAATTACTGCATATTTACAATCACAGGAAATAGTAAAAAAAAAAAAAAAAAGATCAGTATAAATAGGTCCTTGAAATAATTGCAGGTTACTACTTGTTTTTTTTTTTTTTACCTTTTTTTAACCTACAAATTGACTAGTATATTGACTAAAAATAGAACATTAAAAAAAAAATTTAAAAAAAATTTGGGGGGGGGTTTTGCAATAGAGTCTTGTTTGCAGTTTCTTGGTGTCCTCTACATAGAAAATATCATAAAATATGAATTTAAAAAGACATTTTTTCCCTACTATTTGTTTATAATGCTCCAAACAATGTAATGTTAAAAAAGAAGCTTTTTTTAATGCTTCTCAGGATGTTATGAAAACATTCTTCAGAAAATTTGAAATCTACAGCAATTTCTAGATACAAAACAAACCTCAATGCATCCAATAGCTTCTGCAGTTTCACTTTTCTTTGGTGCAAAACACAGTCTCATTATGAGCTGCACGCTACACTTTGCAAGGGCATTTCAATTGCTCTTCCCCAGGGAATGACATCATTAGACTGAACAGAATCCCACTTTTTAGATTGCAAAAAGAAAAGTGTTTTTATAAACTCTGCGAGGCCATATTCAATCTGATTTGCAAATGCAGCTGGTTATATGATGTAAGATTTTCATGTAAGCATTCTCACTTTCTGATTTGGAGGGAAAAGCCAGCCCTCCGGTTCATTACGTGAAAATGAGAGTTGTTGGCTTTTACTCCAGATAGAGGTCCATTAGAGGGGCTTCTCTTTCAACATCCCATAAGCCATGTTATCTGAGACCCGTGGACCAGGCTGTTCCATATCGATGTTCTCTCATAATCTTACCACTTTTTTATATCACAAAGATGGTGGTGTCTGTTATAAAGGCACAATGTAACACAAAACTAACATACTTTCTATGTCCCTGTTGAAATGAATGAAGAACCACATCAGTCTCCAGCATCTAATTCAACTAACTCTAGAATCAATGCGTTGCTGTAAATGAACCTCTCCTTTCCATTTCCTGCCTGACAACAGCATGAAAGATGAGACCTGAAGAGTATGTGCCGCAAAATGAGAGACAGCACAACACATGTCTGTTTCCGAAGCTGAATAATAAATAAAAAAGGTATTCTGACTTTTTTCTCAGAATTGTGAGACATAAACGTGCAAGTGTGTGTTATGAAGTCAGAAATGCAAGATATTAACTCGCAGATCTGCTTTTTCTCTCGCAATTGTGAGTTTATATCTCACAATTCTGAAAATAAGAATTGTGAGATGTAAACATGCAATTTCGAGTTAAAGAATTTAGATTGACATTATCAATGTATTCAATCAATAAAGAATTATGAAATATAGAGATTGTAAGAAAATAACCCCATTTACTGTATTATTTGCCTAATGAATGACAATACAATTTGTAGTTTTAAACATATTCATAAAATATTTGTGTGTTCTCTTTATTATGACATCCGGTCTAGACATTTAAGCACTATTTATGTATAGAACACAACCACTGAAAAGTTTGAAAGTTTCAGCAAGTTATGCCGTGTTCCAGGCAACCCATAACCCGTGTTTTACCAACCTTCTACCTGTGAAAGTGCACCAGATGGGCAGTCAAACCCGTCACTTCCCACCCGTGAACTCGTACTAGATCGATGTACTCCCAGTTCCGGGCTCCGTCACATAGCCCCTGAAACAACTATGCCAGCCCCTACGGATAATATTGCCTACGGATGTGGTGTTTATGCAAGTGGTACACGCTGAGAAATAGACTTTAGGACAATATAACGTTGCAATAAATTTAATAATCTACAGTAGCTACAATTCCTTGCGCTCAGGCAGTTTGGCGTGACTTGCCTGGAACGCAACAAAGTCGTGAGTAGTGGTTTGAAGTTGTGATTTACGGGCTCAAAAGCCTGCCTGGAACACAGCATAAGATACTTCTGTTCTGCAAGGATGCACCGAATGTCAAAATTCAATGTTTCTTGGTTTTCTCAAAAATACTAAGCAGCACAACTATGTTAAACATTGATAATAATCAGAAATGTTTCTTGAGCTGCAATAAGAATGATTTCTGAAGGATCATGTGACACTGAAGACAAGTTCAGAAAGTGATGAAATTTTCCATGACATTCTAATTTATTTAGATGCACCTGTATATTCAAATAGAAAACAGTTATTTGAAATTGTAATAATCTTTCACAATATTCTGTTTCTATTGCATTTTTGATCAAATAATTGCAGGCTTAGTGAGCATAAGAGTCTTCAATAAATTAAACAATTTTACATATTTCAAACTTTTTATATACAGTAAATATTGTTATTAATTTTCTGGTGTTATTTTGAACAGTTTATGTGCTTGTTCCTCTGAAACTTCAACAACAGTTTCACACTGCAGGCTTTAATTAAAGGTTTCATTCTTATGAATGGATACATTTGTTCCTAGTTCTATTTTTTGATTTTCTTTTCATTTGGTGGCAGAGTCTGGAGCCGCAGGGGAATGACACTGATTGTTATGTGCATGAGCCCCCAAATCACTCCTCTCTGCTCATTTCTTCCCGTTTCATTTTCGACTCCAGCGAAGGCCCAAAGGCAGAAGCCATCTGTCTGCTGAGATATGAAACAAACACCTGCAGATAGCTGGAGCTGCCAGCGCTCTCTCTCTTATCTTTAGGCAAAGAAAATGGAGCATGAGCGCGAGAGAGAGAAAGAGAAAGAGAAAGAGTCACAGAGAAATGTGAGAATTATCTGCCCAACGCACTGCTCTTTCAAGTCGGGGGATTGTTAACTATGTTTACAATCCTGTTCTCAAACTCTATTACAATGTCTTGATGATCAAATGTATAAATAACTTACATAAGGATAAAAAAACTGATGTGAAACATACTGCAAGAAAAATGAGAACAGCAATCATAGGTTTTCACATTAAAACACAATGACAAACCAAAATCTACTCTGACGTGATGCATACTGCAAGTAACAAAGCTCCAAACAAAAGCATTATGCTTGCAATTTACAAAACTATTTTGCATTTCACTGACAGTTATAGCTATTTATAACATACAATGCATTGCCAGCCAAATATGTTTTTAATTTCAGAGGCTTGAAAATCCGGATTGTTGACAGATTGGAAATCCTCACAATATTCTGACATAAAAATGACATCCCATCATAAAATAAGACCATTCTTAGCCACACTATTCTCAGCTTTGAGTTTTGCTGCAGAAGTATCAGCTACATTCAGCTAATGTTGAAAGCTTACAAAGTTTTCAATCCCAATTACTTAGTGGTCAATAACCTGAAGAGTAGGGAGGAAAATGTTGCCATGTTGTTGTTTTAATCCTTGTGTTGCGTTCCAGTAAATTTGACCCAGAGAGGATTTTTTTTTTCCTGAAAATTTAATGCCAAAATTATTCAAAATAATGTTTTTTTGACTCAAAAATTGAGGTGCATCAGCTCAGATCACTCATTTCCAAATACAATACCGGTGATAATTCAAAGAAAACAAGTTGACAAAAAGACTGAATCCGATATTTGGTGAAATTTACAAGCTATCTTTGACCAGGAACAACAAGCACTTTTAACACTTCAAGACTTAAAATGATTTACAAAATGACGATTCTGTCATCATTTACACATCCTCGGTTGTTCTAAGCTGTTGAGACTTCTGGAACACAAATAAAGATACTGAATTCTTGCATAAATGTCTTATAGGTTTGGAACAACATGAAAGTGAGTAAATGATGACATGAATTTTCATTTTGGGTGAACTATCCATTTAACAGCTCACATATAAGAGTTTTACCAGGTTTTGGCAAACAGCTGCATGAATTTTCAGCTGAATGTTTTGTTCCAGGAGGGTCAGCATGCTTTTTCCAAAGGAGACAAAAATATAGCTTTGGAAGGAGTTGGTTTGTTTTCAGTTTGATTGACAGCAATGAACCCCACATGTCTGGCGCTAGACTAAAATATCCACCACTGAAGCATGCCAATTTATGCAGCAGACCATTAAATAAAACAGCACTAACCATATAAGTCTAAGTAGGCTATACAGACCTTATGTAAAACACTTAATTTGCTTCATTGTCTTTATGTAATGTGCTTCTAAAAAATGAAAGAAAGGGAATACAACTAAAGAAGAGCTGCACAATGACCTGAAAATTAAAGAGGACAATTTTGTCATCATTTACCTACTTTCAAGTTGTTTTAGACTTAGGATGTGTTTCCCATACAACAATGTAACTCGCTGCTTAACTACTATGTTTTGTGTTTCATTGTTTTACTGTTTAAATTTTGCTGCCTTTATAAAAGACTAATTAATGGTATTCCTGTTTTATGACAACTGACCCCACATAACAACTTGGCATGTGTTCACTAAACTAATCGTTCATTCTTAAGGAAATGTTTATATGTTTTTGTAGCCAAACCTTTAAGATACGTACCAACAGAAATGGACTTTTACAAATAATTCTGAAATAGATCATTAAAATTATTACAACAGTAGTATTTTCACCAGCTAAAAATGGATTTAAGTCAGTCATTTCTATCTTTTGCTTTAGTGAGTCAGAATTATCAGGTTACATTTGACACACTGACACACACTGAAATCAGTGTTGCCAACTTAGCGACTTTGTCGCTAGATTTAGCGACTTTTCAGACCCCCTTAGCGACATTTTTCGGAAAAAGCGACTAGCGACAAATCTAGCGACTTTCTTGGACAAATCTTATTTAGTCTCTGAGACTGTCTGGTACTGCCGCACGAGCGCGAGGTCTCTCTTTCCCAGCGCGCGCCTCTCTCTCTTCATTTGCTCTGTTCAGCGAGCGCAGAGAGGAGCAGCACTTTCAGTTAAAAAAATATATACTGTTGCTTCTAACTCTTTTACATGCGAGTATAGCCGAAATCACAGCACAACCATTGTCTTAATCATATGTGTATTTGATTTCATTAGACAATGTCGTGAATAGGATTTTAGTGCAGATTAATATCTTTAAGAGTGGGTTATGTGTTGTTAATGGACCGCGTTTCAGTCATTATAATATTAATTCCGTTGTTTGTAAACAGAAACATTAAAATATAATAATAAAAACAGTTTTATTGCGAATTTGGCTGCATTAAAATGCAGTATGTAAGCACAGGGAGGCAAGAAAATACGACGCACTTACGTCATGAATATGCTAATTAACGTATGACGTCATCTATCGACATTTAGCGACTTTTCAGGCGGGGTTTAGCTACTTTCCATTGAAAGAAGTTGGCAACACTGACTGAAATACTAGTGTTCTAACAGTTTTGGCCTTACAAATGTGAGTGACAACTTGCCCCGGTCTCCCCTACAATCATATCGAGTACGTGAACAACTGATCTCGCGTTAAACATATAAGCTACTTCATAGTGTTCAAACTAAAACGTGCTTGTCTTACAAAAACATGAATTTGGAGATTGTGAGTTCAGTTTAATTCTTGTTCAGTCTGTGTTGACTTCTTCTAAAGTTCTGCATTAAGAGTGTCTTACCTGAACTCCGGCGCCGTGGTATTCTTCAAACCATAGAAACCGGCGGAGAGCGTCAGCAGCCAGTGCGGCACAAAACTGCCGCGCTCGCACTCTAGATAGGGCGCAGACCACTTGACACGACTTCTGTCCAGAAAATATCCGCCCTGCGCTGCTGGAAACCCTCGACTTTTGGCCAGCCTCTGGGGTCTCTTGCGGTCCCGGAACTCGTTGTACCAGTCGGACTCATGCGTCCTGTTTTTAAGGCGATGGCGCGCGGTGTTGGACAGATCTTGAAGCACTATGCGCTCCTCGCCTCTGGTCGCCTGAAGGAACACCTGCGGACCGGGCGCCTCGGGAGACTCCGTGTGAAATGTGAGCACCGCCCGGTGGATTTTAGGATTCCCTTCCAACATGCTCGTCACCAGCGCGTGGTACCACTGGACATCCCTCCTCAGGTGCTGCTCCCTGGAGCTGTTGGACTGCAGGAGCATGTTTAGGAAGTTGGTGGCGTGCGCCATGGTGTCGAGGACGGCGTGGAGGGAGGAGTGCGAAGCGGCGTGAGCTCCACCGCGGAGGCTGCTCAGCTCGTACCTCCGAGAGCAGTTGACATGCTCCAGGGTGGACGAGTCCCCCGTGTGCAGGAAAGCGGTGACCACCCGCGGCAGATCCTCCTCGAGCTTATGCGCCACCGCCGTCCGCTCGGTGCTGGAGATGGTCGGCTCCTGGTGCATCGTCTCCATGGTGCTGTAAAGCGGATATTTAGCCTTGATTTCAGGATCTTTGTCGTTTTCGGACCATTCCACGTAGCCATAGTTTGATCCCTTCGAAATTCCCATTAGCAGAAGAAGGTAGAGCAGGAATGCATCCATGCCTCGACGCCAACGAGGACCGTGAACGTTCTCCATTGACATTCACTTCCTAAGTGCGTCCATTCCTCAGCTCAACGTAAACAGACGTGCATTGTCAAAAGTTACTCAAACCTAATGGTTCAATCAGACACATCCACACACCGACCACAACACCCACATCTGTGGATCTGACGCGTCAAGCCTCGTAGATCTTGGAGCGACTGTGGCAAATATCTACCGCATCGTTTCTGCTGTGGGTTACTGCAGCGTTCACTGCTCCCATCAGTAACGAATGCTCGCTCGGAGCTGGCGGGGGGCTGATTGTTTCCAAAAGCATCTTTCCCTCGTTACTGTACTGGAGACTTGTGAATGGCCATCGCTCCTGTCAGTCTTTGGTACTTGGGTGGGGTGAAGAGAGACAACAGACAAGGGATGTTGGGACGGGATGTTCTCATGGGCATATTAAGCACTCCTTGTCCATTCTTCTCCTCCATAATCTCATTGATATTAAAGATGCATTGTTTGCTATGCTAAATGTTACATTATTAGGGTAACATTAACCCTTTATGAAGCTGCACTGTAAAAAAAAAAAATGCACCTGAAAAATGTTGTACTACAAAAACGTTTATAATTTTATAACAGACGAATAATTAAAACACCTTTTCTGTACAATATGACTATTGTTAAAAATATATTTTTCTGAATAGAAAGTAAAGAACAAATGGACTTGTATGTGGATTTATTCTTTTTATCTGATATGTGCGTTGAGATGTTTATGTGGCATTTTGTTTGTTGCATAACATTTGTTTTAAATCAGCTTCATGATAATATGCAGAAAATAACTGTTCATTTCTTAAATATTCATCAGTTATGAAACATTAAATTTGAATTGTAAAGCAGCTCTACAGAAGAGAATAGTGTCAATTGGCATTATTCAGCTCAATTCTCAAATCATTGAGTCCTTTATCTGTTGCCTTCTTTGAAAAAGTCTTCTTGTCTGAATCAGGAAAGAAATGACAGATCAAGCACTGTTAAAAAATAAAAGAGTGCTAAACAAATAAGTGGTTTTGATGTTAGGGGACAACAGAGGTTGTTTTGTTTGTTTGTTTGTTTGTTTGTTTTGTTTTTACTGAAGGAAGTGTTATTATAGATTAAAGACTCAAGCAAAGGTTTAAAGTTGAAATGTCTTAATGCAATTGTTTCTACAAGCATTCAGTTTTTCACTTCAAAATGTTAACTGATGGACTGGAGTGGTGTGGATTATTTGTAGATTATTGTGATGTGTTTATCAGCTGTTTGGACTCTCATTCTGACGGAACCCATTCACTGCAGAGGATCTGTTGGTGAGCAAGTGATGCAATGCTACACTTCTTCAACTCTGTTCTGGTATTTATGTCTTTATTGTGGGATATTAAAAGATACCAAAATAATCCCACAAGGACTGTACAATCTGAAATCATCTATTACCAGGACCAGTAAATGATCTCAGTGAGGAAAATGGCTTATTAGACACTAAACAGTATCTTTAAAAAATAGCATTGGCTCAGGATAAATGCAACAGAAGTCATATATTATTAACTATACATACAATAATGTGAATGTAGTACACCCTTATGTATACTGCAGTTTTTTGTTTTGTTTTTTGAGCACATTATGACACTTATTTGAGACTGGTATTTTACCACAAAAAAAAATAAATAAATAAATAAATAAAACAAAAATAAAGGGAATAACAAATGACACTAGTGTTTTGTACAGCTTTAATAAGCAGAAATGGACATTTTTTGTACACGCTACATTTATCACTACACAAAGTGCCTAAAATTTGAGCTAACTGCAAATTATGATTAAGGCTACACTTATAGGCCTAATGTAAATCTGAGTAAATTGGTCTGATTTCGTCATAAGCATTGGAGTACATGGTACCAAGCCAAGATCAGAGCCCCTCAGAAGAAGGGTTATTGAGACTTATAAGTCTGTCGAATCAATTTCAAGCTGTTTAAAACTCACCTACAGATTTGGTCTACAATGGTCCTCAAAAAACCTCATGATTAAAACCAAACATTTGAGAAAAAGAATCTCAACTGAAAAACCAAGGTGGAGGAGGTGTTGTGGTTCTGATCATGGAGGAAAAGTTATTGTCTAAAGAAATTTATTGCAAACCAAAACAGAAACACAACAATCTACATTACAACAAAGATTACAAGCATATACACTAACACTAAAAAGGTTTTGTTGTCATGTTTTGAACATCCAAACCCAATACTTAAATCATTACGTTCTTATTATTTGCAAGTTGATGATTTTTAATGAAAAATCTATAACTGTTTAAATAGACATGCAATTGCATAACAAAATAAAAAAAAAAACTTTTCATGTGATCATACAACTAAAACCTATAAGTACTGTAAATCTGTAAATAAATGTTGTTTTTCTAAGTTGTTAAAAAAAAGATTATTGGATTGCATTTCATTATAAATATTTTTTTTTTTTTACTTTAAAATTTCAAGTTTAATTCAGTGTATTACGTGCTATTGCTTTGTAATTGCTTGTGAAATCTGTTACTACAATTTTGATTACTAATGCATATATTTATTAACATATTATTTAATTTTTATAATATGTATGGCCAGAAGTATGTGTAACTTTGCAGGTTCGGCTTCTAGTCATTTTTGTTGAAGACAAATTTTAGCAGTCAAGCAATAGAGCCTTTATTTTATTATGGAAAGTAAAAAAAAACATCAACAATAAGTTGTCTATAATAAATGATATGATGTATATTATGTTTTAAAGTGGATTGCATTCATTACACGCATCTCATCTGTATTGCACGACTTTTCATGTGGGATTTTGCAGAGCTTAAGCTGAACAGTGAAGTTGAGACAGTCAACAGGCAAAAAAAAAAAAAAAGAAAAAAAACAAACCTTTTGCAGCCGAGAATATTATTGGTATTGTTGGGGAAATAATTTAACTACAGATAGACATGTAATGAACAAGTGCTAGGGAATGCACTGAACCCAAACTTTCTCACTTGAGCCCAAATTAAATTAAAGAGTCATCGAACCACTCAGTGATGACGTCCACCATGCAGACTGACTAGATCATTATGCTTATACAGGTTTGCATGTGATTTTAGGACCCCATTGCATATGAACAAAAGTAAATGCATATTTTATTATAGTAATATAAACTCACTTTATTTTGTACTGTATATTCATATAATCTATTTTTAAAAAATCAGCAATGCATTTGAGTTTGTAAAGATGTACTTTTTTAGATTTTAAATACTTTATCAGCAATACAGTCATTTACAGCATAGTGCCTAATTTATACTGAAAACGATGTTTCCTGGACCTGCTAAAGTAGTTTTGAGATTAACATCTTTTTATTTTTATGCAAGCAAATTTATGCTAAATTGTGTGGGAAATGTATATATGCGAGCAATGCAATGAATTGCCTTTCCTTTTGAGAAGTTAATGGCAATCAATTTGCATGTGGATTCATTTTGAAATGACACTACAATTATCACTGACTTTGGATGTGTTTACATAACACGCTTGTTAGCTTCTTGTTTTTAGTATTGATCAGTTTTAACAGTGAAATGAAAAATCAGCTTTATAGATGGAATTTCTATCAGAATTTGATACCCATATTAAAAGATCATAATTATATGAGACGAGTTAGATGCCACTTTAGGATTTACCAGTGAATCTTTATTAGCCTAGTGCCAATACTTGTTCTGTAGGAATAATGTCTTTGTACTGCAGTTAAATTACATCTCACAGGAAATGATAGTACAAACCCGATTCCAAAAAAGTTGGGACACTGTACAAATTGTGAGTAAAAAAGGAATGGAATAATTTACAAATCTCATAAACTTATATTTTATTCACAATAGAATATAGATAACATATCACATATTGAACAGCTGGAGGATCAATTGGCAACATGATTAGGTATAAAAAGAGCCTCTCAGAGTGGCAGTGTCTCTCAGAAGTCAAGATGGGCAGAGGATCACCAATTCCCCCAATGCTGTGGCGAAAAATAGTGGAGCAATATCAGAAAGGAGTTTCTCAGAGAAAAATTGCAAAGAGTTTGAAGTTATCATCACCTACAGTGTATAATATCATCCAAAGATTCAGAGAATCTGGAACAATCTCTGTGGGTAAGGGTCAAGGCCAGAAAACCATACTGGATGCCCGTGATCTTCGGGCCCTTAGACAGCACTGCATCACATACAGGAATGCTACTGTAATGGAAATCACAACATGGGCTCAGGAATACTTCCAGAAAACATTGTCGGTGAACACAATCCACCGTGTCATTAGCTGTTGCCGGCTAAAATTCTATAGGTCAAAAAAGAAGCCATATCTAAACATGATCCAGAAGCGCAGGCGTTTTCTCTGGGCCAAGGCTCATTTAAAATGGACTGTGGCAAAGTGGAAAACTGTTCTGTGGTCAGACGAATCAAAATTTTAAGTTCTTTTTGGTAAACTGAGACGCCATGTCATCCAGACTAAAGAGGACAAGGACATCCCAAGTTGTTATCAGCGCTCAGTTCAGAAGCCTGCATCTCTGATGGTATGGGGTTGCATGAGTGCGTGTGGCATGGGCAGCTTACACATCTGGAAAGGCACCATCAATGCTGAAAGGTATATCCAAGTTCTAGAACAACATATGCTCCCATCCAGACGTCGTCTCTGTAAGGGAAGAACTTGCATTTTCAAACATGACAATGCCAGACCACATACTGCATCAATTACAACATCATGGCTGCGTAGAAGAAGGATCCGGGTACTGAAATGTCCAGCCTGCAGTCCAGATCTTTCATCCATAGAAAACATTTGGCGCATCATAAAGAGGAAGATGTGACAAAGAAGACCTAAGACAGTTGAGCAACTAGAAGTCTGTATTGGACAAGAATGGGACAACATTCCTATTCCTAAACTTGAGCAACTTGTCTCCTCAATCCCCAGACGTTTGCAGACTGTTATAAAAAGAAGAGGGGATGCCACACAGTGGTAAACATGGCCTTGTCCCAACTTTTTTGAGATGTGTTGATGCCATGAAATTTAAAATCAACTTATTTTTCTCTTAAAATTATACATTTTCTCAGTTTAATCATTTGATATGTCATCTATGTTGTATTCTGAATAAAATATTGAAATTTGAAACTTCCACATCATTGCATTCTGTTTTTATTCACAATTTGTACAGTGTCCCAACTTTTTTGGAATCGGGTTTGTAAATAATATTTTTAATTTATGATGACAAGAAGGATTGTTTTACCGGTATGACTATGAAGCATGTAGATATAGTGTTAATGTTTTCACTTTTTGGAACAAAGTGGACAGTTAGACTTTTTTGTGCTGTCTTGGGATTTTTCAGGACAGAGAGACTGGCCAGAAATATCATGGATGATCTTGGCGATCATGACATCGTGGTGCTGTGTGCAGGGAGGCTATCAGCTCTGCGCTGACCTGCTGGACTCCATCAAAGTCTAGTGCCGAAGCTCCAACAAGACCCTTCCCATGTGGGGTGGACTCCATCTGGCTCAAGAGCTACCAGGTGAGCACGCATGGAGTTTCTTTGTTTCTTTGATATCTTGTTCCATAGATGCTGTTTTTCCATTTTCCTCCGAATTTGAATGTAGAGTGAATTGAAAATGTTTTTCCTAAGCGTTTTACACGCTGAAACAGCATGAAACTGCTTCGACCAGGCGATCGTGCATGTGGACACAAAGATTTTCTTTTACAAATGCCACTTTGTTTGAGTGTATTGTATGTATTTAGTCAACAGAGGGCGTCATGACTTTATATTTGGCATGCTCTGTATCTCAGACTGTGAAGTCAGTTGATTTCCATATCAGCTTTGAGGGCTTTTTTTCCAGCTCTGCTGACATTTTTCAAATAAAGCCTATGTTTGTTGAACCCATGTGAATCTAGGTTAACTGTCATTTACTAAATCACTTTGTCTGGAAAGCATCCACTTAATTTAATAATAACAGACACTAACTTATGACACTAACTTGATCTGATGTCTTAACTCTTTTATAGTAAATGGTAATAATCTTTTCAGACACATTGGTCCCAGTAAATATGAACTAAATGTTTTTGTGTGTGTGTGTGTGTGTGTGTGTGTGTGTGTGTGTGTGTGTGTGTGTGTGTGTGTGTGTGTGTGTGTGTGTGTGAGTGAGTGTGTTTATGTGGTTTATGAGGACACAAATTTGTATAATGACATGGTTATGACATAGGTATTACAATGAGGAGGTGATTTATGAGGACATTTCCAGTGTCCCCGTAATTCAAAAGGCTTATAAGTCATTCAGAATGAGTTTTTTTTAAAAATCCAAAAATGCACAAAGTTTCCTGTGAGGGGTAGAGTTAGGTGTAGGGTTGGGGTAGGGCAATAGAAAATACAGTTTGTACAGAATAAAAACCATTACGCCTATGGAGAGTCCCCATAAACCACATATACCAACATGTGTGTGTGTGTGTTGATTTGTTTTTCCCTTTTAATGAAATATTAAATGAAATACTAATAATATTTGACTTCTGTTTTCACACAAGTATGACCAGTCAGCTCAAGTTCTTCACATAGAAGGAGTGGAAAACCTGTCTGTGCTGAGTGATAAAGTAAAAACAAACTTCACATGAAAACTGGCCAATTAATGTCACTATGCAAAAAGTGACATTAATTTCTTTATGAGAAATATCATGTTTTTTTCATGTGAAATTTGACCTGGACATGTTTTTTAAGATTCACCTTTTGAAGTTAATTTAATTTAACTAGGCCAAATGTGTTAGTTAGGAGCACTGAGAGATGTGTGCGTGTGTCTTGTGATAGACATGACTGAGAGAGTTTGTCATCGTTTTATGATGTATAATCTTCAGTAAGAGGATTGATCTGCTCAGATGCTCAGGTAATTGGATTTCCCAGCAGAGCTCAGGATTGTGATACAGACACAGTTCATTAAAGCGTCTTTTGTCTTTTTATTCTTCCCTGAATATGAGTTCCCTCTGTTTTAACTTGGAAATTGAATCCTGGGAAATAATCATAGTCAATAATTTTTTTTTTTTTTTTTTTTTTGCTCATGTGATGGGATACACACCATAATAAAGATTTTAGAATTTATAATAATTTAAATTTATAAATTTTCATTATTATCATTTTTTTTTTTAAAGTTACATGTTGTTAAAAAAAGTCTCTAACCTAGCCCATGGTTAAATCTACTGGAAACAGGGAATGTTTTACCCCAAAATAAATTATTTAAAAAATATTTAAGCACAATCCCACAAATTCTCATTAGCGCAGTGCATCCGGATGGTTTACTTCCGAGTTGTTTTTGTATTTTCCCACAATTATACTGACCTAGTCTGAGTACAGTGCTGATTTTGTTGTTGTTTGTCTATGTGAGTTATTTTTATAGTTAGTATTCTGTTATATATATTCGGAGCGTTTTGTCTTTCTTCACATGTCCTGAAGAACATCCTGATTGTGGAGGTACATCTGCTGTCTGTCTGGATAAACTCACTCTCTCAGTCACTTTAATAACCTTTCAAATGAAGAAAGGCCTTTCAGATGCTTTATAGAAGATTCCTCCGCTTACTGCCCCTCTCTCTCAATATGCTTGAACATTTTAGAGGTCAGTCAATCATGTACCATTTTGTGCCCCTGTTTATTCAAGCAAGAAAACTGCATCAAGAAGCAGCAAGAAGCCAGAGGATTGTTTTTAGTCTTAATGTCTATTTTTGCTAACTTGCTGCTTTTAATGATGCCATACGTGCCCTACATTTTCTTTTCTACATTTGTTTTTAATGCATTTGATTTTCTTTGTACACAGTCTGATACAAGTGCAAAAGTTCTGCAAAATCAGGGGCTTACATTAAATCAATTATGTTTGTATTTGTAAACATATAATACTGTTCAAAAGTGTGCATTATTACTTACTTATTTTTTATTATTTGTTAAAGGAAATGGTAACACTTTAGTATACAGACCGATTCGCACTATTAGCTAGCATGCCTGTTATTAACATATTGGCTGTTTATTAGTATTTATAAAGCACATATTCTACACCCCAATACTACACAATACCTAAACTACAACTACCTTACTAACTATTAATAAGCAGCCAATTAGGAGTCTGAGGGAAAAGTTGTAGTTAATGGTTTGTTAATAACAGGAATTGAACCTTAAAAAGTGTAACTAAAGAAATAAAACTTTTATGCAGTAAATTGATCCAAAGTGACAGTAAAGACTCTGTGTTACAAAGGATTTTTATTTCAAATAAATGCTGTTCTTTTGAGGATCCGGAAAAAATTTAAATATTAAATATTTTAGCATCAAAATTATTTTCACCAACAATATAATAAGAATTGTGAAATATCACTATTCTTTTTGAATAAAATCCAACATGGGTGAGCAAAAGAGAATTTTAAACCTTACCGAGCCCAAACTTTTGAATAATATAATATAATATAATATAATATAATATAATATAATATAATATAATATAATATAATATAATATAATATAATTACAATATAACATAATATAATGTAACAACACAATACAATACAACACAATATAATATAATATAATATAATATAATATAATATAATATAATATAATATAATATAATATAATATAATATAATATAATATAATATAATATAATATAATATAATATAATATAATATGTTTGCTATTATATCAATGAATTAAACTTGTTTGTGATTTATAAATGATGATGATTTTCTTATGGAGTACAGTAATATTTGATAAGACACATTGCAGTACATAACAGCTAACTCATGCATTTTAGTGTTTATTTTGTGCCTCTGAGATATGATGATTTCATGCAATACCAAGATGACTGAAGTCCTGTCAAGTGTGCTTCTTAAGCTGAAAGTGAGCGACAGCCTCCCACATGAAAGACCATGAAGACTCTGCTGGATCACGTTGAAGCCTTCAGGCCCAAGATGATCAAAGTAGCTGGGTGAGTCCACAGAGAGATAGACCAGTACAGGCCTGAGCTCACCTTCTTTAGCCAGTCAGTGCAGGAGTGTATGAATATTGTTTGCAGAAAACTTGCACATATTACCAACACAACTAGTGTTTTTGTGGGGCTCATTTTGTGTCTGTCACAGTTTGCTGGTCAAACGGGTGCCCAGTGGGACCGGATATCTGCCAGACTGTAAGTGATGATTACATACATCATCTAAACTAATGCAAATGTATGTGAATAATATTGTATTAATAAAATGGATAATATACTTTTAACCCTGTAAGGTAGTTAGTAAGGTAGTTGTAGTTTAGGTATTGTGTAGGATTAAGGATGTAGAATATGGTCATGCAGAATATGTGCTTTATAAATGTAACCCTGGACTTAAGTGTCAATTTTTGGAAATTGAGATTTATACATCATCTGAAAGCTGAAAGCAATATAGGACAATATTTGGCCGAGATACAACTATTTGAAAATCTGGAATCTGAGGGTGCAAAAAAATAAAAATACCGAGAAAATCACCTTTAAAATTGTTCAAATGAATTCTTAGCAATGCATATTACTAATCATAAATGAAGTTTTGATATATTTACGGTAGGAAATTTACAAAATATCTTCATGGAACATGATCTTTACTTAATATACTAGTGATTTATGGAATTAAAGAAACTCGGTAATTTTGACCCATACAATGTTTTTTTGGCCATTGCTACAAATATACCCCAGAGACTTAAGACTGCTTTTGTGCTCCAGGGTCACAAATATTAATAAACAGCCAATATGTTGATAATAGGCATTCTAATAAGCGACTAGTTAATAGTGAGAATTGGTCCCTATACTAAAGAATTTTAGAATAATTGTAAAAATGTCCACCTGCTGTGAAATCTTTACTAATTGTTATAAAGTAAGCATAATAACTTTTATATTGTTAATATATTTCAGAAAGAAAATTACTGGATTGAAGCAACTTACATTTACTTTAATATCCATATATATTTTTTTAGAAAATCATATTAAAATGCAAGTATCAAATATGATCCATCAGGCTTTTGAGAAACATTTATTTGTTCATCTCTTAATCGTCATTTTATCTCATTACATAATATGTTTTTTGCTCATATCCTCTAACTAAGACATTTGATTAGGAGATATAGAGTGACAACTGATATTAATATGCATTTTATAGAAGTATTCTGCCATACTGTAATAAGATCTCCTTAATTTACACTACACTCAGAAATTAATCTCACTTTGTTTTTGTTCATGTAAATATCAACAACTGTCCCAAACGGCATATTTTTAAATCAATATCTGTATACAACTGAGGGTTTATCCTCCTCCAGTTTCAGCTCCATATTCTCTCTGTATGAGCTGTAAAAGACGGATGTATCAGATATGATATTCAACACTTTTTTTTACAGGTTCAGTAGACTGTTCCATTTAAAAAAAAAAGTGATTTTTTTTTACTATTATTTCATATTTCAGGCTTTACAGGGTTAAGAGCCCTGTTGTCTGATTTTTCCCTCGAAAACAATAGTCTGAAACACCAAGATGTCCCAAACACAGATGAACATATCCATTTCATTCATATGTCATATTTGTTCCAGATGTTGGATTTGAGATCCCCAATTGTTTTGTGGTCGGCTATGCTTTGGATTAAAACGAATACTTCAGAGATATCAATGTAAGAGCCTGTTTATGAACATTTAAACTGTTACACTGACTGAAATTGACACCTTGATGGCTTCATTCGGGCTGTAAAAGTGTACGCAAATGTTGTTAGTCACTTCTGTCAAAGAGCTTTATGAAGCTTAATGTGAGAATATCCCCAGATGAAGGACTCGCCCCTTGTGTCAACATATTCCACAGTCTGGACGTGACAACTGCTGTGAGATCAGCGTGTGCAGAACTTCTCTAGTTTGTTTGCTTGAACTGCGGTGACGTATTACTGAGCCGAGCCTGTAATGTCTACTCAAAGCGTGAAATGACAGACAGCATTAGCACTGTGAGAATTAGGGAAGAAAAGTCTCTCTGCAGCTGCACAGTTGTCCATCTGTCTCCATTTGGAGGCCTGGTTGCTAGGGGTAAGTGAGCTGTTGTGAAAAATGACACCCACTTCAGAGAATGCCCTGGGCTGTTCAACTCAATTATCCAACAATCTAGAATCTATCTCTCACATGCGTACGTCACAGACAGTAGTGCCGCTCTGAAATCTAGTGAGCTGCCTACATAGACAGCATTTTCAGGCATCATAGGCACACTCACAACATAATGTATTTTCGAAGTGAATCCAGTAATATTATGAAATATTATTACAATAACTTAATTATTTTAATGTATTTTAAAATGTTATTTATATTTTGATGTCACCATTTGAATTTTTAGCATATGTCACATGATTGTTCAAAAAAGTCATTCCAATATGCTGATTTGCTGCTCAAGAACATTGTTGATCATTATCAATGTTGTGCACAAATGGAATGTTCAAAAGAACAGTTTTTCAATTAAAATAGATTTTGCTAATAATTTCTAATAAATCATTTATTTAAAAAATTAAATAAATACATACTTGGCATGTAATAAAATGCACAAAAAATATATTAAAAATGGGCCTTATGTATATTTAAATACTAGATTATCATTAAAAAGGGGGGAAAAACCTTACTGACTGCAAACTTTAAAATGTAAATTCATTTTAAAATAAAAAATAATCAAAATAAAACACTTGGTGAAGAAGTGGAATATTTTATTAGTTTAATAATATAATTTTTTTATTTGTTTAACTGCGTCATTTGACCATTAACTGACAACAGATGTGTTCAATTATGGAAATATTTCTCAGGGGGAACTTCAAGTAAATATGTTAGGTCAAAGGGGTTCAGGTGACAAAAAAAATCAACCAAGAGTGGAGGATCTTCATGTGAGGAGTGCTTTTTGTGTGAGACAGAACTGATGTCTGTAGAGACTGTCTTTCCCCTGATAACCAAGCCTGCTTGGAATATTTGTTTAATGGATTTCTGTTTAATTTCTGTTTTCATCTAGCTATCTTTGTCCATTGTTGCGCTTGTGATGTGTTTAGTGTGCAGTGGTTCTATTGAGAGCTTACTACGAGAGGGAAACAGAAATACGAGATCTGAAGAAGATGATCTCACTCGTATATGAGTGTCTGAAGGCTGACTGGAGGATGGAAGATATCCGTGGATCTCACATATGTGTTATCAAGCACCTTTATCAAAAGAATATCTCCTGTTCTCCTTACGTTCAATATGGAACGGTTTCACTGGTTAGAAATTAAGTACTGGGTTACATGATCTCTCTGTATGCAGAAGTAAACAGTACATAACATCCTAACATACTCTCGCTGTAATATATATATATATATATATATATATATATATATATATATATATATATATATACATATATATATATGTAAGCTATTTAGACATTAAAGGGATAGTTGACCAGAAGTTTTATAGGTTTGGAATGACATGAGGGTGAGTGAATGATAACAGAATGAACATTTTTGAGTAAACTGTCCCTTTAAGACTAAATGTGTCTCATTTTAACAAGTGGCCATCATAATAGGGTGTTGTTTTAATGCAAATATGAATTGTGTTCCATTCAGTAATGGAAAGCTGTTTACACTGATTATTCACCAGCAGAAGCTAAATATGAACTACAGCTTAAGAAACTGTTGGGCAACTTTTGTGGAAGTTTACATTTATGTGAATTTTATACATTTTATAATATTTCCATGTAACGACATTAAAATTTTATGCATTTGTATTCATCACTTACATAATTTTTCGTTGATCTGTTTTGAACAATAGTGATGAAAGACTGCTTGTTTGGTTATGGATCACTTTCTGTGGTATTGTTACTTCAGAAGACGACTCAAACATGCCACACACCTGTACACACACACACAATGGGATGAAGTGGAACAAAGTTTGCCTGGGTGTGTGTTATGTAAGCGCGTCTGTTGCTCATTGTTTTCTCTGCCTAGCCTCTTCTGCTCGTCTGACTGCTGCTCGTGTTCAGTGCCGGTGAAAAATGTGTTGATGTCGATGTTCCTATTGCAGAGCAACTGTAAATCAGGGCCTACAATACCTGATCCAAAATCTATAGAATAAGCTAAAAATGGATTCAAATCGAGCAAAGTTTAATGAACTGCCTACATTTCAGGGCATCATAGGCATATTCGGGTCACAAAAACTGTGCCAAAAAGCACAGATGCACAAAATTGTGCAGACTTCTAAGACACTTTCTTTTGGCCCAGAGTTTCATACAATGAATCTCTCACATCTTTTACCCTATAGAGTTACTACAGTATCAGGCAATGTTACTATCTGTTATGTGACCATGTGGAACTAGTTAAAGCTCAAATAAGCATTTAAGGTCAACTCCTACTTTGTGTTGAGTTTCCACCCAAATTAAAGTACACTACCACCATCTGTAAAGTTGGTTTCAAGGAATTGAGTCATGGCATATGTTTAAGCCTGTGAGCTTCCTGTTACAGTGGTGTAGAAGTGGTGCATTTCTGTAATGTGTCAGTTCTGGCCTCTAGTTAAAGATAGACAGTGTATTGTGTATTCGACTGACTCTGCTGGAGGTTGGAAGGTTCTCTGTCTAGACTGGATACTTCAGGAAATGACAAAAGTAATTCATGTTGCCTCCTTGAATGTCTGATAGCTACGCAGAGAGATGCACAGACAAAAGAAGAGGCCGAAACTCAACAAACAGACTATAAATATGTATTTTCCTTCACCCTAAAATCACTCTTGTCTGTGCAAATAACTCCTGCTGTGATTATGTAAAACCAGCAAACCTGTTTGCGTATGCAAGGACATTAAAAAAGAATGTAGATCCAAAACTAGGCTTCACATTAGTAACATATAGACAACATTTATTTTAAAATATAGTCCCCCTACAAAAAGATGCTTTACTACTCAAATAACACACACTGACAATATAGGCAATAATACCTCAGAAGTATTAGGCTTCTAAAGCATTGTAGTCTTTATTACAGTGTAATTAGTAATAATGATCAACTAAACATTCATTTTAAATATGCTTATTTCAATACAATAAAAAGCATAGTGCAGGGGTGGCACATTTTCGTAAGTCTTTACTGACACCTTTGATCGGTTTAATGCATCTTTTCTGAATAAAAGTATTAATACACATACATATATTTTTCAGGCTCTTTTGACCTGGGCCGGTCAGACAGCTGCATAGCAACTCACTAAAAACCACTCACAATACCTTAGCAACCATATGGCCGATGGCAATGCCACATGGCAAGCAAGCCCCACTCACACTGTAAAATCTAGTTTATATGGACCCTCATTTACGTGGCTTTCACAAAACCAAGAAAGGAAAAAAGGAGCACACAAAGGCAACATGAAGCTGCTGTCCTGATGTTTTAGTTTTGTTCTCATGATTTGCCAGATAAATAAAAATGGGGCATTGGTAGAGTGAGTGGACATTCACAATAGAAGATGGGTGGCACCGTCGAGCCTGATTCATACACCTGACATATGACTCCAGCATTTAAATAGCAAGAGGGAGTTTCAGTGTGCTGTGAAAACAAAGCGTCCCTCTCTCTGTTGGGTTGTTTAACCACAGTTTTTGTTGGGTTTGTTCACTATTTCCCAGCGCAGGGGGTGTCTGTGGTGTGTATGTTGTGTTATGTTGTGTGCACAGCCTCAAAAAAAATCTGTAGTAAACAAAGCTGTGACCTTCCACATTATAATAAAGGCAGGCTAATCTGAGTATGATATTAGTAATATAATCTCTGTGGGAGTCACGTATGTCTAAAAAGACCTTCCCAAGCACACAATCTTGCTTTTTATGCAATGAATTAGAACAGACTTCATCTAAACAAAGATGGACACTGTTTCTGTTTTCCGGTTATAACTGGCAGGCGTATATCCAAGTTGGTCATAAGGAGGACATGCAGCTGACTGACATTCTTCCTGGGATGGCTGCTTCCCGAGAGAGTGTCTGCCACGGCTCGGGCTCCATTTCAGATCCGACTGCAGAGAGAGAGGAATTCCCTGGGCTGGGAAGTATTGTGAAAGTCCCTGGTCAGGAACAAAGGCCACCCAATCCCTGAAACAGGTGGCCCCTTCGGCTGGCCATGAATGAAAGGAACTTTTGTGCATGCCTCTAGAAACTAAACACTTTTTCACAGGCCTCTCTTTTCAAGTTGTCGCCCGCTCTCTCTTTCTCGCTTTGTGATCTATCTATCTATCTATCTATCTATCTATCTATCTATCTATCTATCTATCTATCTATCTATCTATCTATCTATCTATCTATCTATCTATCTATCTATCTATCTATCTATCTATCTATCTATCTATCTATCTATCATTTGTCTGTCTGTCTGTCTGTCTGTTCATCTTTATACTTTCGTAAAATCATATAAACAAAAGTGGTACCATACTAAATTTGTAATTTCTTCAGTTCAGTATATATACACAGTAGTCAACATTTGAAGTGGATCTAAACCTTTCATCAAAGTTGTCCTAAAACCTAAAACAAAATGTGTTCTTGTCTTAGGACAACTTTTATAGACTTTTTTGACTTTGAATGTTTACTACAGTTGAATATATTTTAAAATGTAATTCCTGTGATTTCAAAGCTGAATTTTTAGCATCATTACTCCAGTCACATGATCCTTCAGAAATCATTCTAATATTCTGATTTGCTGCTCAAAATAACATTTATTATTATTGTTGAAAACAACTGAGTATAATTTTTTCAAGTTTCTTTGATGAATAAAATGTTCATAAGAACATCTTTTGTAAAATTATATATGTCTTTTAACATGCCTTTTGATCAATTTACAGCATCCTTACTAAATAAAAGTATTAATTTCTATAACTAGAAATTAATACTTTAATACCCCCCCCCCCATGTTTTGGATCAAATAAATGCAGGCTTGGTGAGCAGAAGAGAATTCTTTAAAAAGCATGAAGTATCCTACTGTTCAAAAACTTTTGGCTGGAAGTATGTGTGTGTGTATAATATATATATATATATATATATATATATATATATATATATATATATATATATATATATATATATATATATATATATATATATATATATATATATATATAGTATTTTAGTAGTTTATACTATAATACTCTTTAAAACCCATATATAGTTTAATATTTAGAAGTATTAATCTATATACTTAAAAAAAATGCTTCTTAAAATAATATTGTAGTACGATATTACAAGATGAATTGTGCATGTCACTTATAATCTGCTAAATACTGACACTGACTTAAGTGTACTGGGATTTTAATTAGATGATGGATGCAGTGTGGTGAAGCTCTGTGAGATTGTGAGCATAGCAGCCGCTCCTCTTGCGTCTGCTTTGCGAGACACAGTGTGTGTGCGCAGACATTCCACAGCCACTGCCAATCGCATGCCAAAACTGCCCGACCCTGCTTTGAACCGGGCCAACATGTGACTCCAGTAATCCAGACAAACAGTTGTATTTGAGAGAGAGCGAGCAAGAATTTGAGGGATTTTGTCCATGAACAGAAGTATATAATTATTCTAGACTGTCATTGTCCATGTAATTGTTGACAGATGTATAGAATCGAAAAATGCTCTATATAGAATGAAAGCCGACTGACTTGGGAGTCTATACATAAAATATCTATATCTATGACTTTATGAAAACCAATATAGGATATCAAGTATAAATAGCAAATATTTAACAGTGTCCAGTAATTTAGGTTAGTTTTGGGGGAAGAGTAGGATACCACAAACAGTTTCTTTGTATTGTCTGGTCAAACTGTGTCACAGGGTGAGATATAAACAGCAGCACTGTCCATTTTTGTGTGTGTGTGTGTGTGTGTGTGTTTGGAGACAAAACGTCCTAACAAGATGTTCCATCCCACACCATTGCTCCATTTGTACTGGTAGCATATGACAACTAAACAAAGATGGGAGGAGAACACATCCCCACAGGCATAGAGTCTGTCGACTTTAACCCTCATCTTCTGTATAGTGTCTGATTCTAAAACATATTTAATATATAAAGTACTGGGTTGATACTTCATGACTTTTACTAATCCTATACGAGAAATGATTCTAAACAAACTTTCAATTTCATAACATGCATCCAGTATGTAGCAAGTGTTTCAGAGACCCCAAATAAACATGAATAAATTGCTATGAATTTCTACTAAGATTCTCTTGTTTTGTGTACACAGTGTCGTGGTCCAGTTTCAGTTATTATTTTATTTTTATTTTTATTTTATTTTATTTTGTCTGCAATGTGTTTTGTTGGGGACCAAATTAGCTCTAAACTGAAAACTTGCTATAATGGATACAGATTTATTATTTTGCTAATACTAAAAACATTAAAACAAACAAACAAATAAAAAACTTTAATTTCCATTTCTATTTTTTTTTATCTGGTTCAACTTGATATAGTAAAAATAATTAAAAAGCTGAAGAAGAAAAAAAGAATAAAAACTATTACTATAACTAAGACATATTCAAAATGAACGAATGAATGAATGGATAAATAAATGGACAAAACACAACAAATTTGCTAAAACATTAGCTGAAATTAAAATAAAACCTAATAAAATTTAATTCAAATTATTTGTGAAAATCATATATAGGCCTAAAATAATACTGAATGGATAACATTACAGTTACATTTCCAAAAAGTCCCTATTTTGTTGCAAATAAGCACTTCAAAAATTATAAAACAGTATTGTTCATAAAAACGCTAGATGTGTTAAGGAAAAAAAAACACTGAGAAGTGAGAAATAAAAGGAAAACTGTATTTTTTTTTTATTGTCTTGATAGCGATAACAGATTGTTTAAAGAAAATAGAATTTGTAACAACGCAAATGATTGGCTGAAATTTAAACGTGAAGTGTTAGGAAGAACCTGATTGGACGTGGGCTCCCTCAGCTAGAGAAGGGTGGCGTTTCCAAGGATTCCGAGTGCGCTCAAGCCCCATCCAACGAGTGCCGCGCGCGTGTGCGTCGAGTTGGACCGGGGAACAGGGAAACTTTCGTACAGTTTTTATCCACCAAAAACACTCGGACTGAGGACAAGACACGGACCTATCCTGTCGCTTTGACAGTTCTGACGACTTAATGAGTTTTTTGGTGCGCAATGGGCGTTTACGGCGTTACATCAGCGCTTTATTCCCAACAGGTAGGTGCTGGCTAGCCATTACAATACCAGTTAGCCTTTACTTTGTTTTGCTAGCTACTCATGCTAACCAGAGCCCAAGGTTTTTATATTCCTCAAAACACTCAAACTTCGCCCAACACGCGACGGACTTCATGTGTTCGCTCGTTAAAATCAAGTTCGACACTTTTAAAGTGTATATAAAAAGAGTCGGTCGTGTTTGAATACACGACATCAATTCACAGCAGAAAGTTTCCTGGGCTGTTAGCCGCTCACACACACACCAGTTGAGTCTGACCACACCACATCAAACGTCTCCGCTTACAATCCGATTAGACTCTCTGCCCAGGGTTATCATTTTATTTTTTAACAAGATTAAACTTGTTTAATTAGCTCGTGTGCGCGATACCTCACAGTTTGATACCTCTGAGATTTGAATAAAGAAAATGTGAGGCGCATGTAACAATGTGGCAGACGGGAAAGACTCACGTTTTGCTGGAATAAGTGATTTTTAGGGTGTTTTTATTGGCCGAATTCTATTGGTTAACGGGGTTACTTTAAGGCACCTGTCAAAAAAAATAAACCAAAACAAATCGGAAATCGCGTCGGAACGTCTTTAGATATCTTAAAGTGTGCAGAGAACTGTGAATTGATTACAGATATAATGTAATTTTCACTCTGAAGATTAAAAACTAAAAAAAAAAAAAAAAAAAAAAAAGTAAAGTAAAAGTTGCTGTCAAAAATATAAACATTAAATTAATGTGCTATAGTATGATAATGGCAAATAGTATTTTTTTTTTAAGTAAATAAATGTTTAATGTGTGTGTGTGTTTAAATTTGATCCTCTAGGGTCTTTTACCCAAACATGTGGAAATCCAAATCCAGTTGGATATTGAAGTGTGATCTTGGAGCTGATATGAGGAGATTTCTCTAGATGTGGGCTGCAGCGGTGAAATGATGGCAACACATTGGAGGAATTCAGGTGATGAGGAAGAGCTGGATTATGCTGCCGCATCTCCGCACTGTGAGGTGAGACCCGTGGTTTATCCTACTGGATGCTTATTGAAGAAAAATCCCTGCTGGAGGGTCACAGTGGTGATGGATCATGGATCATCATCATAATCCTTTGGGTTACCAGCCCAGATCTGCCACTGTGAACATAGGGCTAATACCAATTGTGTGATCTACCATCCATTAATGTTTCTTAAATAGAGAAGTAGGATTTATTTTTTTGTTGGAGCCATATTTCACACTTATGTTGGCGCGTGTAGCACTGGTTTGGAGGAGAAAAACTTTATGAAACTGGAGTGTCATAGGCATAAAAGTTGTTAGAGGACCTGTGTTACACAGAAGATGTTTTTATTTAATAGACAGTTTGTCTTTGATTTGGATTTACATCAGTGAGTGTACATTATCTGTAGTGAGTGTGACTTCACTTTAGTCATATAGTGAGTACAGGAAAAACACTATTAAAAGGTCATTAACCTCAGTGAAACACACCCTGTCATTCATCAGAAGTTTGCCATAAATGAGGTATGGTGTGAGATGATTTTAGATGTAAACAGACGATGAATTTCTACTTCTGTTTCCCTTCTGTGAGACTTTTGGTCATGGACTTTGTTCTTTCTAGGGGATTTCAGGCATCAATCTGATGCACATTGTGGAAGCAAAATTAAGAGCCCCTCCAAGCCCCGAAAGTGAACAGAGTAAATATTCAATGACTTGTACCTGGACTTCAAAGCTAAAGCTCTTTTTAATTGTCAGTACACATCACATTCACATTGGTGTTTTTAGCAATTCAAACAGTTTGAATGTAATAATACAAATAATAACAGAACTAATTATTTTATAGTATTATTACTACTATTTTGAAATTCTGTAATCATCTGAACACAGTGCCTTGATTCACTGTGAAACGTGCAGCGCAGCAGACAATATACCTAGTTAAATCACTGCCTTTTTGATTAAACAAGTGCAAACAACCATATCTTAAGTTTGATTTTAGTTCATAGCCAAAGCAACTGAACAAATGCAACGTAGGTCTTTTATGTTTTTATGAGAAGTGTAAGGTAAATATATTTTCGGGTTTATTATGAAAATGTCCGCCAAAGTGGAATTAATGGGAAACACTGTTCTGACTAACAGAGTTCAATTGGAAGAATCCTAGCAGCAACATGTTATTAGGGTCATAAGATTGAATTAAGTTGTGCTGTTGTGCGGCCTGCACGAGCTGTGCTGCTTCCTCATCCAGATCTGCTCATTATTCCTGAATGCCAGCTGTGAAAGTAATGCCTTACCTCTTCTCTCAAATTGAAGAAATTATCTTTTTTTCCAGAGTTATGTTATGTGGTATTATCCATGCATTGCAGTAGCTACTTTGTTTGATGGATATATCACTGAGGTTTTGTTCATAGCCAAGTGTGCTAAACCTGTTTTCTTATGTGGTGACTTTGTATATCAATTTTTTATTTTTAAGTCCAGACTGGAGTTTGTCTAGAAGGTTTTTAATTTCCATTAATGTTTTGACTCATGATGAACATTGTTGTTCTGCAAACAGGACCCATGTGATGCATGTGCATTTCGGCATGAAACCAGGCTGGATTTTTCCATACTTTTTCACAGCCTGGAGTTTATTTGCTGTCTGAGATTCCTTTGTACTTCAAGAGAAACATGAAGGACTGTAATCTGTAATCACAAGTGTGTGCCTCAGAAGAAATGAAATTCTTTGGATGCTCTTGAAGGAAATTCCCTGGCAGGCGAGGAGCATCCGTTTATCTGCGCGCGAGCTGTGGGGGAAGCTTTTCTAAACAGTCTGAACCACACAGTCAGATCGCAGTGCAGCTACAACGCAAACAGCTGGTGTGAAACCTCTTCCTTTAAACACATGGTCAATGTGGGGACCATCTGAATGCTGACTCTGTCAAATAATATGTGCAATATTTCTTTTGCTGTGTAGTTGGGTATTAACTTATGGCTTTCAGCGTGGGTTGTGCCGACTTGACCTTGAATAGTAAGATTTGTTTAGTTTTTTTTTTTTTGTAAGTTAAGTAGTAACACTGACCCTCTTTTGTCTTGCTCTCAGTTTGAGCAGTCAGGCATGGTCTGGATCTTTTCCTGCAGGCGTGAATGTGGTCAGTGATTTGGTTTCGTTTTTCATTTCAGTTTGTATTGCTCATATAAGCAGGGTTTTCCCATTTAAAAAGAAAGTGAAAGTGAAAGTGAAAAAGTGAAAGTCGTGACATTTGTCAAGTATGGTAACCCATACTCGAAATTGGTGCTCTGCATTTAACCCATCCAAGTGCACACACAGAGCAGTGAGAAGTGAACACACCGTGAACACACACCCGGAGCAGTGGGCAGCTATATATCCAGCGCCCGGGGAGCAATTGGGGGTTCAGTGCCTTGCTCAAGGGCACTTCAGCCATGGGTAGAGGGTGGGAAGGGAGCGCTGTTCATTCACTCCCTCCCACCTACAACTCCTGCCAGCACCGAGACTCGAACCTGCGACCTTCTGGTTACAAGTCCAAATCTCTAACCATTAGGCCACGGCTGCCCCCGAAGAAAGTGAAGTGGGCTAAATGAAAAAAAGGTACGCAAGTCCTAGTGATTTATGTCTGGTATCGATATCCTGCTGTGATATTAGTTCACTCCCATGAATCAACATTTTTGTGCTCAGCCTGCCGAATCTTTCCACTGGCCTTCTGAATGAAGACCTTTGTATAGACCTCTGTACGCATTCAAGGCGGGTTGAAGGTCATCTATTTATAGCATCTGCTGATTTGTGCTCACATCAGCCCTCCCCTTTAATCTAATATTCAGCACTGTCTCTGTTTTTCTGCTGAAATAGAGGGACAGGATGTCTCTCTTCTGCCAGTGGTAGGTCTGTCTTCATTAGGAGTTTCATACTGCGTGATGAGGAAAGGAAACCTGTTGCTTGCATGTTGATTAGATGAGCTGAAGATTTAATGTGTGAATGGGAAGATTTAAGTCTTTTGTTTAGCTTAGTGCTTGTTTTACATGGCTCAGCTGAACCTATGTTGATAGAAGACTAAAATGTGGAACTCTGTGGTAACACTGTTTTTTGAATAGTAACTTTTTTCCTGTTTAGGTTGTTACACAAGTGACACATTTTATATTGACAGTCCTCTGTGTAAATAATATTACCTCATTGTGATTGGCCTGCAGTGCTCCGTTACTCATTTTCAGAGTTTTAAAGCTCATCATTAGGGGTGTTGAAATTAATGTTGCACCGTAGATCACTGATAAGCTACGCAATATCGCGTTTATTATCGAAGGCGATTCATCTGCGATAATGAACACGATATTGCTTGTCAGTGATCTACGGCTCTGTCTATTAAATGCCGCTCCATTTGAAAGCAGGTGATGGAGATTTAGCGGTAATCAGGGAACCGGCTTTACTGACGAAATGCGCGTGACAATCGCATGCAATATATCGCCCAGCCCTAGTTTCACATATAAATGTGGCAAGGCTTCAGTAAATTGGACTGTTGTTTTGGAAACTGAGTCTGTTGTCTTGATATAGTTTTTATTGTATGGAAAACAATCTTCAGCCAGGAGGTTCATTAAAACCTCTCTTGTTGTGTTCCATGGAACAATGAAAGTCATACAGGTTTGGAATAACAAAAAGGTGAGTAAATGTTGACAGAATGTTTGTTTTTGAAACTCTGGAAATCCCCATCTCTTTCCAACTCAGAATTTACTGGACATGGGGAATACATTTTTGTGAAAAAGTAATGTTGAGTCTTTCTGCATTTCTAGAATTGAGTAGAATGAGTAGATGGTTCAGTACTTACTCTTACAAAAATATTTTAATAGGCATCATCCTGTTGTTGTCGAATGTTAAGACCATTTCCTTGTGAAATGCATTTTTGAGTAGATTAATGAGCTGGGTGGAGGCGGAGCTGGTCTCTAACTCACTTTATGTGTTTATAAATTCTGTTTTGGTGCTTCGGGCATTTCTTGATTTTCTGGTTGACCACAGTTTCCTCATTGAATAAAACGACACTGGAGGGCTTGACTAATGCTTCCTCCTAGTCCTACTACTTCACTATTGGATAACTAATTTTAATGCGTTTATTAGTGTAAAAGTATCATTGATTAAAATTGATTTAAGCATAATCTGGATTAAAGGATTAGCTGATCCAAATGAAAATTGTGTCCTCATTTACTCACCCTTATGTTGTTCCAAAATTTTCGTCTGCAGGACTAAGAAGATATTTTGAAGAATGTTGGTAGCCAAACAATTTGTGACCTATGACTTTTATAATATGGACAACCTTTTTTTTATGTATTTTTGAAGAAAATGTATGTAGTTTGGAACTGTATTACGGCTGTTTCACACTGAGCGCGATGCAGAAAAGTGAGGTGAATTGCTGACAGACGGTGCTTTCACACCGAGTGTGAACCAATTGATCGGCTTCTGCTAATTCACACCTGCACGCTAGGTGGCACCAACCAGCAATGCATTTGTCCTCCGATATGTATCTTGTATGTGGTCCGCTGCTCAATATACAGCTCTAAATTAAGGCAAATAAAGTTTGGTTCTACACCAGAAACACAAGCTATCTATAATGCTTACAAGTATACATCTTAAAATATAAATAGAGGTAAAATTAGCATCAAGCTACATTTGAAAATGCATGTGATTATTTATGTTTTTGCTTAAAACCCACTTTAAAACCGTCATCGAGTGCTTGTAATAACTTCCGTTTGTGATCTTAAGTGGACTTTTATTCTATAATAGGTAGATATGTACTCATGTACTGTGTTTTTATTTATTTATTTTTTGGCGTTTTATGCCATTTTATTTAGATAGGACAGTAGGTTGACAGGAAGTGAAGTGGGTGAGAGAGAGGGGGGTGGGATCAGGAAAGGTCCACAAGCCGGGACTCAAACTCGGGATGCCTGAAGCGCAACAGTGCTACATGTTGGCGCACTGCCCACGAGGTCATCGGCGCCGACTGAATGTTTTATAATGGATTGAATGTGACACCTGCTTCTCATTCGTCATTAACATCCTTTATTGTTATAAAAAATATCATGAGCTGCATAAAACACATACAGAAAACATTTCTTCATAATCATAGGTCTATTTGCTTTCATATTTCATGTATAGAAAAATTATTCTCTCATTTTTTCATATGTAATGGCAGGAGATATTATCCCGTGATTGGCAGATCTTGAGTGAAAGCGCTCTGACTCATAACACTCAAGCATCTGGAAGAAAACGGACAGTGCTCTTCAGATCAAATTCAGTGGTGAATTAATACAAATGATATTCTGAAAAAGAACTTGTGAGAATAAATCTGTTCTCAGATACCAATGATAACAAGAACACATCATCACTCTCGGGATACTCTTCTTCAGTGTTTGTTTTCACTGGTTTTCAAAACTTATAAATTGGACGGCCTGTTTAGTCACGGAGCGTGGATAAAATCTACACACAGGATGAAAAAATCCTGCGGCGAATTTTCGCATTCAGTGTGAAAAGGTCTTTAGGGTGAGTAATCTTGATGAAAGAATTTTTATTTTTGGGTGGACTATCCTTTAATTTTACTGGATGACTTACTCATTTACAAGAAACAATGGATGAGTGTTCCAGCAATAAACACTTCATACTGAGCATGTTCTGGATTATATATTTCAAGATTGTTTGAGTCTTGACCTGAATGTACATGGAAGTAAGTCATATGTATTTGTTTTAGCATTCTTAGCTTTTGGATTATTCCCATTTCACAGCCGTTACAGATCTTCATATGATTAACTCATCGGCCAGAAGGCAAAATAGATTCTCAATTCAATAGAGAAAGACAAATTGGTTCCAGCTACCACTTCATGCCTTAAAGGAACAGCATGCCAGACATTCTTAGTTAATTTAGAGTTTATTTATTTAGGAAGAATAAGCACTGACTCATGTAATGACAGAAAATACATTATAGGAAAAGTATACTGTGTAAAAATTATACTATTTTTATTATGTTAAAATTATACTATATTTTACTATGTTAAACAGTTTGGTGTGAGAATGTCAGACATTCTAGTTTGAGTTTTCTGAGTGGTTGTCATTGCTGATGTCACCCAGTCCCTTGTTTCAAGCCTATAGGTGCTGCTTGTATTCATGCTTATCCTCTGGATGCACCTCTTGTGCGACGTGTCCAGCTGAACACACTGCTATCATTACATGACTATAATTCTAAATTTCTGGAAGGACAGGAGCCTGGAGAATGAGCTTGTGGAAATTATAGCTTATCCAACTGTTGCTTTCTAATAACAGAACCCTTCAGCTTTCTGATGCGAGCCCAACCACCCTCCACACACCTCCAGGAGCACAACACATTGCCCAGGTGCATCTGCGCTCATCATAAATTATTTACAGGCTTATTGCATACCCTGGAAGAACTGCAGCTCCTTACTAATCCAGAACAAAAGGATGGTGTGTACGAAGAGTATCACAGATATTAGCAGTATTGGTGCTTAGCTTTCATCACAAGGGGTGTCTGTACAATGTGGTTTGACATAACTGGCATTTTATACTACTGCTGTTCATCAGTCTATGAATATATACAAGATGCTCTAACGTAATAGATGTAATCATCATTAATTACATAAATACATTGATTTGCATGAAATTGGTTAATGCGTTGCACATCACAGAGAGCAAGCCAAACATTTGTGGTTAAAAAATGAATAAATATACATTTAGCCTTATATAGGCTAATTTTTTTTTTTGTTTGTTTGTTTTTTCTTCAGAAAATGACTGATTGTTTCGCTAGATAAAACCCTTATTCCTCGGCTGGGATCGTTGAAATTGCATTTTGAACTTTCAAATCATTGGCCACATTGAAGTCCATGTATGGACAAAAATCCTGGAATGTTTTCCTCAAAAAAAAATGTAATTTCTTTGCGACTGAAGAAAGAAAGACATGAACATGTTGGATGACATGTGGGTGAGTAAATGATCAGGAAATGTTTATCCTGGAAGGTAGGGGTGCTCTGATTGATCGGCTACCGATTACTATCATTCGATAATCACTCTGGGGAGTTTGATCGGCCGTCTCTATAAAGACCGATCGCATAAACCGATCTCAAGCTGATGTCGTGCCTGCCGTGAGAGGTTTGGCATGACATGTAGCAGGTGCCGTCTCAGTCTCTGTCTGGCATGGGTGAAATAATTATAATGCTGAAGGTGAGGTACAATTCATATTTCTTAATCAAATAACTAGGGCTGGGAAAAAATTAATTATTGAGAGCTGATTTTTCGATTAATAATTTTTTTAAATGACATCGATTTGATATCGATTCTCAAAAGCTGCGAATCAGTCTTTTCCGGTATTTATTTCAGCAAACTAGGGATGTCAAATTTCGATTATTTCCATGATCGATCGTCGTTTAAATTAACGATCAATTAATCGATTAATCGTTAACCATAATGCTGCAAAACGCTCTATTGCAGGCACGCAGTCACCGACATGACAGGATGTGCAAAAGCCACACACACACAAAAGGCTTTCTCACTTGAATTAAATGGGTTTTAGTCTGAATAAAATGCTAGTAGCAGGATTATAAAATGAATAGATGTGATTATGAGTATTTGATTAAACGAAGAGAGCGCGCCATACGTTTGAGGTCATTTTAGTTTGTTGACTGTTTTCTATCCCGCACGGAGACCGCTGAACGCGCCTCTTTAAATGGTTTTGTGGTGCTCGTTGTTGTATTTTAAAACACAATTGCAATGTTTTCAACTGACATTATGGTATTTAAAATAAAATTATCCCAAACGTAACTGTGGCGCGCGTGTGACTGCGCTGCACATTAATTAAGTGAACTACATCGGCGCTGCTGCACCAAAACACACTGTTGCTCACATGAATTCGATCCTGCTGGATTCTGTCCTAGAAAATGTCAGATTTTTATTTTTTGCGTTCCGTTAGGCTATTTGTTTTTAATAATCCGACATACAGTGCATTAGATCGTGACAGTGCATGCGTGCATGAGGACGAGCGAGCGCGGCTTTGGCTAGATTTATTTGGAGGTTATTGCTCACGTCTCATTCGGGACAAATCCAAATGTTTCTATATTCGCAATGTATTTGAATGTTAAACTATTATTTATCATGTAAACTAGGCTTGTACTTTACACGTATTCGCATATAGACGGAAAAGATCATCCTCTTCACATGAGCAAAAACGTCTTTGGCATAACAGCAGAGTGGACCGGTATACCACGGTCTATTTAAACTGACAAGTGTACCTAACCCTTTAAATCTTTAGTGGACTATTTTATTTTGATAATGAACAGACTGCGATGTAAGTTCGAATCGCTAGAATATACGTGTGCAGCAGGCTCCGGCGCGATCGAAACAGCTGAGACATTAAAAAAAACCTTTTCCGCAAAAGTGTTTCCTTTCATTTGTGCGCACACACAATAAAAACAGAAGGTTTGTGCTCTTTTAAAATAAAGGAAACAAACAGAATGCGTTGTCATCCTTTTTCTTTTCTTTCCGTGAACACATTATGGATTCTGTTTTAAATCCGTTATCTTAATTATTTAAGTCAGATATATTTCGCATTTAAAAAAAAATTTCGCATATTAAAACAATTATGAAAACAAATTGTTATTTTTATGTTGGGCCTATTACTTAGGCTACATAGGCTATAAATTTTCTTTAAAGCATTCCATTTTGTCCCAGGGCTTGAGAATGTGCCCTAGTTACTGTAGGTCCATGCAGAAACTTGTGAACGATGCTCGGCGTCACCGTTTAGTGACATCACTGAATGCTCCGGGAAAACGTATTGTGTCTGTCACACAGCGCCTATTAACACATTTACAAATTATAAGCTCTGGTTATGACAAGTGTGGTATAAAAGCTTTGTTTATTAGAGGAAAAATAGGAAATGTTAGATTGCGAGCATGCCTCTGGATGCCGTTACAGCCCATAGCCTTCATTTACGCGGCTTTGTTCTGGTTTGCCAGTTGGTCACGAATTTCCACAAATTCAATAACATATAGGCATTGTTTCTTTTCCTAAATCTTCACAGTCTAACCCTCTAATTTCGCAGGTTTATTTTATTATTTTTCACTTTTAATCACTGTTTTCGCATCTCTTACTTTGGTAAACATGGGATGGGAAATTAAAGATTTAATGAATTAAGAATTTGTTCGATTTATTCATTTGTTCCCTTATTTCACTTAAACCATGGGTTATTTAGGGAACAAAATTAATGAAACATGGACAGTTGCCACAAATTAATAAGTCATAATGAATTAACAAGTAATAGGATAGCCTTTCTGTCCTGTGTCCCGCAGCCCTGCAAAGCGCACGATATGAAACAGTTATCTGATGAAATGACTGAGTTACTACATTTCTATTGCTTTCCATGTTGAAGAACTTTGTTGTTTCTATTTTAATGTACTTTAAAGTTTAAATCACATTAAAAGCTTAATTTGTACATTGTGAATGATGATGCTTTTATATACCGTCATCGTCACTCACAGCCACTCGCACGTGTTTTGCGCATGAGCCGCACGCAGCCCAACATTAAATCGGTTAACCGACCATCGACAGCCTTAATCGATTGCATCTCTTATCGACAATTAATCGATCATCGATTAATCGTTGACATCCCTACAGCAAACATTTAAAAGAAGATCTGATTAATGTGAATCTTTTCATTAGTCTTCTCCACTAGATGTCACCCTCTTATTTACCTTGCGCAATGTTACAACAGAAAGCCTGTCACTCATTCAGTTTTTATCATGGCGGAGATACTGTTGACAAGAACCAAGAACGAAGCAGTATGCGCGATTCGCAATGCTCAGGTAAATTTCAGTAGTAATACTACAAATCTGCAGAAGCATTTGTCATCACGCATAAAGGCGGCGTAATTTCCGCAATGAATGAATGAATGGCAGATGGTGCAACGCACTGTTTTGTTGACACAAGCACGGACAACACTTGTGGTGTTTTCAGCCTCTGTCATCTCACTATGATAATATGAATACCCAGCTGCTCTGAGAGTCACTTCATTAGCATTTTACCGTTTAATCTGACAAAACTACCGTCATATCACATACACAGCAGCTGCAAGTTCTTCACAGCAACCAGTCAAAATAAAAGTTTTTCACGTGAAGAAATTGTCAAAAATATATTACTTTTTGGCAGTCTTAAGACTCAATGTAACAACAATGCTACCATTACTACTACTACTACTAAATATTAATAAATCTTTATTTTTAAAGGAATAATCACATTTGTTTTCTTTTTCATTTTAACTGTAAACCTCTGTTGTGGGTTTTTCATTTGACTAGGATAAATTAAATTGTTTTATGCCTTCATCTGATTACCAGAAAAATGAAGAAGAATATTTTATATGGCCCTATTATTGTTAAAAATGACCCTATACAAAAAAAGAAAAGGTTTAAAATACAGGCCGGTGGCTCTTAATTTCATTTTATAAATTCACCAAAAATATCAATAGCATTTCTATTAAAACTATATTCACTGAATGTAATAAAAAATTAAAAAATTTAAAAATTGAGAATCAAACAAGAGCTTGTGAATCAGAATCGAATCGAGACATCTGAATTGATACCCAGCCCTACAAATAACTTATAAAGTAAATTTTTGAGACATAATTTCACAAACAGCATGAGTGAATCACCACACGCTCGCTCTCCCTTTCAAAATGGCTTCAGATCACATTGCGTCTGTGCTATAAGCGAGCTGCATGCTGCACAGTTGACACAGGAGTAGTCACTTGCACAAATGAGTAGGCCTGTCAAAATGGCTGAAAAACTAGATTTGAATTTTGTATTTAAATATTATTGAAAGTCAAATTATATTCTAATTTAAAATGCGTAATTTCATTTAGGGTGAAGGAAAGGTTTTGGATTCCCTCCTGAGGTCACTAGAAAGCTCTTGATTCGATTCTTGGTTCGATTCGTGATTTTTTTTTGTTTCTTTTTTTTATTACATTTTGAAAATCGATATCGAATCAACGTCATTTAATTTTTTTTTTTATAATTTCCCAGCCCTAATTCAAAGCATAAGATAACGTGACTATCTGTGAAAAAGTGCATAATGTTTAAAATAATGTTTATAAACCATTTATAATTAGTTAAGTTGCTTAAACAACTATAAACAAAACAGCATCATGTATGTATGCATAGTTTAATACAAAGCACTGAAAGCCAGAGAAGGGGTCTTTTACTTTACTTTAGCTTGAAAACGTACTAAAGTGGCAAGTATAAACCAGGCTCTGTCTATGCTCTACACTCTACGAGCTGACAGAGCCTCTCTGAATTCTGACTCCTGCTACAATGTGCCGTGGCTCTGCAAAGTGCGCTGTATGGAGCAGATGCTTTGGAGCAGCGCAAACAGCTATTCACTCGCACAAATGCGACCACGTCAAATTTGAAATCGCACATTCTCAGAAAAATGGTCGCAAATGTCTAGAGCCTGGAAAAATAGTATTTCTGTATCTTGTGTGATTTTGTCAACGATAATGAGTGTTTTGCTGATTGTGATTCCTTTTGTGATATTTGCCCTTTGATGTAAACATTCTTCTAATCAAATTAGTTTGAATCATTGCTCTTATTTATTGTCTAATATTGTCTGATATGTGTAGTTGAGTAAAATACTCATCCATCAGGTGGTTAGGAGGAACATGTCTGTTATGCATGAGTGGCACGTTTACTTAAACACAGTCCAATACAATGGAAAGAGAAGGCAGGCCAGGCAAACACACACACACACACACACACACACAAAGTAGGGCCTTTCGCATCACTTTAGTTCCAGAACTAAATGTACATTACTAAAGTACTGGGACGATTTTTGCACAAACTATTTCCCAGTACCATTTAAAGGGTTGCATTCGCACAGACAGTTTGTACTGGGAACAGTACAGTGTGTATCGTTCAACAACGGAAACAAAGAAGAACAACTTTAACAACAGGAGGATAAAAAAAATCGCACCCAGTTCCGGCGGTGCGAAAACTACAAAAAGTGGGTAGTTCCACAATTAGTTCTGGTACTATGAAAAGGTTCCCGTGGTGCGAAAGGCCCTAATGTGAGTCTTCTGTGTTTTGAAGGTATTTAGCCTTAAATTATGTAAAAGGAACAGCAAAAAATATTTTACAGTTTCATAGCATTCATCATTTGTTATCTTACATTCCCCAAATCCTTTTATCACGCACAAAATGAAAATAAAGAAAAATCGCAAGCATCACAAAAATAGTTAAAAATGGCATTATTTACTCAACTCGAGTTGTTCTAAACCCGTATGTCAAGCTCCAAGAAGAAAAAAAAGTAATTTTTTCTTAATCAAAAAGTGATATATTAATGTGTCGCTTAGGGGTGGGAATCTATGGGTATCTCACAATTCGTTTAAGATTCAGAGGCCCACGGTTTGATTTGATTATGATTAACGATGCATCGATGAATCACAATGTTGTCATACATCCTGTACATCTATTAGAGGAGGGAATCTTCAGGCACTTCACGATCCGATTCGATTTTGATTCTGGGAGTCACGATCCAATTCCAAAATGATTCTTGATCTACATTTTTTTTCCCCAATTAATTCTTCTGCTGTGCAAAAACATCAAAATTTTACATCTTAATCAAAATTGCAATTATATGTTTTTTTGTTTATAGTTGGAATCTCTGTATGTCAGTACTTTCATCTTAAAAATAGGGGTGTGAACCTTCACTGGTTTCACAATTTAATTCAATTACGATTATCATTATCAACTCAATATCACGATGTGTCACATTCTCAGTTTTCAATATTACTGCACATGGCTACATTTTCATATAAATTTTATATCACATTATTTTGTGCAAAATTATTATTATTATTTTTTATATTATATAAGCACAGCAGGCTATTTTTTAAAACAATTACTTATTTAAAATAAGTGTTCTTTAAGTGTCCGAAAGTTTACAGACAATAGTTGAGGATTTTTCTTTTTTTTTCCTCAGCTTTATTGCCGTTTGATTATTACTGATGAGATCATAGACAGTGACAGCTTTAACAGGCTGCATTCACACTAATGCACAGATCCATTTCGATATCAGATGTTTTGTCCTGCTCTGAAAACATCACTGACTGTGTGTACGTAGGGCTGGACAATATATCGAACGGTATGATCATGCGCATCTCGTCAGTAAATCTGGTTCCATGATTAGCGGTAAATCCCCATCACCTGCTTTCAAATGGAGCTGCAGTTAATACACAGAGCCGTAGTTCACTGAGAAGCTACGCTATATCGAGTTCATTATTAAAGGCGATTCATCTTCAATAATGAACTCGATATAGCGTAGCTTCTCAGTGAACTACGGCTCTGTGTATTAACTGCAGCTCCATTTGAAAGCAGGTGATGGCGATTTAGCGCTAATCATGGAACCGGCTTTACTGACGAGATGCGCATGATCATATCGTTCGATATATTGTCCAGCCCTATGTGTACGTCAATTTCGTATAAAAGTATTCGAAAATGCAAGTGCATTTAACTGCAGCTGCAATTGAGCTTCACAACAACAAACACAAAGCGCATGTAAAAGTCTGTCAGTGCGCGAGTTTCATGCATCTAGTAGTACAGCATTCCAAATGGCATAAATGAAAGCATATCTAAAGTAAAACACGCCGGGTGGAAGCACAGAGCGTCAAGCAATGTGCACGTGTCTCACAGCACAAATTCTGTTCAATGAAGCCTGTAGAGCGCCTCTAGTGTGTACACCTGCCATATACGGGAAAAATAAACAAGCTCAAAATCAGAAAAAAAAAGATTCAGAAACATTGAAGAGAGAATTGCAATGCATCGGAGAATCAATTTTTGTCTCCCACCCCTAGTGTCGCTTAGAGTTTTGTACTATTGATGCCATGTCATATGAGCAATCCCAATGCACCTGTTTGAACATATGGAATGTAGAATATTCTACAGCTACCAGAAAAGATTATTAGCGAATAACTTCAGTTTCACATCAAGCTTTCATCTGGCATCAGAAGTTTTGGAATATAGTGGACAAGCCTGTTGAACTGTTAATGAATTTTAGTGCTTCTGCCCTGTTTATGTTGTGGTAGTCATCAGTGAACCTTTTGTGAAAAGGTTAGAGTAACATGTATTTATACTATCAACTCACTTGATACGGTCACGTTTAAATATACTCTGGGATTCCCCTTACAGGATATGAGCACTGTTACCATTGGAGAGGAAAACACAGGCCTGCCAAGCATTGTGGTTTGCGGGCAGTAGTGCCGCTTTTAGTTATCCTGTATTCATCTGTTAGCAGTGCCTGTGAGCTAGACGGGTGGTTTGGATGGTCTTCTGGAGTTCTAACCACATTATAAATTTAGATGATCCACATCGAATTATGGACAGTCAACTTCGTCCTCTCTAAGTGTTATAGTGTTACAAGTGTTATCAGTGCCAGAATCATGCTGCCCACAATCTGAGCCTCGAATTTAGAGTTCCTCATCTACTTGTCATTAGAAACACCATATTCTCAAAATGTGGATGCTATACCTTCGTGAGCTGCAATGCCCTAGTTGACATTTGGTGTAAATATTACACTTGCAAAATATTGTTCAACGAAAGTTAAGACAGAGAAAGTTTATTTTGACAAATGATGTCTTGTTCAACTTTATTAACTAAATAAATCTGCAAAACCACATGATAGCAAATGCCCATTTGAATTTTTTCCTCACATTCACAAACTCTTCCTCTTCCCTTCTGGGCAGGCTGAGATGTGGCCATTTAATTATGGGGGTTTTGGCACATAGAGGTGTTAGTGGAGTATTTATTAGTTTGGTCTGTCACATACCGTAAAATGCAGGACTATCTGTGCTGAAGCTGCTCCCTGTCCATCTGTTTGGAGTAGCTAAGCCTTGCCCCTATGTCCCAAAGCAATACCGTCGCATCCATTCTGCATGACTGAGCACTATTCCTGATTTGCATCCGTTTGGGATTGTGATCTCACTTGAAAGGCACACTAGCAATTAGGGGTGGGAGAAAAAAATAGATTCTCAGATTCATCGCGATTCTCTCTTCAACGATTCTTAATCGATTTTGAACTTGTTTATTTTTCCCGTATATGGCAGGTGTGCACACTAGAGACGATCTGCGTGCTTCATTGAACAGAATTTGTGCTGTGAGACACGTGCACATTGCTTGACACTCTGTGCTTCCACCCGCCGTGTTTTACTTTGGAATGCTGTACTACTAGATGCATGAAACTCGCGCACTGACAGACTTTCACGTGCGCTTTGTGTTTGTTGTCCTGAAGCTCAATTGCGGCTGCGGTTAAATGCACTTGCATTTTCGAATTCTTTTATATGAAATTGATGTACACACAGTCAGTTATGTTTTCAGAGCAGGTCAAAACATCTGATATCGAAATGGATCTGTGCATTAGTGTGAATGCAGCCTGTTAAAGCTGTCACTGTCTATGATCTCATCAGTAATAATCAAACGGCAATAATGCTGAGGAAAAAAAAAGAAAAATCCTCAACTATTGTCTGTATACTTTCGGACACTTAAAGAACACTTATTTTAAATAAGTAATTATTATTTTTTTTTTAAATAGCCTTCTGTGCTTATATAATAATAATAATAATGATAATAATAATAATAATAATAAATACATTTTTCACAAAATAAATGTGATATAAAATTTATATGAAAATGTAGCCATGTGCAGTAATATTGAAAACTGAGAATGTGACACATCGTGATATTGAGTTGATAATGATAATCGTAATTGAATTAAATTGTGAAACCACACTGTAAACCCTAATAAGTTCACAGAACTCAAAAAATATTTTGTAACAGATTACACAAAAACATTTAAGTGATGTTTTCAAATGTTTTAAGTTTACATGAAATAAAAATTACATTTCCAGTTGCCTTAAATTATCTAAATATTATCTTATAAATATTGATATTCCTCAACTTATAAATAGGGAGTAATTCACTAAAAATGTTCACTATTTTCCAACCCTTATAATGTGGGAAATACACTCAAATGTAACTACTAATGTAGTTATCAAAAAGACTCACAATACTTGCATATTATTATTCAAACATCATGCAGTATTTATAGTCTTTAAGTTTTGCTTTCCATCCTCAACCTAACCACAGGCTCTACTCTTCACCACAACGGTAACACTACAAAACTAACATAACAGAAACATATGTAAATCCTAAGATAACACAACATTCAAGTACTAACTTACGTCTCTCTGTGTTATTCTTGTGTAAAAACACACAAAATAGCACCTAATTTCTACATTTATTTTCCTTGTTGGCTGATGCAATGCATGCTGGGAACTTGAAAATGCAATAATTTTAAGTTCACCTCACTACAACAGCATTTTGAGTTTACAGAACTTATTTCAATTAAGTCCAATTAACTTTCATTATTATTTGAGTGAAATTAACTTATTAATTTCACTGTTGGGTTTTACAGTGCAGTGAAGGTTCACACCCCTATTTTAAAGATGGAAGTACTGACATACAGAGATTCCAACTATAAACAAAAAGCATATAACTGCAATTTTGTTTAAGATGTAAAGTTGTAAAGATGTTTTTGCACAGCAGAAGAATTAATTGGGGAAAAAATGTAGATCAAGAATGGTTTTGGAATTGGAGTCAGTACTCGTGACTCCCAGAATCAGAATCGAATCGGATCGTGAAGTGCCTGAAGATTCACTCCTCTAATAGATGTACAGGATGTATGACAACATTGTGATGCATCGTTAATCGTAATCAAATCAAATCGTGGGCCTCTGAATTTTAAACGTATCGTGAGATACCCATAGATTCCCACCCCTACTAGCAATTAGGGATGGGTACAGAGAACCGGTATTTTTTTTTGGACCGGTACGTAATTGGGTCAATACCTGATAGGGCTGCACAATAAATCGCAGCTTGAGAGCGTTTTTTGAGATCGGCCTTTATTGAGACCGCCGATCAAACATCCCAACGCGATTATCGGCCGATAGTGATCGGTAACCGATCAGTCAGAGCACCCCTACTAAATATGTCCTTGCAGGATATAAGTATTATTTTCTTGATCCCAGACTTCTGAATATGTATATTCATTTATGGCATTAAGGATTAATGTATGTTCTTGTGGATGTTTTAAACCATTTTTAAACAAAGGATGCAACAGAAAAAAGGTCCTAAAGATCTGTCAGAAAATACTGTGAGCTGTTTCAGTACTCCATAACTGCTGACATCATGACTTGTAGGGTTATTCAAAGAGTAACAGCTCATGTTTTGCTGTTAGCTTATCACATCAGCTTAGGTTTGGCATCTGTGAGGTCCCTTTACTTTTATGCCAGAAATCAGTCCAGTATACAGCACTCACTGCTTTACTTCACACTACTGTCTAAAACATCCTGCATTCATCTTTACTACTGCTCCACAGTTCAAATATGAGTGCAGTATTCTGGAAATTGTCACAGCTCTTGACAGAAACCAGCTCCACAAGTTCACGCAGGCTCTCAGATTTCATGTGCACTCACTGTGTTTCACACTTATTAACTCATTCCTTAAAGACTCGGAATCAGAATTTGGCACCCTGTGAAGATATTCCAGCCGCTCAAGGAACCTTAAGCCTACTTGTGTAGTAGACCAAAATAGACCAAACCCATATCCTGCTACACATCACTGTTGAGTCAATGTTCTCTAACACACACCTGATAAAAGATTAGGATGTTTCTTCTACTTCTCTCCAGCAGTGAGCTCATCAACCAGTCATGAGAGGGATAATGAATTCGCAGCCCTCCTTCCCACTACAAACATCTTGCAAACATCAGCAGATGTTTTTGCTCAGTTTTGCACATGGGACAGCAGATGAACTTTTGGGCAACGTTGCTTGTTTCTTTAAACTAGTTCACTTCATAGTGGAAATGATGGTTCGATTCGTACCTTGGTTTTGAAGTCACAGTTCAGTATGTTTTTGGTGCAGAAGAGTAACATTTTTTGCAATGTGCAAAGTTTGGTGCAATGTGTAACATTTTCTGTTTCTTTTTAATTAAACAGTCCATTATGCAAAAAAATATATGGTTCTGGCTTTAAATAAAATAAAAACTGTCAATACTGCTGCAACAAGCTGCAAAACACTCTTCATTCTTCACTTTGTGATTTGATATTGTAAATGAATTTCACTTTTATATGCAAATTAAGAATAAATTCTATTTTAGTCTGATTTATTGTTCTCCCATTATATTGTGCTCTGTCTGTTTGATGCACATTTGCATGACGGCGCTCCTTCAGTTAATTCTTTGAAGTTTAACACCAACTTGCTTGCTGTCAAGTAGGAATGCATTGATCCGATACTCAGTATCGGTATCGGCTCCGATACTGCCATTTTCTGCCGGAGCGGGTATCAGTCAGACGAGACCGATCCAAATCTGATATTTTGCGTATACTACTGTGTTATTGTTAAGGCCCACGAAAGGCACAAAAACATTATAAAGCACCATAAAGTTTTCATGCACTATATTTTAAGTTATTTTTTAAGTGTTCTGAAGCCGTTTCATAATTTAATGTGAAGTAGATAAATGTAGAAGTCAAGTTCACGTAAAGTCTTCTCCCTGCTGCGTCTGTCTGTCTGTCATCCTCCATTAAGCATTGAAAACTGCAAGTTCGCGTTCGGTTACTACAGTCAAAACGATGAAACTCTCTTAAAGAGTGCACAATAACTGAGTTTTAAAACCGTTAAAAGAAAAGGCTCAAAATATAGCACAGATGTAATACACTACACTACACATAATATCTCTTTCCATTTTTGTGCGGAGCGCTGCTCGCTGTGACTCAGTGTTGCTTCAAGCGCATCATTCTGCTTATGGGATGTGCATAAGCACTTTGTACAGCTCTGTATTGGAGCCATACCCTTTCGTATTATACTTTTGAGCAATGAAAGATTAATAATAGTCTTTTTTATTCTGTTCTATCATATGTTGCTGCCTCATCACTCTGCTATGCATTTAAAAGAAATGCCATTTAATTTTGTAGTATACAGTGTACATATATACACACACACAAACACACATATATACACACATATATTTATATTTATACATATATATATATTTATATTTATATTTATACATATACACACACACACACACACATATATACACCCCTAATAAAGGCATTAGCTGTTAATGTTACATCGCAACACGAAAATGTGATACCGGCATATCCCCAATGTGTATAGGCTACTTGTTTTTCATGAATGTATTTTACAACAATACAAAGAGCAATGTGTAACATTTTACCAGATTTAGTCCTACACTTATTAACTTTTACTTGCTGCCCACTGAACTTTGTTGCTTCACTAAATGTTTAGTTTAGTTTAATATTTTTATTTAATTATTGTGCACTCATGATTTTTCTATAATAACTTTTGCTGCTGAATTATCTACTTAACTAGTTTATAATAGTATTTTTTTTTGTCATAGATTATGATTATATATTTTTTCATTTGTTATTTTTAATTAAAATGAAGTAGTCTATATTTAGTAGATTGTGTTTAACACACACAAGAGTGATGATCAGGTGAACACAAAAGTATAGAAATTCTACATTGATTTAAAAAAAAAAAAACAGCTGGTATCGGATCGGAATCGGGTGATACTCAAAATTTTTGGGATCGGATCGGTTTTGAAAAAATGGTATCGTTGCATCCCTACTGTCAAGATGAGACTTTTTGGAATGGAAATACTTGTGTGAATTTCAGTAATTTACAGATAATGATACAAACGTAAAATTTAAGTTATATGCTGAGGAATACATATCTCGAATTAATTAACAGCATACGCCTCTTGACATGAGGGAAAGCCGTTTGTGATTTCTTTGAAGGGCTTAATATAAAGCATGCCTCATGTTTAGAACAACAGATCATGCATTTTTCTACAGCAGCTCAGTCTGTGTCCTCCTTTATTTTTCAGATGTGTTTACCACATCAAAATATATTAGCATAAATTAGGGATGTAACGATGAACCACGAGCCGGTTAAAAATCAATTCAAATGTGATGATTCAAATTGGTTGAGATGCCAAACAAATGATATATATGCCATAAAAATAAATCAGTTGGCCCCTAATTCATGCAACAGGGACACAACCATAAACCTGTTCATATCACCAGTTGTGGTGATTCAGATGCCAGATTGTGTTGGAGAAGGAATATTTGATGTCTCACACCTCTGCTGGAGGAGGTTTGGCAGTAAAGGGTAGGGTGTGAGTATAAGGTAGGTGTGAGGCTATAAATACTCCATAAACAGCAGTGTATAGCCCCTTTCACACTGAGATTCTGGATAATACACGGATAATGTGTCCCAGCAATTGTTTCCGGATCATTAGATTTTGGTTCATTCACACTGCCAGTGATTTCCCCAAGTCTGTGTGTGCGTTCACACATAACCCATAAAGGTTCCTTAATGACACGTGACATCAGGATGTGACGTGTAATGTACGAGTCGAAAACCCTAGGCACGTTAAGTTTCACTTAAGCTGGCGAACGATCTCAGCTTCAGCGCGGATAGTGAGGAGCGAACTGATCTCAGCTTAATTTCAGTTTGCACATTTTTTCGTTGATTTGCCTTCAAAACACCTGGTAAGAGAGTCGCACGATAATGTGCGTCTTCACTACGACACATCCTTTATGACATTGGTTCTGGCTTTTGTTTACACAGAGCTCGTTCCGGGACTGAACCCGGCAATGTTACTATGTCCCCAACCCGGGATCGATCCCAGAATCAATCCCGGGACGTGTTTGCATTCACACAGAGGGCAATCCGGCAGTTTTTCTGCAATTTTCTGGGACCAACATGTAGTATGAAAGGGACTTATGCCGGAAGCAGGATGCCCACTCTGGAACGCTAAGGCACGAAGAGCCAGAGGAAGGCAAGCTCAAGGCCTTAGACGTCACCATGAGCTAATTACACAACCTGAGCCTTGTTATAGTAAATAAAATAATAAATACATTTTCATTTTCAGAAAAACAGGTTTCCACAAAAAAAGAGTTGAGATTTACATTATTAATGCCAGCAGAATTCTGGGGGGACTGGTGTGGTGTCTGTTATCCTTGAATATGTGTCACAAGGAAATTAAGTTCAGATGATGCATAAAACATCACCCACACCCTGTAGACATGACATCAGGCCAGTCCTGACTCAACCTTCAGTGGGCGTTACTCAGTATGAAGAGGAAAATGTCAAGGATGGTGATGATGTCATAGCAGATCTGATTCATCTGTGTGGTGATCCTGCTTTAGTTTGTTGACTAGGCTGTTTAAAATGTTTATCTATACGTCTATACAATCTATACAGAATTGATTTGACTGTCAAATTTAATTTCTCAAATTAGTACTTCTACCTTACATGCAGCACACTATGCTGTTTCTCTGGGGTGTGGTTTTTCCACTGCTTCTGCTTGTGACAGCCAGAAGATCTCTTGTTCAGTGCTTTCTTGCTCACAGAAGTGATTCACTGGTGTGAATGTCAGTGGCAATACAGCACGATCTGGACTGGTCTGAGCAGGCTACAACAGCTAGTAATGCATAGACCCAGGTGGAGCCAGATTTTTTTTTGCACCGATCTGGGTAAAATAATTACTAGTGAGCCACCAAATTTTTTTTCCCAAAAAAAAAAAAAAAAAGGTTTTTGGGTTTCGGGTGAAATGGCTTTGAAATGATTCAAATTATGTATTTTGGCTGTCTTGTGTGAAATGTTGAGGCTTGTTGAAGTTAATAAAAAAATTTCATTTTCAGAAAAAAACAGGTTTACTCAAAAAAAAAAAAAAAAAAAAAAAAAAAAAAATTAGTTGAGATTTTAAAATTTTCATTTTGGGGTGGTGTATCCCTTTAATGCCAGCAAAACAAATTTAAACACTGAATCCTGAGTCCTTAAGACCCCAAATGGAATCGGAAGGTCCTATCTCCTTAAGACACCAAATCAATTTTATTTTTATACAACTTTTCATGAGCACTCCATCCTGTACCTTAAGAACCCTTCAAAGTTGTTTCGAGTATATACAAGTAGTTATGAATGTCTTTTTAATTCTCTCACATATGGTAAAAAACATAAGTTTTAGTTTACTGAAATCTGGATTTGTCGATCTGTTGTACTCGGTGGCCCTTCTTTGTCTTCATGATTTCATCTGTTTATCTGTAGGATGTGGTGGATCAGGATGATTCTTCAGGAGTGCTCTTCCAGCAGGAGGATGAGCCATTTTCCTGGCCAGGGCCTAAGACGCTTCGTCTGCGCCGCACTTCACAAGGATATGGCTTCACTCTGCGTCACTTCATTGTGTACCCACCGGAGTCTGCGGTGAACTCCAGTTTTAAGGTAGTGTGCAACATTCATCACTGTTTCACAGAGTCAGCTTTCAGTCACTAATATATTTTTCATTCTGTATATTTTGTGTATTTTTTTTTTTACATACAAATTAATCTTTTTTTTTTTTTTTTTTGAAAGGATGAAGACCATGGTCACAGGGGTAAGTTATCACTTTCATTAAAATAAAAGTAACTTAAACTTAGTTGTGTTCCAAATGGTGTACTATGCATGTATACCATGCACTCTGCCATCTAGTGTATACATTTTACAAGGTTATTTTGTAACCCAGTATTGATTTCTCCCTCCATCTGCTACATAAGCAAAGCTGTGACAATTAAGAGCCTGAAGTGTCCACAGAAGTACATGAAGTACATGAAGTGCATGAAATACAGTTGATGTGCTGAATTAAAATTCACTTTTTGTCATTAGGTGGCATTTATGGAACTGCATAAATGTAGCATTTCCTGGGTTTCCCCTATGAAAATTAATAGGCATTAAATGGATGTAGATGGAAAAGAAAATGCCAGTTCCCTTCAGAGGTACATTCAACGCCCAATTCAGTATTTAGTATTTTCATTCAATATTTTATGCATTGCTCAGTCCCTCCAGGATTTCACAGAACTTTTTTCTGTTTTTTTGCGGCCTAAAATGACTGATTTTGCTGCGGCTTTTCTCAAAATTTGTGGTGATATTTGCAGCATTTCTTATTGTTTTGCAGTGAAAATATACCACAGACAACATTCTTCTAACACTGTTATGACTTTTCTGACTTCGACAACAATTGTAGGTCTCCAGACTAACATTTGGCGACACCAGTACTAGTTCCATTAAGTTGCACCAGCACCTGACAGTAAAGCACTCACCCTTATCGCACATGTACATGTCTCAGATACATCTATTTAGGGATCGAGCGATATACATTTTTCAGGGCCGATGCCGATACCGATTATTACAGATCAAGGAGACCGATAACCGATATTTTGAACCGATATGTGTCTTGTGTAAAAATGAAAATTAATGTCAAAATTAAGAATAAAAAGGCCTCTGACAAAGACTCTCTTTAAATTATTTTAACACATCTTTAATTCTGAGAACTGTTCATAATAAACAACATTAATATTAATAATAACAACAAACATAAAAAGTGCTGGGAGCATCCATCAGCAGCATCCTATAAACAAAGTAAAACTTAAAGCAAATTTAAACAGCAACAAATGAACAAATAATGGAAAATAAATGTAATTTTTCTCTCTCTCTCTATTTCTCTCTCTCTCTCTCTCTCTATATATATATATATATATATATATATATATATATATATATATATGTTTGTGTGTGTGTGTGTGTGTGTTATATTTAGCATTTTATTTGCAACCCAGAATTGCATTAAAATCACACACAACCCATATTGTAAGTGTTTTTTTTTATTTTTGATGTGTAAAATGTTTGTTTGACTGTTTATCACGGCGATACAAACTAGGAAGTATACAGGACAGCATCATCCAGAAACGTGCAATGTGAGATTATTGACAATTTACGTTATTAGCATAGGGTTATTAGCAGGGTGCGATTTGTGAAATAAACAAAGGGGGGGATGCTTTTGAAAAATTTTATGAAATGTTTTTAATACGATGGAAATTGTATTTAGTGTGATCTCAGTTTAATAAAAACATTGTAAGCCTACGTTAGGCCTATTAATTGTAATGATTTAATGTCCACGGTTATTCAAACAACAAATTACATAGAGAAAGCGAGCAAAGAACACAACGGAGCTTTTCGAAACTCCGAATCAGTTTAAACCATTGCGTCGCAAAATGATTCACTAGTGAGCAAAGAACACAACGGATCGCGTATCGCGAATCATTTGATTCAGATCTGGACGTCAGAGCGGGTTTTGCATGATGTTTTTATCCCCACCGGGGATAAAAGTTATTCAGCAGAGGCAGGGATGCATAGACCAGAAGGGGGGAAACCCCCCCATCCCCCCCCGGCAAACCGCACCCTGGTTATAAGTGAAATGAGAGAGCGCGATAACTAAATCAGGAATAGGGAGCTCGTGCTTGATGCCCTTTCAGCTCTTCAAAATTGCATAATGGTAATTCTGAATCTGTATGATAATTTATTTTGCAATCATGTTAGAATAAAGCAACATTTCTCCAAATATGCGCAATTTATTTGACTAAGAGCCCTAACGGAACGGACGCTGTTTAGTGGAGCTATGTGAACAACACAAAAAAAAAACCGCAGCAGACGTGAGTGAATTCATTCGTGTTGATAATCTATTCACAATATAACGTTAAATTGGCCGAATGGTGAGAGAAGTAGGTTTTAGTTTCACTATCTCAGCACTGATGTGATGATCCGTTAAAGCATATCACTGCAATGACGGACATTGACCGGGAATTCACGGTATAATAACTGAACGGGGCTTGTCATCATAAATCGATTATATTTAGGTGTTTTGCAACTTCAGTGTAGTGATTTATTGCAACTTCAGGAACGTTTACTGCATTCTTACCTTCGAGAGATAACTTATTGATGTGTGATGATGATCACTGAAGCAGCTCCTGTGCTTTCGGTGTGAGAGCGGAACATTTTCCAGCCGCGCCAGCCGTATTGATTGGCCAGGCTCGTGACTCCCAACAAATCAGACGGACGATAGGCGGGGCTTAGTTTAGGCCACAGAGCGGTGCGCTCTGACTGAGGTGGCTGGATCAGTGCCAGATCGCGCATTTCAAAATAAAATGGTTTTATCGGCCACGCAGATAATCGGTCGACCCCTACATCTATTTAATGTCTGCATTTACATATGCAAGATGTATTTTTAAGAGTGCTTGTTCATTTGCAGTACGTCTCTAAGATGTTTCCTGTCAGATGTCAAATAGACATTTATTAGAATGCATGTAAAACTGCTTCTGAGACGTTTATTAGAGTACACAGCAGATGATTCACAGATCTTTAGCAGACGTCTTACAGATGTAATAAATATATTACTTCTGATAAAATGTACTTTTATTACTGTCATTCATAATGTCTAAATATAATTTAAGGAATATAAAAATATATGTATTAGGGAGTGGAAATGGCCTGTAAGTACTTCTCTGAAGCCATCTACTAGTGGTCATTTAATATCTTTTTTATTTTTAAATAATTGTTTGCTTTCCTACATTATGAAACGTTTAGTTTTATACATGGGGGAATCCTTTGAAGGATGAACAAATATCGTCACATTAAAAATAAATTTCAAATTCGGTAATACTTAAAGCTTTGAAGTGCTGGGAAAAGTTGTGTGAAGTATTTAAAAACACTCAAAAACATTAGACCATTTCTGCCACAAGTTGTTCCTGTATTTTTTCTATGTTAACTCAATGGTAAACGGTGGTGGGGATTTGTGTTTATTGAACAATGTTTTTCCTGGTTTCCACATCAGTGGCGTTTGTTCTGATATCTGTAGCTTTAACAGAATTCAGATTAATTCAGCAATCGCAAAATCCCGGAGGGACTGATTGCTAACAGTGAGTTTGATCTGCCCGGTACAGTATTTTCTCTCAGCTTTCTCTCGGATGGTGCATCTTGTTACCCTAAATGCTTGAATGAATGCAGATTTTCCATCAAGGATTGCCTTTTATTCACCTTGCATTACATGATCGCTTTCGTGACATGGTTTTAGCACAACCGCCCATAGCTGCCAGAAATAACTCGGCCAGATTCTTTCCCTTGCTCAACCTCTCCCCCTCTACTGTTTGAACTTTTGACCTTAGGTGTGTTTTTAAAAATTGCATCATTTTGTTGTAAAAGAGCTTGCCTGTAAAAACTTTGCCTGATTTTTTTTCTCTCCTTAGTCTCCTGCTGTTAATTAGCGATATGTGGTTCTTTTCAAAATTAGCTAGATGAAGAGGTGTCTGAATGACCTGATATCATATAGGAGATGTTCTTGCATTAAGAAAGAGCAGGACAACAATATGCAAAATGCAGTTAACACAGGAGGCTTGAGAAATGTTTTTTATTTGTTTATTTTTTTTAACTTTTAATTAAATGCTTCTGCTTCTTTGGATGACTAAAACCTGCTCATGCATCTCTGCATTCATCTCCCTTAAAGCATCCTCGCTACAGCAATAGCGACTTCCACAGCAATACAGATCCCCAACATTGTGCCACATTTTCTGTTTGACTTCATTACAGTGCAGATAAAAAAAAACTGTGACCTACATAGATTTGTTCATTTTAAATGATAGCGAGTTTGTAATGCCCACAGCATTTCAACAAATCACACAGAATGGAACTTTCAAAGACAAACCGCATTCTTTATAAAGAATGAAGAATATGAAGGAGGAAAGCACATCTGTTTGGAAATTTTTGATTTATTTATAGTGGAAGAATGTAGAGATAGGCCAGGTGGAGGACATTATAGTTAAGGAATGATTGTCTTAATCCAGCATCTCTCCCAAAAGATCACTGCTATATTCCATTGCTGCGCCCTCAAATCATGCCTCACTTTCTTTAGAGGAGATTCACACTGAGCTTCAGGTCTGTAAATTCTTTGTCATTATCTTTGGCCTGTTCTTCTCACGTCTTTAGCATAAACTGTATCCTATACACCAGTGTATTTTGTAGCTGCCAAGGGTTAAGGATTTGAACCCACTGCATGCTTTTACTTCGGTCATTGAAAAGCGTGGAATTGAAACAGGACAGCTGCTGTTGTTCATTAAGTTCTGTGCAGCACAACTGAAATATAAAAAGGTACTATTGCAACTTATTTTTTTAACATAATCATGCAAGTGCATAGTAGGGCTGTGACGGTGGCAGATTTTTACCACCGCGGTGGTAATGGACCAACAACCGCCGGTGGCGCGGTGTTTTATATATATATATATATATATATATATATATATATATATATATATATATATATATATATATATATATATATATATATATATATATATATATATATTAATATATTCTGTCATTTTTTTTCTCTTGACAAGAAGTGAATTTATTCAGTTGCAGAACTGGAGACGTTTCAGACGCGTGCTCCACTTCAGCGCCAGGCACGAGTCAAGCGAGCGCGAAAATGGTACTGTGCTGACAGAGCGTGCTCTTCAATTGCACGCACAAAGGCACCGGCGCACTGTAGCCTTTATCCTTTCATATCAAAGTGCGAAATAAACTAAGTGCATGCAATGTCGTGGTCAGTTAAGTTATGAAGACACTGAAAAGGTGATTAAAGCTGCCTTAAAACTGTGCATGCATGTAATATATTTTATATGAGTCACATTTAAGAACATGTCTCTGAAATGATTTTCAAAACTGTCCTGGGGCAGTCCAGCACTGTCTCATTCATCTAACGCACCCAATTTAACTCGTCAGCTCGTGTTTACTTTAGCACTTCAGTCAGTGAATATGCAGCCTGAACACTAAAATAAATATCATAGAAATAATGCAGTTAAACAAGAAACTAGCCTAAATAAGAAAGTTAAATACACCCTGTCTGCCAGACGCGAGCAACGCAGCGCGACAAAGTAGGCCTCATTATAATCAGTGATGCTACACCGGATGCGGCACGACACGACATGAGAAATCCTCTTTCTATTTATGAGTTACTGACACAGAGTTCAAATGTCCTGTGTAGACACTAGACAGACTCAACCTGTTGCGATGCGGCGGTGTCGCGTCCGGTGTAGACACGGTTCACTGTTCCGCCGCCAACCATGGGGTGCATTAACTCCTCATCTGCACACACTCTCTTTGAAATAGGAATCGTTGCCACATTTCTTGTTAACATCTTTCATTTATCACGGTCTCGTTGTTTGTATTTGTTTGTATTTGGCCAGAAACCCTCACCAAACCTGACCAGCCAGGTCAGGCTGCTGTTTGCGATCACGGGAACTTGTACAAGCGTGGATAGGTGACATGAATGGAGATGGCTCCAGATCGGCAATGTAGTATTTGGTTGCCCAACACAAAATTAAAATGGCTGAATGCATAAACTGTAATTTTTTTCTGCACTCAAACCTAGTCTAATTAAAACAACTATTACTGTTGTTACACTTTTATACAAAAGTTCATATTATGCTTGTTATAGAATGCGTGACGTCATGTGCACTACCGCCGGTGGCAGTAGACAAGCGCGGATGCGGTTGTCACGGCGACCGTCACAGCCCTAGTGCATAGCACTGTGAAACTTTTTTTGAAAATGTACATTACCTAGAAGAGTCCAAATAGCTCACGAGTCTTACATAACATCACTAAAAGTGCCTCTCTGGTTATGTTTAGGCAAAACACTTACATCAGTGTATGTAATAGTAAAATATTCCATTTGCATGCTGTGCGAGAGCTAGAAATGCTCAAGTTTCAGGCCTGTTTTACCTTTTTGAAAATGTGGTTACAGGTTTGTAGTTGTGAATTTATGTGCTGGTTTTAGTTGGTTTTCATTTGCACATACATAGAAACATTTGTGTCTGTTTTTTCCCATGTTGCCATCCATCTGCTTTGGACAGTATAAGAATGAGTCATTGTTTCATGTTCTCAGCAACAGAAAGAAACTTGAACTCCAGTGCACATATTGCATAACTGACATGCATCTATGTCAGATTTCACTTCTCATGTGGTTATGCAAAGCAATCATTAGGATTAGTTCATGGGTGTTTTTCTCTTGCTTTCATTAACCATCATTGGTGCATTACTGTTGTGTTTTGTTATTTCTGATACCTGTACACATTTTTTGGTTGGTTGTGGTGTTATTATGAGTATGAATATGAATTGTGTGCCAAATGCAAAAAACATGGCAGTACTGGGTACATTTGTTCTTATTCTTGAGGTAAATGTGTTTTTATGTTTGACAACTGCAGTGTATGGCAGTGAACACAAGAGGGTGCATTAAATCTTTACAAATACTTCACATTGCTAGAGAAGCAGGGCTGTCAGCATAGGACTATACTATTTGTTATTACCTTAATATTTACTTACAATATGTGCTTAGTAGGCAAATTGTCTTTATAAATAAAATCCCCAGATGACTCGATAACTTGATCTTAAACTACCACTAAACTACATAATATTTGCTGATCTCAGTTTTATTCAAACTCAGTCACATGTAGATGTTTGTGAAAGATGTTTTCTCTGTTTTGGAGGGATGAACACTATATTATACCATATTTATTGCATCAAAATTGGTTCATATTTTACTATAGAGGTGGCTAATTTTATCAGTTGTTTATTAATCATGCAACAATAAATATTATGTTATAGGGCTGCACGATTATGACAAAAATCATAATTGTCAATTATTCCCTTGAAATTGTAATTGCGATTATTAATTACGATTATCACAATTTACATTATGTTTATATCATTGTTTGATGCAGCTGCATGTCATATTTTTATATGAAAATAATACTAAGTGCTTTACTATAGTATTAAGCCTCAAATGTCAACTATACATCGGATTGATTTCTTCTTTAAATTATAAAAAAGTTAAAAAATATGAATGGTATTATAATGTTATTCTAAAACTAAAATCAAAAAATGGGAAAAACCCTTAAGATAACATGTAGAAAGAAAAAAAAAACGCATCTTAAAGGCCTGTTCACACCGGGACGAATTTCGCGCGCGATATTCGCCGACGTTTAACGCCTCGTGACTAAACAAAGGGCGCCAATGTGCGTGTGCACACCGACGCGAAAAACGCCACGCGTAAAAGCGTCATTTTTTAAAAAAAAAACGCCTCGGGTTCGGTTTTTTTGGTTTGACGCACCGCGTCAAAAACTATACGACCAATGAGAATGGCGCTTTTGCACCCGTGTCTGGAGCTTCTGACGTTACAGTAAAACACAACTTGGGGGCGCTCAAACACAAAACTGTCTTGCTGAGCACACATAAGTAACGGCGAAGAAGATATACGCCAAGTAGCGTCTACACTGCCGGGAAGAAATAAGACGAAGAAGATGCAAGGCAAGATGAATGTAGAGTTGCTGGTCTCGTTGGTGTCGGAACACAAAGAACTATATGACAAACGCGACAGCGATTACAAAATTCTTGATAAAAGAGAACTAGTATTTCTAGTATTTCTGTTTTACATTAAGCGCCATCTAATGTCAGGGAGTGAATTTGCATGTTCACTCGGCTCATCGTCAGCGAAAATCGCTTGGGTGTGACACAAAAAAACGCGTTGAAAAACGCTGGCGAATAACGCGCGCCGATATTCGTCCCGGTGTGTACGGCCCTTAAGTATGCAGAATAACATAAGTCGACTTTGAACGATTAATTGCCGCTTTGAATGATTACGTAATTGTGGCATCAATAATTGTAATTGCGATTAGAAATTCGATTAATTGTGCAGCCCTATTATGTTACAGTTTTTGTTAATACTCATTGCTATATAGATTATAACTTTGTCTAGTGCTTTTCTGAATGTTTTTTTAGCGTGACTTTGTGAAAAGTTACTACAACTATACTGAATGTGAAATAGCATAGACTTTTTCATGGCTAGTGTTTTTGTAGGCTTTTTGTAGGATTTCATTTCATTCTGTAACCTACTTGTTCTAGATCTGTGTACTAGTGTTAAATGCTAATGTTTTTGACAGCGCTGATAACATTTCTGATGGATAATATCATGATATTTTTTGTGTTTGCCTTACCGAATGCTATCCTGTCAGCAATAACCTGACCATGGGCTTTTTTGATTAGTTTAAGTGCTAGTGATCCAGAGTTGCCAGATATTGCTATAAAAGCAAATAAAAACTGAAAAATGTAAACAAAATTTAATGAAATTATTTAAAATCTTTGCAAATAAGACAAGATAAAGATATCGCTGACCCTAAACTGCAACTTTCCACTTGTTTAACTTTCTAAAGTGTCAAATTAAGTGAAAAAGACCACAAACGCTTATTATTAGGGTGCTCTGATTAATCAGCTACCGATCACAATCGGCCAATAATCCCTTTGGGTTGAAGTAATTTGAAAAAGTTTCTGTGAGACATAATTTCACAAACAGCGTGAATGAATCACCGCACGCTCTCTTTCTTTCTCAAATTGCAAATGGCTTCAAATCACATAGCGTCTGCACTATAAGCAAGCTCACACTGCACACATGGTTGCGGTCTGGCAGTGCGTTTAGGAGCGTGTGCGTCTGCAGCAGTGTAGAGACAGTTTCTGCACCAAGTCTATTTTTTGCTGTGCTGCACGCACTGAATTAAAGTAACAGCTCATTGTTTGCGGTAAATAGGAACATGCATTGACACAAAAATTTAGCAATTACACCATAAATGCATATAATTAAAGTCTGCTGTGTTTCACAGCCAACACATAGGCTATGGTTTTTTGGCTAGGTTTAAAGGAAAAGAGCACTTTTAGATAAGGCAATAATCTTAAAGTTCTTAATTAAAGTTCTTTCTGAACTGCAGGATGGCTTGTAATAAAGATTTAAATGCAAAAGAAAAAGGCAGTAGAGCTGCCTGTTTCTGTCAGTGGTAAGTTTTAATTTAGAATGTTTGTGATAACGCAAGAAAAGTAGTTTAAATGTTTTGTTTTAGCAATTAAATATATAAATCTACAAGTAAATGCAAAAGTAAAAAGCATTGAATAATTGATGAAAGACTGTATAACTGATACAGATACTGCTTTCTGTGATCGGCCTCAAAAATCATGATCGGAGCACCCCTACTTGTAATAACTGTGACTGCTCCCTCACGCACTACTCTCTCAAGCTTCGTTCACTCCGCCAGCATCTCACAGCGATCATTTTCATACCACAGATGCTAAACATTCTTGCAAACTGTCTAAACTGAATTATGAGGAGTTTTAAACAGCAAATTAGTCATTCAGAGTAGGGATGCACCAAAATGAAAATTCTTGGCCGAAACCGAAAACCGAAAAAGAGGAAACCAAGGCCAAAAACCGAAAGAAATTATGCCGATTATTAGTACCATTGCATTTATGGCTATGACTGTGTACTAACTTTACTAAAATCAAGGCATTGCAATTGCATAAATTAATATTAAAGTTTCAAATAATAAATCAATTACAAATTTTGCAAATATTTATTTAGCACATTGCAACAATGCACAGTATAAAATAAAATTCAAACTAAAATGTTTAACTTGACCTTACTCATGTGTACATTGAAAAATAATGTACTGGCCTGCAGAAAGGTTTTAAAATTAAATGTTCTCTCATAAAAACAAAGTGCATTTGAAATTTTTCTCTGTAGGACTACTACAAGAAAATGCATTACTTCTCCAGTAGGCAAGAGGGTTATCACTTCTGGAGATGGGGGCTTCAGACAGATAACCATCTAGGTGTTGAGCTTGTCATCTGCCTGACATTTGAGAAAGATTTGAGAGAGTGTATTTAAATAGGGCCAGGGCATAAATAAACATTTATATAAAATTAAAAAAATATCTAGCAGAAATATGGCTACAATCTGATAGTCACATATAGAGTAGCCTAAGAACAGAATAGCCTACGTATTATTATTATTATTTGAGGCACTTTCTTGCAGGATTTCACTTAACATATCAGACAACGAGAGTGCAGAGAGACGAGTCTTTTTTTTCTGCTCTCTGATCTCCTTCTCCGTGCGCTGCTCCGTCTCCACGCGGGTTCTCCGCATCCATCGCGGCCTGGATCATTTCTCGTGCGCGCTGCTTTATTTCCGCATCCAAGTAATGGTCTTTATAACGCGGATAAAGTACAGTCGCGATGAAGTGCAGAGGATCCGAATAGATCTCATTGTGAAACGTGTGTTGACAGACTGAGTGTACTTTTCTTTGTTTTCACTCCGTGGTCCGTCTCAACCTCTTTGCTTATGAGACGCTTTTGTGCTGCGATTAAAGGAATAACGTCCGCTACAGATGCATCAGAGGAGCTGATCTCTTTAGTTAGCTGCTCAAAGGGGGCAAGAAGAGAGAGAATGTTTTCTATTAAGACCAGGGGCACCCCCAAGGGGTGGCCAGGGGTGGCCACAGCCACCGCTGTATAAACTCTGGCCACCCCTGTGGCCACCCATAGGATGATTTGCAGTGGCTACTATTAATTTAAATCTATTTTAAATGTATTAATTTTAGATCTATATAATTTATATATCATTTAATATAGTTACTATCACACGAAGAGTGACGTTTTTCTCCAGAAGTCTGCATAATTGTAAATGTGACATTGATTTTATACAACAGTTCAATAAACAGGAAGTTAATATCAAGAGTTTTACGTTTTAGACAACATATTCACTTTTTGCGCTCTATTTCTAATAAAAAACAAAAATCATTCCAAACACAGCCACTGTTTTGCGTCTCTGAGCAAGATAGTGTTTCGTTCCTGAATGAATCAACCGTTTAAATGATTCGGTTTTAATCGCAACGACTCACTTTTTAACAGTGACTCGCTGCCATCTACTGGCTGTTTTAATTTCACATTTAATGTACCATTTCATTTTTTTAAACAATTTCAAACATCAGTTTTCAATGTTTTATGTTTTTAAAATATCAAAACATTATTTATTAATTTGTAACTCCAGGTTAAAGTATTCCACGTCCCTCAGAGCTCCATTAAACAGTGTGTAAAAACATCTAAATGGCACTTCAGATGCAGTTTCTGTTTTCTCTGCATTGCAAAGATCAGTTTTGTTGATACTGATTGCATTTGCTTGGTAACACCCCAAATGCAAGTGTCTGACTTAAAAGATGGTGCACACTTTTGGAAAAAAAATGGCGAAAAGGTAAAAAAAAAAAAAAAAAAATTAGAAATAAGATATCAGCACAATAACACACACAGCAAAATATTGTCTAATTTTCGTTATCGATAAAATCCCAGAAATCACAGAGATATAATTTTTTTGTCAATATTGCAAACCCTTCATTTATTTATTTATTTTTTGATGTGCCACCCCAAGATTTACTGTGGCCTCATCTGGCCACCCCTATGAAATTTTTCTGGGGGCGCCACTGATTAATACCTATTTTTTTTACAGTCTATGATTAAGGTTAGAAGTGAATGTCGAGGGGAGCTCGTGGTCTGCGCTATGCAGGTGCACGCGCAGGTCGCGGCTTCTGTTTACGTCATCACAACATTTAGGCCGTATTTTTCCGGTGATAATAGTCTTTCGGCCGAAAATTTTCGGTGGCAGAATATTCGGTGCATCCCTAATTCAGAGAACAAATGTTATTTTTCAACATAAACTTTACAGAGTTCCGGACCTTGGTGACCTCATAGCTGGGATGGGCCTGATGGTTAGCATTAGGATAAGGGTTTAGCTTATGGTTACTAATCTATCTATAGATTGATTGATTTTCCCTAAATAAACTCCTAATTTGCTTATTGACTGTAAGTAGGTATTGTTGTAGTAGTAGTTATGTTTAGGAATGGGGTCTAGATTATGGTCATGCAGAATAAGGCATTAATATGTGCTTTATAAGTAAGGGATACTGTACATCCAGCCAGTTGTTATCGCAGAATTACCCCCGACAGGGTGATCAGGACCCCAATGTGAAGCAGCAGGGTCTTGAATCACCCTGAATGGGGTTATTCTGCAAAAACAACTGGCTGGATGTACATTATCCCACTTATTACAGGGCTACTTGCCACATAATAAATAATTAGCCACAAAATATTGATTTGAGTTGAAATATTTGAACGAAAAGCTTCCATGAACACAGCAGTTGTGAGCAAGCGGCAAGTTCAAACTAGACGGACATTTAAGGGGAAACGGTGCAGTCTAACCACTTATTACACAATATTTCACCACATAAATAATTAAGACAATAAAAGATTTAAGACGAAAATTTTTAAAATCTAACCAGTTTGTTAGTTATCTTATAATCCATTACAGTGTACAAAACAATTGTAGCAAAATGGCAGCAGCTGGGTTTGTATGAAACGAGAGAGCGAGTCCGCGATACCAGGATGACATAATTAAATAACTCTACACCATTTTGAATCGCGTTTTAATATTTTATTAGCTAAACAAACGCAAAGCTTCCACCAAGAAAAACTGTTCCTAGCAAGAGTACAGCGCCGACTTCAGTGACCCGGATGAGCCTGTGTTATCAGCTTTTACTGGTTGTTATAGAGGGATAACATACCTCGGGATGTCACGCCTGACCAATCAGAATCAAGTATTCCACAGAGCCGTGTAATAAGTTCTAATAAACAGCCAATATGCTAGCAATGCATGCTCATAAGCAACTAGTTAATACCAGATATACCAGATATTAACTGTCTGAACAAACGGATTGGATGTGAAAACCAAATTGTTATTAGGAATGGATCAAGGTCAAAACCAGAGTAGTCATTTAATGATCAGTGTCAATCAGTGTCCAACTTAGGATGGTCTATGTATTATGCAGAATCTACAGGTTTATTTACCTTTGAGTAGGCTAACAGAGAGATATTGAACCAAATAATGGTCGTTGTGGAGAGATCCTCATTCCTTTCAGTGTGATTAGACATGGGCCAGTGCCTAAGCGTCTCATTGCTGTCATCCTCAGGGAATCTGTAGTGTTAGTTGTTCACTGTTATCTGTTATCTGTGATCTGTGTTCTGGCATATTATGTCAGGATGAAGCCAAGTATAGCACTCCCTCAGGGGCTGAGGGATGTCACATTGAATGCTGGGTCACTTCCAGATGAAGTCCCAGCATTTCTGCTCTATCAATGTGTTAAACGTTTCATTTGAAAAACTAGTGCGATTAAAATATTTATTGTGGCTCAGTCTTGTGACCGCTTGCTTCTTCCCGGAGCTGGTTTGTTGTGATCTGGGCCACTCGTGACTCTGCTGCATTTGTTGTTGCCAGGGAGACCGCGGAACAGACTGGAGCCCATGGACACGATCTTTGTGAAGCAGGTCAAAGAGGGAGGGCCCGCTCACAGCGCCGGACTCTTCACTGGTAATTACACCATCATTACAAATGTACAGCACATCGTTTCATTTTGCCTATCAACGTCTGATAATGGAACTTTGTCAACAGGGGACAGGATAGTGAAAGTGAATGGTGAGAGCATCATTGGGAAGACATACTCGCAGGTCATAGGGCTCATTCAGAACAGGTGAGAGTGTGTTGCATTTCATTTAGATGTGTCCTGATACTTGTCTGATTTTGGCCCTAAATATTTCTTTCCACTTCCAGTCATACGTTTCTGGAGTTGTGTGTGATGCCAAAAGATGAAGATATACTACAACTGGTAAGATTTTACTGTATTTTTTTTTAAAGGCAGGCCCAGGCAGAGTTTTTTCACATTTTTGCACTGATTTTAAGGGAAATCCTGCAGAATATATTTGACTGTGATAAAATGTCCAAACCAGGTGCCATACAGAAAAGTGCCCAAGTGATTAACTGTATTGTATGTGTTTGTTGTTTTGTTCTTATGTTTATCTGTGACTATGATTACCTGCCAAGGGACCGCGGATGAAAACTAGCCAATACAGTGCATGAAATGGAAACATTTATGTTAAAATTGTATATGGTCACTTTTCAAATAAATCTTAATAATAATAACAAGTGCCCAAAACATTTTGTTGGTTGTTTGTTTTTAATGTATTGCGCTTAGAAGCCCCACCCACAGTGAAATCTCATTGGTCCAAAATCCACATAGGTGTATTTTATTTCCATATTTTCCAGAAAATTGACTGCATCTGACTATGTAACACCGGGTCAGAAATGCATTGTTAAGAGAAAAAAATAATTGCATTGACATATATAATATACACAACTAGTTCACTCTAGTTCTCCTATGATGCCTGATGAGTTTGGAGAACACCTGAAAAGAGATCAGAGAACATTCCTTCATTAAGAATCTCTCCAGATCCTTCAGATTACCAGCTCCATGTTGATGCTTCTTCTCTTCAGTCCACCCCACTCATTTTCTACAGTGTTCGATCAGGGAACTGAGACAGCCATGGCCGAAGCTTAATTTTGTGCTCAGTGACACATTTTTGTGTTGATTTTAATGTTTGTTTTGGATTATTGTCTTGATGGAAGATCCAACCATGGTCCATTATAAGATTTCGTACAGAGGCAGTCAGGTTTAGTTTTTTTTTTATCTGTTGGTATTTGATAGAATCCAGACGTCCAGGACCTCAACCAGAAAAATAGGCCCACAACATTAAAGATCCAGCAGTATATTTAACCGTTGGCATGGAGTACTTTTTATCCCTGTTTGCACCAAGCCCATCTGGTGGGTTTGCTGTCAGAAAGCTCAATGAAATAGTAAAATGAAGTGACAACAACAACTCACTGTGTGATGGAGCCTATAGAATGTAGTTAGAATGTCAGAATGCCCCTGTTTGAGTTTTTGTCTCATATTTACATCATATAGTTAAGCAATATCACACAAGCAATAGGCTAAGTGCAGTATCACACGAGTGCAAATGTGATACTGATCTTATACAACAGTTCAGTAAATTAGAAGTTAATATTGTGTTATTTTAGACGCAATGTTGTCTGTTTTGCTCAATTTTGCCAACGAAAATATAAAGACAACAAATTTGAACAAATTGGGTGAAACATTTGGCGTGTTGAACCATTGTTCATAGGCGTGTTGGATTTGAAGCAGAGCTCCACAGACCGATCGGTGTGTGACATCAAAGTCCTGCAAGAACGGTTCAAAAGCATAAGGAGCCGTCTGTTCTTGTAGCTCTTGTGGTATTTTGAAATATATATATATATATATATATATATATATATATATATATATATATATATATATATATATATATATATTTATATTTATATATATATTTATATTTATATTTATATTTATATTTATAGGTTAACTCACTGGGCGCGTTCACACGTGCAACCACACACCTACAGACATATTTAGCTGAGCAAGCCAAATGAAGCTAGCGAAAAGTAGGCTACTATGTGGGACCATTTCGACAGAAAGTGCAATGAAGTTACTTGCAAAATATGCTATGCTGTACTTGCAGTAGTGCAAGTACAATGCAATATCACTTGCGACGCAAACATCCACAAGCAAATGAAAGGCGCTTCCCAAAGCTGGCCACTCTAGCGAGACGTTATCTCTTTATTCCCGGAACATCTGTGCCACCGGAGAGAGTGTTTTCTGCCACAGGGTGTTCACAGGCTGCGCTCCAGACTAACCCCACATCATGATTGAACAAAGAAATTATCGCGGCCGGAAAAATTATCGAGCTCATTATTTTTATTGTGCGATTAATTGATTTATCGACTATCGCGACAGGCCTAACTGAGCGTCATGCAATCTTCAATATGTGTGTAGTAAACTAAACCTCACGTCTGTGCAATTGATTTATACATACAGAGATGTGCAGAATGTGCAGAATTAATTTTTCATTCCGTCCACTTTTTTCTGCTTCGCAGAAATCATAGCGCACTAAAGAAAACACAGTGTTTCACTGAGGTAATTCTTATTAAAATGCGTTCTTCAAGTACTGGTACTAGTAAAATGCGGAATCGCACCGTTTTTAAAAACTGGGTACCGCAGTACTTTTTTTAGTACCAGTATATCATGCAACACTAATAGATACTAGTCCATATCTCGATTTGATTGGGTATAATGACCTACTTTTAATTAATTCATCCAAACTTTGACATATTTAGTGACACTCCGCGTTAAACAGTAAATTCCATTTTTATGACTGGATTCTGCAATTCTGTCTGCATTTTCCGCATTGCGGATATCATAGGGCCCTACACTTAATTTTTAAATGGAGTAATAATTTCAAATACCAGTAAACAAAACAGTTGCGAACATTATAAATACAACAGTTCCCCAACCCCACAACAAGTCTTTAAAATGGAACAGTATTTAGGAATGAGAAATAAAAAAACTACATTTGCATTGCCAATCATTATTAACAGTGGCTTAATCAGATTTATGTAAAATGAAACTGAAAATTCTGACAATTGGAAAACATTTTATACAAATAAACTTTGGCTCGAGAACCTCTCTCATTCGGCACAAAAATACTTTCGTTAATTATGCAAAATGTAAATTCACTTCACTAGCAAATTACTCTTCTACAGCCCTAGAGGTACAGCAAAAACAGAAGTTCACAGACAAAATTCTAAAGATGGCTGTGCACTTGTTTCTCTGATGCATTGTTCAGATTATTAATAAAAACATGAATTATTCTGGAAAATACGCTACATATGAAATATTTTCTGACTGGCTTTTAAGTCATGTCATGCTGCACATCATTTTCACATTCAGTGTGCACAGACAAATTGCACATTGTTGCAAAGTAGTTGCATCTTGTTAGGACAGAGTTACTTAGTGCTTCTTCAGATAAAACTGGTCAGAAGCTTCTGAATACATCATTCTAATGAGGTCTTTGTACGCACTATGTTTTGAGTTGACATTCGGCAGCACTTGTTCTATTTGCACCCATGTAAATGAAGGTTCTGACCCATTTCAGAGGAAGGAGGCAGGTTCCTCATGCTCCTCTGGGTGCTGCTTTATCTGGGACTGTTAACCAGGACACTGCAGCCTGTCCTTCTCCAGCAGGCCTCAAACTGTGGCACCATCACATCTGCCCTCAATTACACATAACTGTAGAGCAGTCATCACTTCATCTACCCTGCATTCTCTATGACACTTTCCATTACAGATGGATTTCCATGGTGTGTTGCGTTCCTGGGTTTTCTGACTCATGAATCGTGCCATTGTTTTATCTTGATATACAAGATCGACTCTAGTGCTAATCAAGAAGTCATTTTGATATATTTTAGTCTCCCTATTAAGTTACTGTGAACTTTTGAACATGCTGTACTTTGATAGAAAATGATACACTTGTGTGCTGTGCGTTTAGTTGATGCTCTTAATAAAATGAAGCTTTAGAGTTTGTAGAGGTGAAGAGCAGGATGTTCTCTGAGACAGGATGGAAGCTCTCGCTTCATGAAAGGCTGTTTGTGTTGAAGCAGCCGCTCAGCTGGGGGAGAGATGCCAGCTGGGGCCTGGCACATGGGCTCGCTCTTTCACAGAGCTCTGATACAGAAACGCTATGCAGTATATACAAATATATACACGGCTTTACAGTGTCACCTTTAAAGAGCAGGTCATATGGGTTTTCAAAAAATCTTTTTTGCAGTTTTGAAAACGTAGCTGTTTTTCAATCTAAACAGTCTGCAAAGTTGTTAATCAAAAAAGTGCATGATAAATAAAGATGTTGTCTCAAAAGAAGGAGTCGACACAGAATCCTTAACGAGTTGTCATTTTCGAATCTTCTGCCTGTTACCAATCTACATTACTGGGTAACACATTTGCATAATCCCTGTCTGCCCGCGATATATGAACATTCTGACCTGCCCACAAACACTTCTGCTAGTTGTGTTTACATCATGTGAGAAGACACTGTTGAACGATACCACAGCAATACAATTCAAACCTTTTGTTGTGCTTGTCATTTTTACAGAGGACTGCCTCTGTTTGCATTTGCTTTTAAATAATAAAAAAAACATGATTTTCTTTTGCCCCCATTAAAAAAACAACAAAAACTATTTAGATAGAGCAGCTATTGATACAAAGTAAATACAAAATGTTTAGTGCAAATTTAAAGGGATACTCCACCCCAAAATAAAATTTTTGTCATTAATCACTTACCCCCATGTCGTTCCAAACTCGTAAAATCGCCATTCTTCTTTGGAACACAATTTAAGATATTTTGGATGAAAACCTGGAGGCTTGAGACCGTCCCATAGACAAGTAAATAACAGTGTCAAGGTCCATAAATGGTATGATAGTCGTCGTCAGAATACTCCATCTGCCATCAGACGTGCAATCTGGGTTATATGAAGCGACGGGAACACATCTTTTGACTTTATTCAATAAATCTTTTGTCAACGGTCTCCTCTGTGTCTCTCCATATCACCGTATGCTGTATATGCTCTTCTGTGTCATCCACACCACAAGGATGTGCTGTTTAATCTCAAATCAACGCTAAATACATGTAGAAACTTCGCATCCATACGGTGATATGGAGAGACACAGAGGAGATCACTGACTGAAGTAGTGCAAAACAAGTACAGAAAGTGCATTTTGTCGACTTTTTTTTAGTGCGTGCAATTCACACAGGGGCTAAATATGACGTTATTGGGGTCACTTAAACCTGCGACATCAAAAACAACCGCAGACTTGGCAACACAGATGGTAGCGCTCGCTTACTTGCACAGTACTCCTCTCTGTGCCAATCACAACAGGCTTGGCCAGCTGACCAATCAGAGCAGTGAAGGCTTATGGAAGGGAGGGGTTTACAGACCTTATGCTCAGAACAGTTTTGAACAAATCATTTTGAAATCATGGATAAATGACTTTATGTATAAATGTATATTCTGGGAAAATTACGTTTTCTGACCTTAGATCCATTTAAACCTGTTGTAGGGGACTCCAACACAATATTAGCACACTTTAAAAAAAACCATATGACCTGCTTTTTAAGTGCAACTTAAACAAGATTATAAAGTGACTTAAATTTTAAGTTTTTGCTTCGTTTCACCCGTGTAAATAGTTCTAAACAGAGCCAGAGCAGAACAGTTCTGCATCTCAGAGCAAAACAGCAGTTTTGTTGATTAATGAATATGCATTTTCAAGCAAATCTGATGAGTCAATAATTCAATGACCTATTTATAAAGAGTTGCTTGCTGCTTTCCTAAATGAATGAGCCTTTATGACAAAGAAAGTGGCTTGCCTTCACCTACTGGCAGTTTTTAATCATTTTATATTTAAATTGTTTATATATTTAAGTTCTTCTTTTTTTTTTTTCTTTTTTTTTATAGGAGCACAAAGGCTTCTAAATATTAAAGAGTAAAACCCTTATATTTTGATTTAATAACGTCAAAAGGGTCAAAGATTCTTGAAAGATTTTTGTTTTTCTAAGAGTTTGTAAATGATGATAGAATTTTTATAAATATACATTTTTAGATGAATGATCTCTTTAAGCATATTGAAACTTTTAACACCCCTATTTTTTTGGTTAAAATGCATTTGGTTCCTGGCTGTGTTCAGTGGAATAGAATGGAAACATAGGACTCATCCAGGTTCCTTCAGATCACTGACTCTTGTTATAACTATTTTGTGTGAATAAGTGTTTCTCTGTTTTATTTTATGTCTGTTCAGTGCTTTTTTTATTCTGTCCACAGTTTCACTCAGCTCAGTGTGCACATGGAGTCCTGCACTCATTTGCTTGCCCTTTAGATTAACTTTTAATGCATGCCATTTACTGTTGTAACCATCGTTTGAACTCTCTGGCAGCAGGCAAAGGCATTTCTCAAAGCACCTCTGCTGTTTCATGTGCCGACTGTGGTGGAATAACAGTATTTATCTAGATTACTGAAGAAAAAACACCCATTTCTGAAATAAGATGTTCTCATTATAACATTCAAAGTTTGTTAATTGCTTATTGAGTATAAAATGAAAGAATATTGTACTTGTGAAATATATGGCTTTTAGTTGTCCAGTTAAAATGCCATATGTGAGGAGTTAGTTTAAAGCCACTAGCTGCTTTTTACATTTAACTTGGTAAATTACTGTAAAATTGCTGGATTGATTTTTCTGGCAAATGTACCAGGTGCTGTTCTCACAAGCTCATTAAAACACCTGTTTACTAATAACATACTATTTACACATCAGTGTCAAATAACTTGTAAAATGTGATGTCAGTAATCGGAAATGACCTTTAAAATACTGCATTGTTTTCTTCATCCACCTAGATGAGGAGCGTTTTCGTTTACTATCTATCCAATTAAAAAAATATATATATATTGACTTATGAGTGACAGGCTTAAGGGACCCCTACAGGGCTCTAGACTAACTTTTTGCACTGGAGCGCCTAACTTTTTTCTTAGGTGCACCAGCACAAAAGTTAGGTGCACCCAAATTTTCGAACGCATCGCATTTAACACCTCATTATTACAAGTTCACTTTTTTTTTTTAAATTGCTGTCCATATAGGCAATATTGACTTGTAGCCTAAATGATTAACTAACAATCTGGTCAACATAATGTTCTTTATTTGAAGCACAATTCTACAAGAACGGTAACTTACTGAAAAAGTGTTGGTGCTTAAAGTGCTTTATTGCGCTGAAATTTAAACTTAAAACATCTCAAAACAAATAAAATTAAAATAAAATCTAAATTAAGTGTTTTAAGGGCTTCAAAATGAACATCTCATGGCTCCGTGTCTTATGGACTATCCTTCATTGCAGTCACATTTCCCTCGGATGGCCAACTCCTGTAGTTTGGCATTCTTGATCTTTGGCCTTGGCTAAACCAGCTGGCCACACTCTCTCTAGCATCAAAATCTTCCAGACTTGGCCCCTCTACACTGATTCTTATCAGATCTTCCACTGTGTCTGAATGTAGGGATGCTCTAGTGTCTGATCTGAACAGCTAAACAGTCCCTAAACAGCTTATACTACTGTTTCAGCTATTAAAATAGTTCAGTTTTGTATGTAATAGCAAAGTGATTATATTTCGTTTCCTTTTTTAAGTTAATTTAGAAAAACGTTAGGAAGAAATTTTTGTTTGTTAAATATAAGTTTTAGGGTTTTTTTTTTTTTTTTTAAGTAACGACTGAGCAGCCAGCGGCAGACAGTGAGCCTATGTTTGATCAATTTAGCCTTCTCAAATCATCATGACCTGCCTAAAATAAAATCTATAGATATAAAACAGTTCAAGCATATAACAATGTTCAAATGTTAGACCCAGATAAATGTGCGCTATATCCAATAGTTTGTGCGGAGACGCTTCAGGAGATGGAGGCGACAGCGTGATCATTTGCATTTTTTTAGTGGATAAGCCGTAATTTTTGCTCATAAAGGTAAGCGTAATACATCATTCATAACTGCAAAGGATCTACTTTTATTTGTGTGCACTCACAATATCAACAAAACATTGCGCTTTGTCGTGTCGTCTTTAACAGGAGTACAAAAAAAAAAAAAACGACACTCTGTGAAAACATGCCTAAATGATAAATATATCTATAGACATGCTAAATATATCCATGGAAAGCTTTAAATGACTACTTAATGAAATAAAGCAAATCGAAAACAAAAACTCTTTCATTATAATCATAATCTGTAAAGATGCACTTCTCTCTAATGCTCGTCTAATGAGATGGCGAGTCAGGATCAGCAACTTCATCCTTGCGAAACAATCTCAGAAAACACTAGTTTTTAGTAAATAATTCAAATATCTCCTTACTATTTCCCCCTGTCACATTTATGGTAATTACTTTTGCTGGTGCTTTGCGGCAAGCTTAAAGCCTATTGCGTGTATTTGAACGCAGAATTTTTCAGCTTTGCTGACAGCACACACCATACCGTTGCTGCGTTCTTGACAGTCGTGGAAGCACGGTCTCGTGTTGTTTCCACCAGCGCGGCAAACAGGCAGGATGCCCGGCCCACGTCTGAACTATGACGTGAAAATTGGCCCGAAGCCCGGCTCGAGGGGCGTAAAAAAGTCGGGGTCTGTCGGGCTCGGGCTGAAATGCAGAGCTCTAGTGTCTGTTGTTGAACCACAGGGAGACTTTCAGAGTCGCGGAGACTTTTTTTTTGGTTTTTTATTTTTTTTTTTTTTTTTTTCTCAAGCGGCTGGTCGCACCAGTGCAACCTCTGATTTTTTTCAGTCGGACCATTGAGAAATTAGGTCGCATGTGCAAAAGGAAATTAGGATGAAAAAGGATGAAAGGAAATTAAAAGGACTGCATACATTTAATAGCATTGTTTATTAGTATTTTGCATAGTAACTTGAGCCTATTTAGTAAGCAAATTAAGTCAAAAATGTCAAAAGCAAATCTTAATTGTCCTAAAATAGGCAGTTTTGTTTGAGCAAAACGTAATTACTTTCTTTCGATTTTGCAGTGAAATATGACCAGAACATTTATTTGACATTTCCAATAATTTTCCTCATTTCTCCCCATCACCACCCCATTATATTTCTATGCACCGCTTGTCTGCTGCACAGCTGTTTCCATGATGGTGTTTTACTCTTGCATGCAGCAGTGTAGCAAGGATGGTTGGAGAACTAATCCATCTGAGGTCTCTGGTGACATTAGTCACAGTAGCAGAGTTGATCTGAAGAGGCGTGAAAGGATGCTACCGTGGGCAGTAGTTTAAGGATTTCTGTGAGAGCAGGAGAGAGAGGAAAAGGCAGGAAAGACGAGATTAGATCAGCTGGAGTCAGCTGACTGCTCTATTTTGTGGACTGTCTCTCTGGCAGAGGTGAGAGAGAAAGCAGGGAAGGGAGGGGAAGCTGTATCATCTGAGCTGAATGTATAATTAAGCATCTGCCACGGACATGTGAATGGTTGCAGCTCTCCAGTGAGAGTGAGGGAGGGAGCAAACGAGTGGATGCGTTAGCTGGGAGGGAGGGTGGGAGCATGTGTGCGTGTGATCACGGAGTAATCTGCCTGTGGATGGATGGAGAGGGGAGAGATGGAGAGCCCATTGCTACTACGCGAGGCAGGCGGCAGGCACCTCAGCCCCCTCCTCGACTGGGAGCGACGAGAACAAGCAGGTGGCATCGCTAACGTGACAGTCTTCCCACTGCTCCTCTCCACCTTCCCACGGTCCCTCCTCACTGGCAGCACTGCAGCTCCTGTGCATTTTTTGTGCTCTGTGCAGAGATATTTACTGTGATAGTGGTTGTCAGTACATGGACTTGATTCTTTTGGTTTTGACTGCCTTTAATGTACGCTGCTCTTTTACTTTCCCTCCCTTTTTCTCTGTTTTTCCTCTGTGGTTTTGTGATGTAATGGCTGCAGTTTTCACAGGAAATCACTAGTCTGGTAAGCAGATGATCAATGCATACATGTAGATTGTGATTTTTTTTATTATTTATAAATGTCATGCATACCATCGTATTCCAGTTGGTTGTTGATTTCCTGTTCCTTGTCATTTTCAGATGACTGTCATGATGTTTCTGTTTATGTGTAGCGTAGTATCACATAGCGTGTTGAATGTCTCGATTGCGAGTAGCATATATATTGCGTGACCTGTTTGATTTATCTGTGTGGGTAGTTCTCAGCTATATCCAGCAGTTATATTTACTGTGCCTCGCCCCTTTTTCCTCATTTCTCTCTTTTCCTATGATGAACTTTGGCCTGTGTAACAAGACATCTGTGGCATTTCATGAAAGGAGGAGCGAAGTTCCCTACTACTGATATCAGATTCGGTTTCTATAGTTATGCAAAAGAATGTAACTCTGTATGATGGGTTGAAAGTGCACTTTACATGACTTGCTGTCATGTTTTGAAAGACACCAAATCGGAGGAAGACAAACAATATGGAGCCTGGTGTGTAAATCTGACGTTCTCCAACAGAAGTCTTTCAATAGTTGTTTACCTTAAACTGGATTTAGACATGATTACGGAGGTCAGATTCAGTGCCATTTCTAATCGGGGCCATCATTCACCTCTGGCATCAGTGTCACTTCAGTCACGTGTGGTGACCCGAACGGTGGGTTACATCACTTTCTTGTTACTCTGAATCACTGTTTATCATGTTTATTTTGGGCTGCCTAGTGTTTCCTTTAGAATTACATCTCGGTGTGTGAAATGGAGGCTGGTCTTGTTTTCCAGCACCATAATAAAATTTAAAGGGAAGGAATTACCTGTTTGCTTCCAGCTGAGATCAGATCACAGCTGTTTTTTACAGTCATACACAGCAGAAACTGTAATTAGAAGTTTGCAGCCCTGTAGTTTGGAAGTCAAGTTAATTACTGTAGGTGTATTTCTGTTCTGAACTGTCAGCTTTGGATGTTGTTATGAATATTATAGAATTCTCCAGCACTTGGCGCACCAGAGCATGGCTCACACTTCTGACCTGTCAAACTCCCACATGCAAATGTAGTGCCGTCCTCCCACACAGGGAGAACTATTAGTAGGAAATCATAATGAATTTAAAGTTTTTTCTGATACTGTGAGTACTGTTTCACTTTACCTGATTATTTCTTCCACAGGCCTATTCCCAAGATGCCTACCTTAAGGGTCATGATGCATACAGTGGAAATGCCCACCATATCCCGGAACCACCTCCTGTATGTTACCCTCGAGTAGACTGTAAGCCCCCGGGGATGGCCCAGGCCACTGAGACATCAGCCCCGGGGGTTGTAGCATCTGAGCTAGGATACCGTGTGGAGATACCAGTACCTCCCTCCCCTCCACCACCCATTCCAAAGACACAGACTGCAGTGTGTGTGTGCAATGAAAGTGTTCGGACCGTGGTGGTACCCCCTCATGTTCACATGGGCCGTATGGTTCCAGGACATCGGGGTGACTATGGTCTAGTAGGCCCAGATCCAATGCTGATCAGAGCCAGGCCTGGTACGGTGTCTGGTGGTCGTCCGCTGTACCTCCACCCTCGCAAAGCTGACATGTTCCCGTCAGGTTACCATGGTGATCCTTATGCCATTCCACCTACACACTATGCGCCTGCTTCCTCCATTACCTCCCCTGCTACCCACCATAACATTGACTGGCGGACTTACCAGACATACCGGGAATATATCGATAATAAAGGTCTTCACACTTACAGTAGGACTATTCAGGAGCGTTTAGACAGCCTGCGAGCTGCATCCCAAAGTGTCCACGGTGGCCCCCACTGCGGACCCCAACCCGGCTGGGGCAATAAGTTACGCCGCAGAAGCACGTCTCATGACCGGGCTTACCAGGGCCCTTCTGTGCTTCCTCCACGCAGCGCTTCGCAGGATAGGATGAGTGGGGTGGAGAGAGCGGCCCACGCCAGGGACTGGCCTCCTCGCAGCGTATCCTCTGACGGGCTCATACGGAAGCCCCGCGTTCATTCGTCAGACTATGTGGAACATAGTGAACTAGTTTCTCCTGCACCATGGGCCGCTGTGGATAGGCAGCTGTATGGCAGAGTAGACCAGAGTCGTCGTCCTAGTAGACAGTCTCTCCCACCTCGGGCGGTCCTTTACCGTCCCTCGACAGGGTTCGGTATGAGCGTCAGGGGTGTTGCTGGCTCCTATATGCACAGCTCCAGAACGGACATCCCACCCACCACTGGTTTTCCAGAGCGACCTCGCAATGGAGTAAACCAGACCAAAGAGCTTCCTTCCAAAGACCAAAGTGGAGCTGTTGTCGGAAATTGTATTTCTAATTCATCATCAAACCAGTCGAGAACTAGGCCCGAAACCATGCAGAGCCCAGAAACCGGGAAGGAAAATCCAGTCGGATATAGGTCAGCATCTTACTCCGCTCCGCCACCACAGAGGCCACAGTGTGGGGCATCAGCTCAGAGGACACACCCACAGGATGTCAAGGGCCTACCGGTAAACGGGTCCAGTCCTGTTGAGGGTGTAGTCCTGCGGGAGAAGCCCCCAACAGGGAAGGGGACCCCACAACCTCTCCGCCATCCCTCTTACATCCTTGCGGTGAACGACACTCATGGATCTGAGTCGGCAGGGGGCGGTGTCTGCTGGTTGCCCAATGATGCCCGCCGGGAGATGCACATGCGGAGACTGGGGGAGCGGCTTGACTCCTCCTTCTGCTCCAGTAATCTGGACGAATCACTTGACTCCATTCCCTTCATCGGTAAGTGCACTCTTTGTAACCATAGCAACCCTAACCCGGCGACAAGCTTGAGCTAGCAGTAAGGATTGTTTTAGAGTTGCCGCAGATATTTTTTAACAAAATTGCTTATGCGTAGACAATAATGGTGATGTATTGGGCAATAATTTTTTTTTATGTGCAGTTTGGGCCATCAGTGATTTCCTGTATTAATAATGCTCCAGTACCTTATGCAATTTCAAACTGATCACAATTTCAAATCCCGACCCCATGTGTCCAGACAGAGGATTATCATGGCCAAATTTTACCTTGTATCATCTGTTCTATCAAACTTTCAAAGCTTGAAGAGTAGAGTTGTATGCAGATGTATGCAGAAGGTGCAAATCTAGGCCTGTGAGTGTGGCTGTTTGGGAGTGACTTAAGGAGAGTGAGTGTGACTGTGTGTGAGTCATGGTGTTTTTCAGGGAGGAGGTGGCCTTCTCTCATACTCTAATGCCTGAGGATTGGTCTGGTATATTGAGTGATAGCTTAGCTGTGCTCTGTCACATTTTGTCTTTGATGCTTTGGTGTTTTGTGCACTAGCCTTTAGATATTAGGTATACCCTGTAACAGGTTTGTTGCTTACCTTTTATACCATTTACACATTTGGATGCGAGTTACTGATAATTTTTAGAAAGAATACAGTAGGGCTGGGCGATATGACAATATTATAATATATCGACAATGTCTCATAAATATCGGGATGTCGATGTCAACAGTCAGGTAACAGACGATGATCGATATTATCAGTGGGAAAAAAGACAAATGATAAATCTAGTAAGTTGCAAAAAATATTTTACATAGCACTATAGTCACCATAAAGGTTTTTTTGCATGCAAGAATGAAATAATTTAGGAAGGTTGTTAATCGAAAAGCTATTCCAATTTTGGAAATTAGATCAGATGCACAAGGTCACGATTCAAATTACTTACAATCGCTTATGTCTTAAGTGAACGTAAAGAGTTGAGAAAGAAAACAAGGGTGTATTGGATCCGTGCATTGACAGCAGCCACTGCCGCCAGTCATTATAATGTTAATCTACTACAAAACTATAAAGTTTTGTTGCAAACGGCTGAAGACTTGGGCTTCGAAGCTCGACCCTCACACACGTTCAGAGTCTGAATATTATACTGAATATTATATTGTGGGCATTGTATTTTGATTAATAAAATAAAAATTATTAAAATGACAATACAAAAATTAAATTTAAATTACCCTGGTTCTAAATAAGTAAAGCAGTCATCTCTGAACTAGTAGGCTACCAGAAAGGGAAGAGAAAAATGTAAATTTTTGCTCAAAATTCGTTTTTAATCCTTGCATGATTTTAAACATAGGCCTACGTGATAAATATCAAATACGTTATACCTTGAACACAAGTTTAAAAACAGCGCTGCAGTAGTTATAATTAAGGAAATTAAACTTACCATCATGAAATGTCTACACAGGCGATAATGCCAAAAAGAAAGAGAAACATCGGAAAATAGGCATATTTTATTCAAGACATTATTATATGACATCAACATGCATTTATCGTTATTACAATCACCGCCAGAATGTCCACTTCACTTAAAATTGGGTTCTATTATTTTTCCTCAACAGTTCTCCTCACAAAACGAAATTCATTTCAAACACAAATTTGATAAAAACAGAGGGGAAATTATTAGCAACACCAAAATAACAGCAAAGCTAATGTTTTCTGTTAGTTTAAGCACAAACTAAGGAAAGTAAAACCAAACTTTGTGGCAATAATTTAAACCAAACTGACCATGCCGTGTGTTTATGGTGCATGTCGCCAATGTTGTCTCGGCAGGGATGGGGCGTGGTGGAGGTGGGGCTAAGGTAGACGATATTATCGGATATCGGTGTAGTTTTGGATTAGGTTGTTGGTGGTGTGTTTTTGGTATGTGGCCCAGCCCTAGTGTGGATAAGGTAACAGGGCTCACAAAATTTCAAAATCCCAGGTATGAAAAGGTGTCCTTTTATTATTTCTCAGACAAAATGCTGCATATTTCTTTGTGAAATTGAAATGTTAAATAATAAAACAAATGCCAAATCAAATAAAAAATTATATAGCTAAAATAAATCTCTTCATATAAACAAAGGCTTTGTCTGTGCTCTATTTAAAATCAGAGGCAACCATTTGAATTACTATCCAAAAAAGATACTAAATACATATTATTTGGATTGTATAAATTAAAAAATTTGAAGCAAAAACAGAATGGTCTGATTTTAGCCTTGTGAATGAGACGCAAATATCACTCTCTGACAGCAGGTGGCACTAATGGAACAGCAGGTATTTATAGGCTGCTGCTCCTTTAAGACCGAATGCACAGATCCAATATAATAATGCACAGGAGATTTCTTTCTCCACTATATACGTTCACTTAAGACATAACCGACTGTGTTTACAAGAATACTTGCAGAGACAATTATTCTGAGATAATTTTGTGTGTATGTGTTCATTCAGAAGCAAGGATATGCGAAAGAGGGATCAATTCTGTGTATGCGCATTGTCTGAAATGCGGCTCTCTTTGCGCACTTTGAATGAATTCGCGCAAGTTTGTATTTTTTGATTATGGTTTAAGGAGCTTGAATGTTTAAATCGGCAAGACTTAGAAACAAGTGTAAATGATCATCTACGATCCGTTTCAACCCTACAAGCAAGTGAACAACGTGAATCAAGTTAGGAATTTTACATCACTATTCAAGATAACCCATCGGGCAGGGCCGGTGATACATTTTGGTAGCCTGACTGGAAAACACAATAGCCCCGGGACGTTGGGCTAGCGATTTTGTGAGGACTGGAGAAGGTAAATATGTAGCAGTAGGAGTGTTAGTGTTAATATACAAATGGTTTACTTGGTATTTCAGGTAGGTATATGTTATTCCCATTAGTGCTGGGGATTATATTGAAGATGCATGATCTGTTCACTTGTGATTTTGCTGGAAATATAAAATTAAGCAACGTTGGGAATATTGCAGTTATTGTAATGTGCTTTTTATTTCCCTGTTAAGTTTTCTAAAGAGTGCGCCATTTCAGATATGTTTATATTTATTGTATGTTTATAATAATAATAATAATAATAATAATAATAATAATAATAATAATAATGTACACGTAATAGGTCATTGTGGGGGGAAAAAAACACTTTAGTGTGGTGCAAATTTACAAGGTTTCACTAAAAAAATTTATTTTAAAAGTTTGATTTCAGTGACTGGCTGACTATACATTATTCATCATTACCTATAGCTATGAATTGTGGTATGGATGCATGGTATGCATGTATGTAATTAAAAATAATTATAATAGAAAATAACCAAAATAATATTTATGATTATAATCAGATAAATATTTTTAATTATACTTTTTTTAAGGTCTTGCAAATATGCATTTGACTGTTTTGTCAAAATGGTGGTTTGAAAAAAATAAAATCGACCTTTTAATCCACTTGAGGCTAAACATTTGATATTTGTAGCTGTAGCATCTAGATTTAGATGATTTCATATTGTGAAGTTGTGTTACAGTTAGGGCTGGGCGATATATCGAATATTAGCAATAATATCGCAAAAATGTTGACGACGATGTGATGTAAAATTTGAACGTCCAAAAACGGAACATGTTATTGCAGACTGCTCTACATGCCTCTACTACGCGAGCTTTCATGAGTGTGGTTGCCAGATATAAGAGTTCAAATCCCCGAATCAGGGCTTCGCTGTTACATAGATACATTTTCTTCCTGGTGTTTTGCTTATTTTAGGCAATCTGGCAACCATGCACATGCAAATGCTCACTCCTTATTGTAGAAGCACCGCCGCAGATGATCTGAAAAACAAACAAGCTGGAGTTTAGCAATCTAAATGAAAGCATCATTCAGCCGGTCTGTGTTCTGTCATGAGATCTCAACTGTACTGTTTGGGATCACTGTTGTGTGAATAAAGAAACATAGGCTATGGCAATGTGGAATTATTAATAGGAATTTCTCTGTTACAGTATTTTTCATTTGTTTTACCAGTTTTCATAATATAGACAGAGACAGTGTATAAGTCTTTGGCATTAATTTATATAAGAAATACCTATGTGCTTCAGCAAATAGCTCCCCATCTGAGAGGGTTTTTAATGCCAGTGGGAACATAATTTTATGCCAAAGAGCTTCTCTTAAACCAGAGACAGTAGACAGACTTGTGTTCTTAGCTAAAAACCTGTAAAAAGTAATTATCCCAGTTTAATTATTTTCCCAGTTGTACAGTCTAAATTGTGAATTGCATGCACTAAAAAAGTTGACACAGTGCACTTTCTGTACTTGTTTTGCACTACTTGAGTTACATATACACATTCATTTAATAAAAAGCAGTAAGTGATCATTTGGTCTAGAGTTTTTTTTATTATTCAAATGCAAATGCAAACATAGAGATATCGTCTAAACATTAGTCAGCACAATCATCATTTATTATTACTCTTAAGAGCTTTTATACTAGGGTCACGACTCCAGTGGTTTTAGTTGATTGTAAATCAATAAAAATTAAGACTTTGAATAGGTTTTAGGGTTGTCTAAGCTCTTGACTTAATGTATACTGTAAGTAAATGCTCCAGATTTTATTATGGGTAACACGTCACATTTTCAGATTTCCTGGTTATGATTATGTTTTCTGCAAATAACCACAATCCTAGCATTCCTGATTCTGGCACTACAAATACTTTTACTGTTATTAGTCAGATTTGTACTGCTTGTTCTACATTGAGTTTTCAGATAACCTGTCAAGGGAGGCAAATTGTCTAAGACTGTTTGTATAAATAATGTGTTTGGTTATTCAGCTTTTGATAGAAATGCATAGTTGGACACATAAATGCAGTAAACATGAATGGTAGAAATTCTTTTTAATTTTTAAACGACAGGTAAATGTTTTTAGCTGTAAAAGATATTATGTATATTTAAGCTATCCTAGGATTTGTATATGATGCCCTAATTGCAGTAGTATGCTATATTTTTGACCTTGAGTGACATCCAGTTAACATTGGGAATCAATATGGTTGTTTGGAATTCCGTTTTGATTACATCATTTGCAGTCCAAACCAGTAACTAACATTGCTTACTTTGTTTTAGCAGTCCAGCTTGTTAACTACTTGTTCCAAACCTCAGATTGTCCATTGTAAGTCACTTTGGAGAAAAGTATCTGCTGAAATGAATTGAGTAGAGGATGGTTGCAACTTATGCCTTGCAGCAAAACCCAGTCTATTGTCCTGTAAAATGAAGCTAGGTTAGCACTGATAGCATTAATATTCTCATGTCTTGGAGCAAGGCGATCTGTAGGCTACACTAGAGCTCTTTAGCTAGGCCCGAAGAGGGTTTTGCACACCTTCCCCTTGGCCCTCTTTGAGACGCTGGAGGATGCAGGAACTAGGACAGTTGCTTTAATTTTAGCTGCTCCAGCCCTCTGGCAGCCCAGAACAGCTTTGTACTCCAATATTTTTGGCTAAGACCTGCAGAGGAGCTCAAAAAGTTTTCAGCGCTCTCGAAAACAGGACATGTCAAATTGTAAGATAAATAAAACTGTCCTCATTCCTAGAAAAAAAGTTTATGCTGACTTCTTGCAATGAAATCAAGATATGCACTTGTAGGCTTGACATTTTTTAAGGCAAAATAAAAGCTGTTGTCTATGGCATGGTATGGTTTGTAAAGAAAGTTAAATACTCTGCTTTATTCATTCTTTTTCTTTATTTACGTTCTGTTAGTATCAACAGTATCAAAGTTCAAATGGGAGAAGTGAATGTGAATTCCACACTTTTAGTGTACAAGACAAAAATTAGTCAGTCTTAGACACTTAAACCACAAGTTATTTAAAGAAAGAAAAAACACCAGGAACATTTCTAAATAATTTGCCAGCTTTCCTTAGAACAAATGCTGACATCCAATTAAATCACAAAGTTTTGAAGTTCACCCATTGTTCGCTTAATTGTGATTTTGTTGTGAAACTAATATGATTTCTGACTTTTTGAAATTGAGTTTTATATTTTATCCAATATATCAAGTAGGGGTGGGAAAAATCGATTAACTATCACTCTATATTATATACATATATTTAGATTCATATTAGAAATCGAATCAAAATGGCGATTTGAGACATTGCGATTTGCTAATCGCAAAAGCCTGCGATGTGGACACGATATTACTCTGTCCCAGAGCATATGCATGACTGCCAGCCTTGAGTGGCAGCCTTACTAATCAATAGAGTGAGCGCACCTCCGTTCTCCCCAGTCAGCACTGCTCTAGCCAACTGCGTAAACGCCCACCTTAAAAAACAAACAAACAAACAAACCGGAAAGCAGGAGAGAGACAGAGTGGGATTATGGCGTCTACAGGGTCAGATCAATAGTTAGGCAAATTAAAACTAAAGAAAAACGTTATGTAACTTAAGCTTCGAAAAGACAGACAATGAACAAAAAAGGTAATTGGCAAGAGCTGCGTCACAATGCATATCAAGAGCATCCCTTATTGCATGTTCGCTATTCCCAATTCAGATGAATGCACACACAGCCTATGTCTCTGAATGCTTCTCACACTTGCTCCTCTCTTTCCCACGTGGTGCGAATCCCACGTCACGGATGAGCCGTTCACACTTGCCGCACTCTTGCAGCCTGTTTCGCAATGCTCGGTTATATTCGCGCGCGGCCCTGCACCGCAAATCTCTACGAGCGCATCTGGCAATATGGATGAGGCTTGACGCACGCGCACAACCTGTGTCGACTCGCGCCTGACTCTGCGTTTAAAAATGAATGTAAATTCAGTCTAACTGCTTGCTAATTTAACTTGGATGAAATGAAACATTCAGCACATTTTCCACTTGTTATTAAAATCCCAAATACAATGTAACGTGTAATACTTTAATAATTGACTAAAGAAATACAGTTCTTTATTTATATAAAAAATAAATCTTTCCAGTGAAATTCAGTAATTAAGTTAATTCTGTAAAAGTAGTTATACCATTATAATCTTGTCTGGTGAAAAAAACAAACAAACAAAAGAAAAATATACAACCCCTCCCAAAACACAATTGAAAATTCAATGGATTTCAGGGTTATAATGGGAATTGTATTGGTTTTAATGTTAACTATAATGGTGTCTATTTGATGGATTCTATTGGTGGGATGTAATATGGCAGATGGAAACCAACAGAACAACAGTAATTCCTATTGGAATAATGCCAAAAACAAAAAGGAATTTTGTAATGGTTTAATGGAAACTGTAAGAATTTCTGCTTTTTTTTCAGCAGGGTAATGATGCTCATACTGTCCAATATTGAGCTGAAGCTTGACTTTGCAAAAGTAAAATCGCAAATCAAATCGCAATCGCAATATCTGTCAAAAAAATCGCAATTAGATATTTTCCCCATATTGCACAGCCCTATTTCATATTAAATCAGATCATATCATCTTCTTCTTTACTGCTTGTTACAGTATGAAATAAGCACAAATGAACATTAGAAGTAGGGATGTCAATTTTCGATCATTTCCATGATCGATCTTCGTTTAAATTAATGATCAATTAATCCTGAAGACCTATTCAATTAATCAAAAGGCACTCTCAAAAAAAAAAAAAAGCTTTCTCACCCTAATTAAAGGGGTTTTAGTTTGAATAAATTCATAGGAGCAGGATTGTAAAATGAATAGATGTGATTATGATCATTTGATAAAATGAAGAGAGCGCATGTACGTTTGAGATTTACTTTGTTTACTTTTGGCGCTTTTCCACTGCGTGGTATGACTCTACAAATTATAAGCTCTGTTTATGACAAGTGTGGTATAAAAGCTTTGTTTATTAGAAGAATAATTGGATAGCAGGAAAATGTTACATCGCAACCATGTTTTTGGATGCCGTTAGAGCCTTAATGCTGCATTTATGCTTTTTTTCTGGTTTGCCAGTTGGTCAAGAAATTCCACAAATTTGATAATATTTAAGCAGTGTTTCTTTTCCTAAATCCTCAGCATCTAACCCTCTAATTATTTTATTGTCATTCACTTTTAATCACTGTTTTATTTAAATTAATGAAACATGGACAGTGGCCACAAATTATTAAGTCCTAGGAACAAATTAACAAGTAGGAATGAATAGCTTGTCCTGTGTCCCGCAGCCCTGCAAAGTGCACGATATGAAACTATTATCTGGGGAAATGACTTAGTTACTACATTTCTGTTGCTTTCCATGTTGAAGAACTTTGTGTTTTTCTTTTTTAATCTACTTCTAAATTTTAAATCATATTAAAAGCTTAATGTGTACGTTATGAATGAACTATTATGAACGCATTTATATACCATCACTGTCACTCACAGCCACTAGCATGTGTTTTACGCATGAGCCGCACACAGCCCAAAATGAAATAGCTTAATTGACCATCGATAGCTTTAGCTTTAATCGATTTCATCTCTTATCGACAATTAATCAATCAACGATTAATCGTTGCCATCCCTAATTAGAAGGTAGGCTATATTGAAAGAAACAATACAGCTTACTGAAATATATCATGTACAACAGCTTGTAAACATTCACGTAGCATAATATTTATCTCAGGAAAATCATTCAAAGACCATAAACTAATGTTTTTCATTTAACGGTAAAAACAAATAAAAAAACTCTAGAAAGGAGCATTTTGATTACTATATGCACTCTATTACAAATCATTATATTTTTACTTGATCTGTTAGTGATGTCTTTATAATTTAATGCCTGTTTAAATAAATCTGCCATGGAAACAAGTTATTACAGCTGCCATTTAAATGTTTAGCCTTTTAGCCTGCAAGTGTATTATCCCAGCCCTAATATCAAGACAAATATAATGGGGATATGAATATGTACAGTATAGTAGAAAGAACACATTTAAGTTTTATTTTTCTTTACTTCAGCTTGTTGCACTGTGAGCCTCTGTGTACACGTATGAACTCACATTCCAAAGAGAGTTGCATTATTCATGTTTACCGCTCTGTTACCGTTACCATTACAGATGAGCTAGCCAGCCCTAGTGTAGACCATGATGGCAGCCAAATTCCTGCGTCGGCTGTGATCTCTGGAGCTCAGGCTGTAATCTCTGACAGCCCCAGCCCTACCACCCCCAGCCCCCTCATGCGGCGGCAACTGTCTCATGACCAAGGTAAGCGTGTCTGTACAGATTTCAGTTTTTTTGAACAATTATTGCCATCTGAGTACATGATGTGAATGGATCAGCGAGCATTTCGTTGAGCTTGTTACTGATGTGTTATTTTTGTCTACATGCATGCAGAGTCTCTCAGAAATGCCATTCTAGAATCGGGAACCAAAACGGAGCGCTCAAAATCATACGACGAGGGCCTGGACAACTATCGGGATGAAGGCCGTGGGTAAGTGTCTTTTAAAAGTGATGTATCGTGATGTTGGAGATTCCTATTACTGTCAATGTGAGTGGTTGTTTGGCCTAACATAATCATTCATTTCCACAGACGATCCAGCAAACCGAGTCTAAGGGTTTTCAAGAAGGTGAGAGATGCAAAAATCTTCCTCATAAAGAGCAGCTTTCTTTAAGCCAGAATGGTCATTCACTAATAAAGGCAACAGTTCCAAAACCTTGTGAGATGCCTGTGTTTAGAGCATTTTAAGACTTTCTTTTAGTCAAATTTAAAGGCAATCCTTTTGAAGTGTTTAGACAAAAAAATGCACCCAAATTGTCAACCAAAAAACAAAAAAAACTATAATAATGGTGCAACAGTTTCTGCAAACGATTGTGGGCACTCCGTAGGCACGTCATCTGATGCTTGTGTGACTAGTCAATGCAATGCAGAGATCCCCGCATCAGTTATTTGTGAGGTTCCAAAAGGTTTTGGAACAGAGTAAATGATTGAGAATTATCCAAGGCTAGATACCAAAATGTCATGTTTGTTCTGCTTTTATAGACATTGGATGGCCATAAGTCTGATGACTCCAGCTCCAGAAGAGACTCCTCCACTGAGATCTTCAGTGACTCCACCAAGGAGGGTTGGCTGCATTTCCGACAGCTCAACACTGAGAAGGGCAAGGTGGGGAAGTGTTCTCTCAGTCTCTTTCACTACTCTTTTCCCATTTCATTCAAGAGCATATTGAATTGAATGTTGATAGTTTTTCTGTAATTGTTGTAGATTACTGATCATGACCTGCACTTTACATGTGTTCTTCTCTTTACAGCGAGTAGGAGGCGGCATGCGGCCGTGGAAACAGATATATGCGGTGCTGCGGGGACACTCCCTCTATCTGTATAAAGACAAAAAGGAGGGGCTTTCTCACGTCAACTCGCAACTGGAGGATGAGCCTCTTTCAATCAGCATCAAGGCCTGCTTGATTGACATCTCTTACAGCGACACAAAGCGCAAGAATGTCCTGCGGCTAACGACTTCAGACTGCGAGTATCTATTTCAGGCAGAAGGCCGAGAAGACATGCTGTCCTGGATAAGAGTCATTCAAGAAAACAGCAACCTGGACGAGGAGGTTTGTTAACAATGATAACGTGACAGCTAAGGTATTTATACAGTGGTGTGATGTAAGTTTCATCGTCAGCATAGTACGCATGTAAAGCCAGATCTAATTCTGCAAACTCTGTATGCTCAGCATGCACTTTTTTGAATTAATTAGTTTGTCCACAAGGTGCAAACACTGCCCCTGTCTGGTGTTTCATAGTGAGAAGAAACAGATGAGGTGGAAAAACAAACCATTAGGCAGTAATAGATGTCAAATTAATGTCTGATAATAGATGTCTGATTTTGTCCAAGTTCAAATAAATTTTACCAGTCATAACTTATGGAGAGAAATCATTGTGGAGACACTAAACAAGGATGACACTTTCTAGTGTGCATGTTTGCACACTATCAAATTAAGTATCATGTGCATTCAGCTGTACACGTATGCTAAGTATCAAAATGGAAGTATACTTCGGGATTTAAGTCATTAATGAAGTGACACCTCAAGACTAGGTATAAAAAGGTCAACAGATGCGAATCAAAACTGGCCATGGCTGCATGTTCCTTTCCTTCTGTTGAACACGCCAAGATTGGATGAATTGGATGCAAAAACAGTTTAAGAGTATTTGGCATCTTGCTAATGGACACACCAATTTTGAACCAATCAGCATGTGAATAATTACTGTAACTGCAGGGAAATGACAACCGGACAAAGCTGGATTGGCTGGTGGCCAACTGGCCTTCACAATCGACTATCCTGCTGTGACGTCAAAGGCAGCAGACAAGGAAAAATCTATTTTATGCTTTTATGGGTGTTCCAAAAATCAGGCTCTGATAAAGCATCTGCTGTATACAGTACAATGTTTGTGATCTATATTTTGCTTGCAATTTGTACTATTTGAATATACTGCTAATTTGGAAACACCATAAATGGAGAAAGTTGCTTTTTGCAACATAATGGTGTAGTGACAGCATCTATCAACAGAGAATAACAGGATAACCACTCAGTCCTTGACTCCTTTCTAAACCTTGTCTGATTACACATTAAAAATGTCATGTGAACAGCCTCATAAAAAACTAATATGAGCAGGAAATCATTTTAGATTAATATCATCATGTGAAGTCTGTGGCCCATGTCTGCCCCTCAAGAGTTGACTGAACAAGCATCACAGTATTGCATAACTTTGTCCTTAAAAGAAACCATGTGAAAACCAGCTTACTGCTAACACAATCATCTGCTGAAATCAGTGTTGAGATGATATTGTTTACTGAAGGTGTGAGGATTATGGGTAGGCTTTTTGTTAATGTTCTTCTCCTGTGTTTGCCAGAGGAACTGGTTTCCTTTAACACACAATCAGATTAATGTTGTTGTACTCTTAGCTTTACATGTAACCACAATGTTAATGATTCTTTGTCTTGTGTTTTCAGAACGCTGCCGTAACCAGCACTGATTTGATTAACAGAAAGCTCAAGGAATATATATCAATGAGGTAAAGGTCATGTCATAGAGACCAGCAAGCTTGTCTTCATGAAGGCCCTGTTCCAAATCCTAGTGAGCTGTCACTCACTCACACTGAACACCAAACAAAAATCATGGCCACACACAAAATTACAGTATGGCTTCGCACAATTATCAAATTGCAAAGCTTTTAAATGAATAAATACATGCATTATGTATTTCCAGAGTGTAGCGTTACATGCGAGCAGCTAATGATCTGGTGCTTTTAGTGTCTTGCAGCAACTCGGTTCACAGTAAATTCTCTGCATCAGCTGGGAGTTTGGATCGATTATAACTTGCATTTAGAAACTAGTATGTGTCTTTTTCAAATGAATTATAGAAAAATAAAATTTATACTGATATACTTTGATACTTCAAATTCATTTGAATACTAACAGAGGACACAGGGAGCTGCTGCGGGAAATCCGCCAGATCCAAGTTGCCTTAAACATGAGATGTGCAATAATTCTATATATACTATACTTTTTGCAAAAAAAAAAATGAACATCTGAAAGAAGCAGCACTTCAACTCTCTTCCCCAATTTACAACAATCCCATAAACAGCAGTATGAGTTTTGCAGAAGTAATGACAGACTTTTTTATTTGAAAACAGAGCCATAGTTTGTTCAGTGTTTAAAAAGATTTTTAAAAAAATCGAACTGACACTTTTGTGTACCATTACACCCCTATTGGAAATGCAACATATGCCAACCATCTTCCCAAAGCTGTAATGAAAACCACTTAGAAATCGGCTGTTGTCAAGATTTTTAAGGCATTAAGAACTTGATTGTCCGTGAAAATAAAAGCTTTATGATAGCCTGTGTCGTAATTTTACAGTTTAACTGCAAAATTAAATTTTGATCATTATATTATTTTTGACAGTATTTTATTTTTAAACTTTTACAATGAAATTAGTAATATTTATTGTTTCATTTTTATTTAGTAGAAGTAGTAATAATAATAATAATTAATAGTATTAGTATTGACAGTATTAGTATTATAGTCATGTTAATGTTTATAAACTATTTTTGGCAAATCTGGAGCTTTTTAATCTCATTTTAAATTGCAATTGCAATTTTAATCAGAAAAGTTACTCAAAATTTTCCCCCCAAATTGTGCAGTCCCAGTTGATAATGCAGTAAGCACAAGTTTTGTGTTGAAAGCCTTCCTGTGATGACTAAAAATATTGCCTTGGTGCACAGCTCACTAGTTTTTGATGTCTTTTGAACATTCCTTTTTTTCTTCTTTCCTTGCATATATTGTTGAGCTGCATAAGATTGCCTTGTGTTCAGTGTTCAGTAATATGTGTGTTCTTACAGTGCACCCAGCAGTAAGACGGAGCCGTCGCCCAAAACCTCACGGCAGTCTCTCAGCATTAGGCACACTCTGCTTGGCGGCAGCAGTAAGAGTCAGAGCCTCTACTTGCCCAGGAATGAACAGGAGAGGAGTAAAGGTAGCACATGGCATTATGAAATAACACTGAAACCCATCGTGTTCTCAGTGAGATGTTAATATCAGCAATATGCGTCTCAGATGACACCAGTCCTCCGAGAGATAAAGCTGCCTGGAGGAGAGGAATTCCAGGACTGAAGAAGAAGCCTCAAGATAAGAGGCCCACCGCTGGTGTCACGTTTGGAGTACGACTGGACAATTGCCCTCCTGCACAAACCAACAGAGTAAGAAATGCCAGAGATTACAAATTCACTAATGCAAAATGCAATTTAGACCATTATGGGTGAAACTCAAGTAAAACATGTCAAGGTTACATTTCACTCCACGAGCAAATGGGGAAGAAAGGAAATCAGGTTTTGTATGAAGAAATTTTAAGCCTTCATGGATTTTTGCATTGTGATATTATTAGTATATTTCCCCCTGAATGTGTCTGAATGTTTTACATTTAAATCTTTAGTATAATGTTTATATATATATATATATTACAGTATTGAGAAGTAAATCAAATAATGAAATTCATGGGACATGAAGGGACAACATGAGTGGTTCCAAAAATAGACAATTTGACTTTGGGGGGGGGGGAATTACCTACTTTTTGAGTTTTGTGAGATTATATGATATTAAAAATAACACTAATTACTATCTTTTATAGTTTGTGCCTTTAATCGTGGAAGTGTGTTGTAAACTGGTGGAGGAGAGAGGGTTGGAGTACACAGGCATTTATAGAGTCCCCGGAAACAATGCTGCCATCTCGAGCATGCAGGAGGAACTAGACACTAAAGGCATGACAGACATTGATGTCCAGGATGACGTGAGTCAGCACTTTGTATTGTGTGATATTATACCCGAGAGCTTGCACCATAAAGACAGAGCTGATCTTTATGCTTTCATTTTGTTCAGCAGAAGTGGCGAGACCTCAATGTGATCAGCAGTTTGCTTAAGTCCTTTTTTAGGAAACTTCCTGAGCCTCTGTTTACCAATGGTGAGACACATGATCGCATAGAATAGATAATTCTTCTGGCGTTAGACAAAACGCATGGAAAATACTGTGTGCTGTCTCTCATAGAGAACATCTAGTATCTAAGGAAATCTTGTATCTAAGCTCTATTTTCTCCACTTGTGGAGGAAGGACTCCTCCTAGAGGACAACATAGGTGATAACTCACGATCATATAAAAGTCAGATTTTTTTTATTTGTTTTTATTTAAATAATAAAATGTACAGTAATAAAGATTTGTGTTGAATGTTAGATTTTATGTATGTGTAGCTGTAATATTTTATAGCACATTGTTTGGCGTGGGGACCCTTATTAATACACTTCCAGAATGTTCTTATAATGCCTGTTTGCTCTGATCATAGAAAAATATTCCAATTTTATTGATGCCAATCGAATGGAGGACCCTGTTGAGCGGTTAAAAACACTGAAAAGACTGGTACGGTTTATCTGAAGACTGCTGTTAATTTATTAAATACTGACATTTACTAGATTGGAGAAAGAAAAATCCTTTAAATCAGCAATAAAATCCTCAACATATAACAGGTATAAATCATATGTACTGTTTATTCTGCTCAGATTCATGAGTTACCAGACCATCATTATGAAACGCTCAAGTTCCTCTCTGGACATCTCAAAACTGTCTCGGAAAACTGTGAGAAAAACAAGGTATGAGCTTTGTAAATGTTCAGTTCATTTACCCCAGGGGTGCCTGACCCTGTTCCTGGAGATCTACCTTCCTGCAGAGTTCAGTTCCAACCCTGATCAAACACACCTGTCTTTAATTATCAAGTGCTCCTTCAGATCCTATTTAGTTGATTCAGTTGTGTTTGATCAGGGTTGGACTTAGACTCTGCAGGAACAGGGTTGGGCATCCTTGATTTACCCTGTCTAGGTGAGTTCAACAACCTATTATAAGTAGGGATGTAATGATTTACTCAACTCACGATTCAATTCTCGATTTTAATTTCACGATTCGATTCGATTCATTTTTCAATTTTCGATTCAAATGTGTAAAACAAGCCCTAAATCAAATAAAATAAATAACACAAATGAAATAAATTTCTTCATATAAACAAAATAAGGCTTGTCTGTGTTCTTTCCATTTAAAAGATGCAACCACTGCATTTTAATCATGATTCAAACAAAGATGCTGCATACATGCAACATGAGCAGTTTTTAATCTAAATTAGATTGTATAATTTAGAAATTTGAAGCCAAAACAGAATGTTTTGACTTCAGTTTTGTGAAACTATACATAAACATATCTGCATGAAACAGAAACAGCAGACGAGCTGAATGAGGTGCAGATTCACTCTCTGCCAGCAGGTGGAGCTTAAAGCCTTTCCTTGGTTACCGCTGTAAACAAAGCAGTGCTGCACTTATGAACTTTAATATGCATTATACAGAGGCTAGATGAAAAGAAAAAATACCATCTTAACTTTTCTAAAGACAGTAAGTTCCCTCCTACCCCTAAATGAATTGCAGTTTGTTTAGCATCTCAACCGATTTGAATCGTCACATATTTGAATCGATTTTCAAAAGGCTCGCTGTTAATCATTACATCCCTAATTATAAGAAATCATGAATGGAAATACTTTAAACTTCTTTTGTAGATATTATTACTTTACTGAAAATCATCTCTTTCATAAAAGTTAAAAATTAAATAATATAATCAGATCATTAAAACTACAGTGTTGCTCAGTTTCAACTGTCATAGCATGTCTGAAGAACCTGGAAGCGCAAATCCTTGTTGTGTGATGTCAGTACTTTCCTTTACATATAGAAAAGAAAAGAGCCAAAATGAAATCCATTAATGGAAGTTTTTTTGTATTTAATTAGATGGAGCCACGTAACCTGGCCATTGTGTTTGGCCCAACTCTTGTCAGAACCTCTGAAGACAACATGACGCACATGGTCACGCACATGCCTGATCACTACAAGATCGTTGAGACTCTCATTCAGCAAGTAAGAGCTTTTTCCTTTCATGTGTGTGTAAATTGATGTCTGAATTGTGCTTGAACGTTCTGCTTTGCTCTTCTACAGTATGACTGGTTTTTCACAGAAGATGGAGATGAAGAGCCAACGGTGAGTCTGTAGCTTCCTGCCATTCTTCTCTGAGTGGATTTCTGAGCCCTAAACAAACATCACCATGCTGTCACTCTCCAAGAACTGGAGACTTGGGTCTCCAGAGTAACACTGGTCAGAAACATCATCCTCATCTTTTTCTCAGTTTCCCTTTTGTCTCATTTCCACCTGGTCCACCTCGCTTGTGTAGAACTATTTAGTCGCAGATAACATCGAGGAACTTCCTACTCCCTTACTGGAACAGATTTATCATTTTTGGGACCCCAAGGAGAGTTCAGACCTGATGCATTATTTCATTTTTACAGAACAAAAGCTGCATTACAGGTATCTCTGAAACTAGGGTGTGAGGCAAGTTAGAAGCTTACTTTAATATAGCTTCATGCAGCTTTGCACCTTTATACAGAGTTGATGAGAGCCGCTTTAACTCGTAGCATACAGCGCTCACCATGCTCTGTCTTTAAATGGCTGTGGATACTGTTCTGTGAGTTAAATCCATTGCTGCTAAATGCAGACTTGCTTTCTCTTTCCAAAAGCTGGATACAAAACCAACAAAGAACTAATAAACTAACCGATTTCACTATATTTTCTGCTCTTCACTTTCATGCAGTAGCAGACTGTAAACCTGCAATAAATTGACAGTTGATTTTAAGTCCTGGTTTGCTGGTAAATAAGAGCAGATGGATTTGTTCAATCACTTTATGGACATTATTGACCCACCAAGGCCCCAAGCATTTGCATGGTTTGGATGGTGGTTGAAGCTGCCACTGCTCACACATAATCTTTGCAAACAGTGTTTTAAAAACAAAGTCAATATTTGGGTGTTTTGAAAAACTCATACATACACTGCTTAAAACGGCACTGAAAGTTCACTATGCCTAATGTCAACGATGTATGAATTTCACCTCTCTCATTGTTTATGTCAGACCACCGTGGAGCAAGAGAGCACAGTTCAGTCTCAGCCTGTGCCCAACATTGACCATCTGCTGACCAACATTGGCCGCACCGCTCCGTCACCGGGAGAAGTCTCAGGTAATCTTGCGTTCATAGTCCAACCGTTCCAGGCTAGGGATATGAGTTTAGGAGAATGGATTTTACTTAACAAAAGTGAGACGTTCAGTGTGTTCAGATGTTACTGTGCCTGTATGTTCACACTCTCTTAATATATTTCAGATGTTTAGCAGATGCTCATGCTTTCCATTAGATCTGTCAATGTTTAGAGCGAACAAAAGCAAGCTTGCCAGAAATGTCTTGGTGCATATGTAAAGGTGAACTATTTTAGCAATTTTGCATTGGTCAAACGTTTTTAATGAGCTATCTGAAAATTGGATAAAATAGTTCCTATGTATGTAAAGCTTTATGAATCAATTTTCCCATTGAGTTGTTTCTTTACCTTCGGCCATTGTTTTAGACTTGTTTCCTTTATTTCAATTCTATGATTTCTCCAGAACTCTTCTTTTGCTTTGGTTTGTATTCATTTGAACCTCACTCATTGTCATCCCTCTCCTAATGCTTTAGTCTCCGTTATGACTCCACTCCTCCTTTTCTTTCAGTTCTTTTCCCTCCTTACCCTTCTCTTGTGCTAACCCGGCGTGTTCTTTCCCAAAAGAAATGGAAATGGTGATAAACCACCAAAGGTTTACCCGTCTGACCCATCTTGTCTCTAGTGTTTTTCTTCTCCCTTGTCCCTGTCCAGCACTGCTCACACATTACCCAATCTTGACACAGGCCAAGTGGGCGGCGTCTATCACTCGGTGATGTCACTGATGGACTCTGTAATGTCTGTGATGGACAGCTGGGACTGTAGGAAGAAGGAGGAGTGTTGTCCCCAGTGTAGCTGCCTAGTCTGCAGAAATCCCCGATTCTTATAAATTGAAAGCGAATCCGGGACAAACCCAGCAGAAAACAAAAGAAACAAAAAAAAGAGTGTCAGAGAAGTTGATATTTGTCATCATCATGTTGCACGTGTCATATCTTATAAGACTATTATTAACAGAGAGGATACAGAGCTGTGATGGTGTAATGTGTCTGAAAAGCCTCTTTGCTGTCTCTCGTTGTCTCTGAAGCTGACCGCAAGGAGTTCTAGCATGGTATGGTCTTCAGGATTTCCTCCAGTCTTGTGGCGTACAGTAACTGTCATTGATGATGTCTGAAGGGGTGTGGTGAGGGGCTGAGCCGGCTCAAATCATAAAGCTCCCGACGAATATCGTACCATTCAAAAGCATTAGTATCTCTTGATGGAGAGTGAGCAAAGGGGCTTTTGAGTGGTGAAGTAGCCCGTCGTAAGGACTCGCTTCCTGCTCGTAGCTTTGGCCCCTTTAGCCCCTTTCTGCCCTCCTGTCATATCTGACCCTCGTTGTCCCTTGTCATAGTCTCTCAGTGCTTTAATTCATTCTGCATCTCCATGTTCTGCACCGACAATCTGATGCCGTTAAACACAAACACGGTTCCTCAAGTGACTGATTTTCCCTGTAAAAGGACATTCAGACTTGCAACATAGTTTGGTCATTCAGCTGGTAATTTCAGGTGCTGTGTGACTGAAGGCCTGGTATACTTCTTTTTCCGCGTTCCGCTCCGTCTCACGCACAGCCGTGTCCGCGCAGCTTTCTCAATCGTAGATGGACGAGTTCGGAACATGCACAGTGGACTCATTCTGTATCGATATTCACTTCACGCTTGTGCTGTTGTACCTGGACACGCAAATTTGCCTGCACATGGACAGTGCGCGGGCTGTTGCGGAAAGCGGACGACCGAAGTATAATTTGGGCTTGACCGCTAGCGTTGGTTAGAACTGATCCGTTTGGCTGCTCATGAAAATGACAGAGACGGGATGGAAGTGCAGACTGTTGCGCATAGTCCACCTCAGTAGCAAAGCACAGTAAAGCTACATGGCGACCTCTAGCGTTAACATCATTCAAAACGTTTCTTACTTTATAACAGCCTGATGTCTCTGTGCCTGTATGAAAAACACACCTTAATGTCCTTAATTTCAAATTTCCCATATCTAAACTTGTCTCTGTTAATATATAGTTGACTGTTCGCAGTTATAATAGTTATTGTGCACTTGAAATCTTCTAGCCATTTATTGCCTTAAATACTAGAACTGGCATGAAAATTACAAAGTAATCTCAAAGAAAAAAACACAAAACTTAACATCCTAAACAAAATCAAACATTTTATGCTTTCAAGTGTTTTGTGAATAAGTGACTTAATATGCATGCGTATTAATCCCATGATTCATGGAAGTTCACAAAAAAGGAAAGAATTGAGCACACAGAATTAGCAGCAGCATTCGGTTTCCGACCAGATTCACGTCAATTCTCACCCCTTAATACATAGCTGTTAGGATGTCCATCCCTGCCTTGGTGATGTCTCTGAGTTGGGAAAGAATGCCTGTAGACATGTTCTGCTGGCTCTGTGTGTGTGTGTCAGTGATTGGCGGTTAAACTGTCTGTCTGTGTGAATGTGTGCATGAACTGCCTCCTGTCTTACTGCACACTGCCGGGTTCTTGTCATCTCTCATTTCTCTTTCCTCCATTTCTCTCTGTGCGATGGCTTATGTGTGTTGCCTTCATCTCTCAGATCTCTACATGACTCCACTGTTTGTGCCGTTCCACTGCTGTTGTGGTGAAGGATATTTATACTTCAGTCTCCCCTTGTCTCTGGCTCTTTGTCCCTGCTGTATTCCACTTGAAATAGCCTGCTTACCCTTTTCTCTCCTTGTTCCACTAGATTCAACCACCAGTGACTCTGCTAAATCAAAGGTGAGTACTTTTGAGATTATTACAAAATCTCTATATACAAAAGAAGATGATTCCTGCTTCAGAAGCCAATTCCTTGAGATTGATCACAATGCGTTGTTAACTTACACTTGTCTTTATGTGCTTGGTCCTGTAGCAGGGTTCCTGGGGATCTGGTAAGGACCAATATAGTAGAGAGCTGCTGCGTTCTTCCATCTTTGCTAGCCGCAAACGTAAAAAACCTAAGGACAAGCCTCAGCCGAGCAGCTCTGATGACGATTTGGATGCTAGTTTCTCTAAGAAGGATCTTCCAGTGCAAAATGATCCAAATTGGCCTGCAGATGACCAAACTGAGGATGCTGAGAGTGAAGTTGGACTTGATGACCAAATAGAAAGGACAGAGGATGATGAGCAAAGCCCAGGAGACAGCCTTGACCTAACCTCTGAAAACAAGCAGCTCATTTCCGAACATCTGCCCCAGGAGACTTGTCCTTTATCTAAGATCATCACATCACCCAAACCTAGTTATCACATGACTCACCAGAGTTCCCTGTCCGATCCTCCCTCCAACTACGATGATGGATGTGTCTCAGATCTGGGCACACTTAACAGCACCAGCTCCCAGGCCTCAGTACCCAGGATGAGGCACGGGAGGACACCAGGCCACTGGATGGAGAGCACAGGAATGGGCCCAGGAGCTGAGGTCTGCTCTATCACGTCAGATTACTCTACCACCTCCTCCATGACCTTCCACACAGGGGTGGAGTCCATCGCCCTCAGTCCGGAGGTGCAGTCTGTCGCCGAAAGCCGTGAGGATGATGCTGATGATGAAAGAAGTGAGCTCATCAGTGAAGGACGACCCATGGAGTCTGACAGTGAAAGTGATTTATCCGTCTTTGCCGGTGGCCAAGATAGAGGGCCGACTGAAGATCGCAACCAACCGGAGGGCAGCGTCACACCTTTGCAAGATGTACCCAACCAAATCCCCTCCCATCGAATCATCGCGTGTGACACCCTGGCACGCAAGAGAGGGAGTCGGCAGAAGACTGACAGCGAGTCTTCAGCAGATGGGAACCGCAGCGACAAGGAGTCCAGTCGACTCTCACGAGCACTAGAGGCAATCAAAGGCCGCTCCACCGGCAGTCTGAGCTCTTCCTCTCGCAGCGAATCAGAGCGAGCCGAACCCATGTGGCGACTCAAAATCACAGACCGGTTAAAGTGTCGACTGAGGACGTCAGCAGATGACATGTTCGGCGTGGGTTCCCAGCGCACCAGGTCACCTGAGACTCGAAGTAAACGGAAAAGCAACATCCGCCGCAGGCACACCATGGGTGGTCAGCGGGACTTTGCTGAGTTGTCGGTAATTGGGGACTGGCAAAGAGTCGAGAGCAATGAGCTCTCAGCTATGGATCGCTTAAAGCCCAAATGCAGTTCGCAAGACTTCTCCATCAGAGACTGGATCGCTCGAGAGCGACACCGAGCCAGCAACCCCGAAGTTAGTCTGGATGTACTAGACCTGCACCCTTCCCGATCACGGGACCTGTTATCCGCTGGGTCCTCGCACTCCCACTTGGGTCAGCTCCTTAATGGAGATGTAGCGGCCGCTCAGAGCAAGAGCCTAAGCCTGGCTGCAGATGCCCACCCTCACAAACTCTCTGGTGCTCAAGTGGTCCGTTCCCGTTTCTATCAGTACCTGTGAAAGTGTGTGTGAGTGTGCGCTCATGTATATTATATACAAGAACACGGTTTGAGTGTGAGTGTATTGCCATGTTTTAAGGTACTTAAGCGATGCTTGTAAGCCATGTTGGCATCGAGTCGATATCATGAGTGAGAGTGCGTGTGTGATCGAGAGAAAGCGCGTATGAAATTGCTATTGAGCCTTCTCTCAGAGTTGCAAGAAATGTTTTCCAAACATCCTGTGATATTTCCTTCTGTGAATGAAATTATGTACCGATCCAATGTTGTACAGTGAACAGAGGCCCTCTCACTGTTGGCCGAAGTGCTGTATTGCTGGAAAACTGGGAGAGCTCGAATTCCGGCGAATATAGATTTTAGATTTGAGACATCACATCATGGAGCAGTTGTAGTCCAAATGGCTTAGAAGTTAAAGGAAAGTAACCGAGGAATAGGCTGAGCAGGTAGGTCAATAGGATGTTGAGAAGACTAGAGTGTCTTGAGCCTTGATAAAGGATTTATTTTACTGGAAGTGTAAAGAGGCCCCCAGTGTTGCAATAGATTCTTCAGTAACCAGAACAAGAATGTATCTGCTTGGAATACTAAACAAACTGCCATTTTCACTTACGAAGTGTATATATTTCCCCTTTCTGTGCTTTTTGTTTATTCTGCCTGTGTTTGGATGCATTGCGTGCTGTGTTTGGAACGGTGTCTGTTTCATTTTTCTCTTTTTAAGTGCAGTGCATGGCAGACACTCAGCACAGTAAACATTTTTTTAAATAACGGAAGACAAAAAGGAATTCAGTTTCGCTGATGCAATTTGCAGTGTACATGTTGCTGTTTGTTGTACTACGACTACTGAGACATGATTACTGTCTCTGGCATAAAGCTGGAAAAATAGATGGGAAAAGAATGGATTGTTAAAGAACAAATCAGGTGTCTTTGGATCATGAAAGTGCCTCATATTGAATAGAATACTGGTCTAGGGTTCTTGAAGGCGCCACATCTCAGATACATTAAGGTGTAAAAAAGTTTTTTTTTTTTAGTCACCTCACCCAGATTTCATTCATGGAAAAATGAGACGCTTCCATTCCTACAGCATTCCTCCTGGGTCTTAACACTATTTTATTAATGCATCGTTTTGCATTCGGTATTTTAACCAGACTTGAATTTTAAATATTCCTGTAAAGTAAGTAACTTAAATGTACATATCTATTACATGTTTTAGCTGCTCTTTTTCCTTCAGTCATTTTCATTGCATCAATTTCTTTTTGTAAGTATTGTACAATACAGAGGTGAGGTTAAGGGACCTGGGAGAGTGAAGGCAAACATGCTAATCATCTCTGGGGGTCTTCAGTCTCCCTGTGTGTGAACAATGCTTCCCTAACTGTTTGTGTCATGCTGGGTCTGCTCACGTGGTGGACACACATTGTAAAACACTGGAAAATAAACCCTTTTTGTCTGATAAATAACTAGTCCTGTTGAATTATTTCCTCATTCTTTTCAGATTGGCACCACAAGGGGGCAGACTGCTATTGCAGGAACATGCATGATATTTGTGAAGGCTAAAACAAAACTCTGTAACTACTTGTTCAATAAATGTGAACGACATGACTGCAGCCATATGGAAACTTGCAGTATATGAAGAAACAAACAAAATAGCTTTCAAAATGCTTTATTTACAAGGTACACACAAGTAGGGACCAAAACAGTTGTAATTTACACAGTGCATCTGCTTACAAGACAGGATTTCACTTACGACAATAAATTCAGTGGAACCACATAGGAACATTCAAGCTGTCAAAAGTAACGACACGTAAATAGATACATTAAAACAAAAGAAACCATCTTGCCACCATGCCAAATTATAAAACAAGAAAATATATTCTATGCAAAACGTTCTTCAAAGACCTTTGTAACCACGTATGAAATAAAACCCCAAACGAAACAGACCTGCCTAAAGACGCTAGTCCTATGAATTCTGTATTCACAGTTAATCTACTGGATTACTTTACAACTCAACTAGTACACAGGACTGTAAAGAAAATGTTCTTGGCAGGATAGTGGCATGGTTCCCTTTGATAACAAAACTTTATTTCTAAACTTTTTTTCCCCATAAATTTTCCATAAATTATTCGTCCTACCTCATGGACTGCCTGTCTTTTGCAGGTATACTCCAATAAGGCACAGTGACAAAATGAATATCCATAGACATTTGCAGCTGCACTCAAATAATAAATAAGACTGTCCTTTCAGAATGGGCCGATTCACAAATGAACAATATGCCATTGTGCCGTCATGCAGACGCTGATGTGGATACTTACAACAATTGATTGATTTTAAAGCAACCGTTTTACAGTAGCACATTTGATGAACAAATAGCCTCATGAAATGCAAAACATATTCCTGTCAATTTTTATGCATATGATTTATGCACATTGGTTCAGCTCCAGTAATTTTTTTTATGTAAATTACCACATTCAACTGACATGTGAAATGGTTATATAAATATTTTGCACAAATTTCATTCAGCATGAATAGGCCAGATAACGATGACATTGACGACAGAAACAAATGGGTTCACAAGGACATTTATACCCATATAAAGGACCTAAACTGGTTTGAACTCATCAGAATGCTACGCAGCTGGGAAAATAATGCTTTTGAGTAAATCTGCAGCTTTTAATTCCGGCCAATCGTTCTTCTGTATATTGTGCTGTCGTCTCTTAAAGCTTTCTGTTAGCAATGCATGAATTACAGAACACAAGCGAAAGTTTTGACCGAATCACGCATGTCCAGCTGGTTTTCTCACACTGCTCGTGTGGTGCTGTGAGTATGAAATGTTTCATCATGTACCTCCACTGGTTCTTGTATCACCAAGTCATTCAGATTCTTTCCTTGAGCCAATGAGCCAATCAGAGTACCATGGGGATGGAGGATGCAGAGGTGGGGTGGAGAACTACCATGGGGATGGAGGAGGGTGGGGTGGAGGGGAGGAGTTTGCATATTGGGCTGTAAGCTGGATTGTGCTGGATCGGAGTAGAACTTTAACCATCATCCTCATTGTCCTGCTCCAGCTTTTCTTCAGTCAGTATCTCTGGGGGTCTGAAACACTCCACAAAGAAGTTGACCAGCGACTGACTCAGATGTAGCTGTGACTCTCTCGAGTGGAGGAAGTGGCCTTCATCAGGGTAGATCTGACAGAAAAACAAAACATTCAGTCAGTCGAGAACAAATAATTTTTCTACATTAATTTGTCTGATTCTGAATGTGTTTGTAGAGAGAAAAAAAAGAGAATATCCTGTTTTATTCAAAAATCTGTCATACACATCAACATAACAGTCCACGATCCATTACTTATTTCTGAGTGGTATTTAGCACTTGTGTATGTGGTTGCTAGGGTGTCTGAATGTTTTAACATGTTGCTAGGGTGTCTGAGTGATTTTTGTATGATGCTAGGGTATTTTAACATGTTGCTAGGGTTCCTGAGTGTTTTAGCATGTTACTAGGGTGTCAGAGTGATTTTTAACATGTTGCTAGGGTGTCTGAGTGTAACATGTTTCTAAGGGTGTATGAGTGTTTTATCATGTTACTATCCGGCTGTTCAGGGTGTCTAAGTGTTTTCTGCATGTTGCTAGGGTGTCTGGGTGTTTTTTGCATGATGCTAGGTTACTATCCGGCTGTTCAGGGTGTCTGAGTGTGTTTATTTATTTATTTATTTTTTTCATGTTGTTAGGGTTTCTGAGTGTTTTAATATGTTGCTAAGGGTTTATTAGTGTTTTTAGCTTTTTGCTAGAGTGTCTTGAGTGTTTTATTATGTTGCTAAGGGTGTATGAGTGTTTTTAGCATGTTATTATCTGGTTGTTAAGGGTGTCTAAGTGTTTTCTGCATGTTGCTAGGGTGTCTGAGTGTTTTAACATGTTGCTAGAGTGTATGAGTGTTTTTTAGCATGTTACTATCCAGTTGTTAAGGGTGTCTGAGTGTTTTTTGCATGTTGCTAGGGTGTCTGAGTTTTTTATCATGTTGCTGAGGGTGTATGAGTGTTTTTTAACATTTAATTATCTGGTTGTTAAGGGTGTCTGAGTGTGTTAACATGTTGCTAGGGTGTACAAGTGTTTTTACCATGTTACTATCCGGCTGTTCAGGGTGTCTGAGTGTTCTTTATGTATTAACAGTGTTAGTGTTTTGTTTTTGTTTTTTGTTCAGATCAGTATATGTAACAGTAATAGTGATTCTTGATGCAACAAACACCACTAAAAAGATGTTAAATAATTCAGAAACGTAAGAGTCAATAGCTGACAGCTTTAACTAGCTGCTGATCAGCTCTCACCTGTAATGTATAATTAGCTTTCTCATTTATCAGGTGGGTGATAAATTTGGCCGTGTGCTGAAAATGGACTTTCTCTGTGTGAAAAGAAAGAAATGTTACACACAATCCAGTGTCAGTTAAACAAATGAAAGAAAACCATGTATTTAAGAAATAAAGTTAAGCACAAGAAGCTTTGTTTAAATCAAAAGTTACCGTCAGCCGTCGGGTGAATTATCAAGAGTTTTTTGTCCCTCAGTTGCTCCATGTGGTCTGTTAAACGCGCCATCTGAAAAAAAACAAGCCAACACCATGTGTAAGAGAGAGTCTTGGCAAGATTACTTAAAAACTGTAATCTGTTACTAATTACAAATTACATATTGAACTCGGTAAAGTAATCAAGATTCAGACTCAGTCAAGACTTACTACATTTGGATTACTTTTAGATTTCTTTGGACATAACTTGTTTATAGATTTAAATGAGATTATTGTTTTGAAAAAAGATAAAATATATGACCATTAATCGACATCAGCGAACTTGCAAATGTGTTGAAATGATTTAAATATTAACTTTAAATCTCAGGGGGACTTCAAGTAGATATTTTAGGTCAAAGTGTTATGGTCCTGTTGGGCTGTGGTCGTGTTTGTTTTGGTGCTTTCAAATATCAACATCGTTTGGCAAAAATCGCTTAGTGCACCTTTAACATTTTAAAATAATATGATCTAAGTACAAGTACTTGATTTCATAATCCAGATTACATGTGATCAGTTACTATCCTGCACTGGTAACAGATTTGTCTGATCTGACCCTCAACCATCTCATGTTGCTGTACATTACCTCATATTCTCTCTTACTGGCCTGCGGTGATCCTAAATAGCGTTCAGAAAATGCAGAAGCTGCAGAAAAGAAGATCATGAGTAACATTAAAATGAGTCCATTTTATTCTGATGAATGAATGACAATGAGTGATCAAACACTGGATATGACATCATACCGTATAAAGAGAAATCAGTGATGGGAGAGATGGCCGAGGCACAATTGATTTTGAATTTAAACATATTTGGATTTTCATCTGAGCGTAATAGTCGGCTGGCCAGGTATCCTCCATATGCCTGAAGCAGACAAAACAGGTGATGCAGGAACATAAATGATGCTGAATGATACAATCATACATCACATGGTACAATTTCATCAAGAGAAAATTCATATGAATTCAACAATACAGACCTCCTGAAGGCAACACGAAATCAAAACAGACTCTTACTATGTGTTCCTGCTTTTATTCTGCATGAATCATCCCTGTATGCTATTCCAGATAAAATAAAACTAATTACACCAATTTAAAATATTAATACAAATTTTTAAATATGTACATAAAATACCTAGGCCTAATGTGAGATAACAGCTTGTTGAAAAATTTTGTTTCTGACTAAAAAAAAAAAATCACTATTGTGTAAACAACTCTGAATATTCTCACACCACTCAATAACGCAGTGACGTTAGTAGCATCACTACACTCATTCCCCAACAGTCACCAGGCAAACTCACCTTTCCATAGACTCCAGTTCTTGAGCTGTCAATGTACGGCTCCTGTGATATCACTCTGCAGGGAATCACAGAAGAGATGTAAGTGTGAAGTACAGTGTTCTCTCAGCACTGATGCCGTGTCATTCATGTGGATGATCTGACCTAAGAGCTTCCAGCTGGTCTCTCTCCTCAAATTCCCCCAGCTTCTTCTTGATGCGGTGGAGGAGGTTTGTGCCCTGAAAGCCACTGCCGCGGCCGTCCAGACGCATGACTATGGTGTTGAAGGAGCTGACCAGCACCGTGGTCCAGTCCACTAGAAACTGCTCCGTCACCATCTGACCACCGGGGGTGCTGTCCCTACCAGAGCAAATCAAACGCATCAGAACCTGACATTGCTGGAGGAACATCTGCTCAAACAAATGCCTCAAAACAATACCACAATCAATTCACTGTATCAAAACTAAGCTTCTGTAATTCTACATTTTGCAGTCTGTTGCGGTCACACAAAGCAAAAAAACATCAGTACAGTCTTTCTCATGATTTTGAGACACTCCTGTCTTTGTTGAACTAACAGTGTTGGGGAAAGTTACTTTTAAAAGTAATGCATTACTTAAAAGAGTAACTAATTTACTTAAAACTGATGCACTTTTTATGTAATGCGTTATGTTACTTTTGAGATTTTTAAATATGGGCAGGGCTTGCTTGTTTGTTTTTAGTATAAATAAGTTATTTTACACAAATTTAAAAGCCCTTTCACATCAAAAGTGTAGAAAAAAAATGTAAATTCACGTCTGTACAGTAGTGGGCGCAGCACAAATAAATTAGATGAAGAATATGACGCGGGAGAAGAAAGTTTAACACTATTCAGCAATAACAAAAATTAAACACAAATGTGTCATGTTTGCTTAGTATGGTTGAATTGGGTCATCGAAGTCAGTACACAAATGTGTCATGTTTGCTAAACAGTTTACTATGTTAGAACTTTTTTCCAAAGACTTATTTCCAACTCGAAATGTTTGCTTAGTATGGTTGAATTGGGTCATCGAAGTCAGTGTTTGCTTAGTATGGTACATTTAGGGTTTTGTTGTTTTGTGTTTTTTTATTATTTTGCATTTGAGACTTTTTATTCATTTTGAGGAACACTGAATCTGTTTTTGTGCCATGAGATGAGTAAATACATGTTCATATTTAGTCTAGAACTACAGTAAGAATCATGTTCACACAACAGCTCTGCATTTACTCCAGATTTCTCTCAACATGGCAACACGAGAGCTGTCAGTCAAGTACATGGGAAACAAACAACATAGGCTCATTGGAAATATTTGCCACTACCTACAGTACATTTCTGCAAAACTCAAAAACTGAAATGAACACTAGAGGCAGTAATGAGCCTGTAACTGGTGTTACTTATTTTAACTCAGATATTTCTTTCTAAATTAAAAAGTAATGCGTTACTTTACTAATTACTTAAAAAAAGTAATCTGATTACGTAACTCGCATTACTTGTAATGCGTTACCCCCAACACTGTGAACTAATATGCCGTTCTTGTGTTTTGACTGGCGTGTGGAACATGTATCAGTTATTCTGTGTGTGTGAATCACTTACACCAGCAGCAGTAAGGGGTAGTGAGCCGTTTCTATAAACGCTGCTGGCTTCAGGATCTGCATGTTCAGACCTGTGCAAATGACGGGAAAGTTACTGTGCTTTGAAAATCATCAGCTTAGTGAAAACTGACTCTGAGAGTTTGCTGTAAGATACTCACTGTAATCATCTATGCTGATCTTTCTGTACTCTACTTTGGGCATCTGCGTGTTGTTCACAGTGGTGTTCAGCTGCTCATTGAGCTCCACATCCAGCAGCTCTGAGAGAATCACATACAGTAGATGGTCAGAGAGATAGATTTATCTACTATATAATATACCATAGTTTGGGGGCAGTAAGATCTTTTAATGATTTTGAAAGTTTCTTATGCTCAACAAAGCTGCATTTATTTACAGTAAAAACAGTTTTTTATGGTATGAAATAACTATTTTCTATTGTAATTTATTTTAAAATGTAATTTATTCCTGTGATGCAAAGTTGAATTTTCTGCATACATAACGTAATCCTTCAGAAATCATTCTAATATGCTGATTTGGTGCTCAAAAATAAATAAAATAAAATAAAAAGAATAAGAATCATTTTATTATTATTATCATCATGTTTTATTTTAATATTAATATTAAAAACAGTTGTGCTGCGTAATTTTTTTTTGAAACCATGATAATGTTTTTGAGGATTCAAAAATTGAAAAGCAAAGAATTTTTCAAATAGAAACCTTTTGGTAGAAACATTATACTGACACTTTTGATCAAGTTGCTGAATGAAATTAAGTTCTTTCCAAAAAAAGTCTGATCCCAAACATTATTGCTAGTATTAAAGCACACTGGTAAAAAAAATCTACTATAATTTAATGAATTATTAATGATACTGTATGTTTTTCTCATCAGAATACACAGTTATTTTAAATGGAGAAAAGGCCACTTTCTCCACCCAGAATGGTGTAGCTACAACAATTACTAGCAGGGGCTAACAGGGTCATGCTAACCAGCTAAACCCTGACCGCTTGGTGTAAAAATACTCTTTTTTCTTAATATGGGCGTCAAAATAAACAGACATGACACGTCCCAAGAGAGAGTTAAAGCAAGGGATTGGGTTAAAGCAAGAGGTCGAGGATAATCACTGCTAATTATGCTAAACACACAGCTGTTCTCCATTGTCTCTGCTCACACTCTTACATGTGAGAACCTGAGGACGGGGTGTACACAATTCGATAAATGTTTATCTCACATTTGAGGTGTTTTGTGTAGCGTTTATCTTCAAACACATTTAACCTTCGAACACCGTTGATAAAGCACATTTCTAGGTCTTCTATAATGAAATAGCTTTCCGGTAAAACAAGCTCTTGGGTGAATGTGATGGTGTGACTGAGGACTCACTCTCATACTCTCCGTCTCTGGTGCTGTACACGGCTGTGTGAGGCACACCAGGACCTGCACGCAAAAACACAAGATTAGTGTCCGACAGAATATACATTCATGTCATCCCATCTCACAAAATCATGCTGCGCTTCTTGTGTATCTGAGCACTACACTATACATATTGTGAGATGTGAAATATAACCTATTTCAGGTAAAACGCATCTCTAAATGGCATGAAACCACTTTATATTCTGAGTGTTTTTTGGCCCGGATAGCATCCTTTGTTAGCATCTTATGATGTTAATTAAATGTCTGGCTTCATGCAACAGTTACCAAAGTCTCATCTACACACAGACAATATAAAGATATACATATAATATACTTGGCTAAAATAATAAAATGGTAGACAATAAAAACTGGAAATATATATATATATATTTTTACTGTATGTATGAAGCAGTTTCACTGCAATGTAAATGACTACAGTATTTAAATAATAATAATAATAAAATAAAATTCAAATTATTGATACTTTGGAAATGAACATCAGGACCATTCTCTTCTTTTTTTTTAAGTTTCTATAAAATGTATAACAATTAATGCACACTACTGTAAGTTTGTGTCAGATTAGTTAGATTTTTTATTTTTTTATTTTTTTTTATTGTTATTATTATTATTATCATCATTTTTTAAACAAGTCTCTTTTGCTCTCCAAACCTGTATTTATTTGACCAGAAATAGCAATACAGTAATACTGTGAAATATTGTATTTCTATTTTAATATAATTTACAATGTACAACAAAGCTGAATTCTCAGCATCATTACTGCAGTCTTCAGTGTCACACGATCCTTCAGAAAACAATTTTATATTATTTTTATGAGTGTTAAAAATATTTGTACTGCTTCATAGTTTTGTGGAAACCATGACACTTTTTTATTGTTTGATGGAAAAAAACAGCATTTTTACAAATATAAATATTTTGTAACAACTTTTGATCAATTTAATGCATCCTTGCAGAATTAAAGTACTGTGAATTCTATTATAACAAATTTTACTGTAATTACTGATCAGATGAGCTGTTTTCAAAGCTGGGGATTCATCAATGCACTCAGACCCCCTTTTGGATCCTAAATATGGATTCATTATACAGCACCTAAAACTGACCTCTGCTATCAATGCTTGGTTTGATCCACACAACAGGTGGGATGCATCAACTACACAAGAACTGCCAAGAACTGATCTTTCTGTGCTGAGGTCTGCACAAGCATGCTGCAGGGAGCATAAAGGCTCTGCACTGACTTCATAACACAATTAATAATAACACAAACACTGACCTTTCCTTGTGCTCACCAGACCCTGCTAAACTGATCAGTGACCATGGCAACCACGCTTTATTGTTGATAAAACACACAGCAGGGTAATGATGTCATGACTAACACACTCAGATCAGCCAGAGTCACTGAGCCAAACACTCGAGTGAGCGGTTACATAAAGAGAAGATCAAATAATTGAAACACTGACTTTACATTCAATTTTAATTCTGGTCTAATAGTGCTTATTGCCTATTATTGTGGAAGGATCCATTTCAATAAGATAAAATATGGAGTATCCTATTATGTATGAAAGGATATTAGATATAAATCAAGCAATATAGCAATGTAGAAAAATGGTTTCTTATGACAACAGTCAATTATACATCAGAGTGCAATAAAACAATTTAATGGAGCAGTTAAATCAGTGTGTGGACAACACGTTCGTTTTTGCTTTAGTTTGACTTTTTTGTCCTGCACCTGAGCCCTATTTGGGTTGTGGCATGTGTGCACCCCTTTTGCATTTTTGTTAAAAAAGTCTTTAACACAAGACAAGATATTTACAGATGTCTTGCATAGAAAAAGCATGAAACCTTTGCAGTTGAGAAGGAAGTAGTTAGCATCTGGACTGAATGATCCACTGACGTATCCACAGCTTAAATTACAGGAAAGACATCGGCGGTTGAAGGATCCTGTGGTGTTGGCGCTAAAAAAAACAACATATGTCATCAGTGCAATGCTTCCCGATGACATCAGTGTGTGTCACATCATCTGTCATACCTGTAGAGGTGACGCCGTCTTGCATCGTCTTCTGTACTCAGAAAGTATCTGCAAAGACATTGCTGTTACAGATATCTATTTGAAAATGTTACAAAAGTGGATAATAGCCTTTTGCGGGATTTTTGTGTGTTTATTGACAACATGGAAGCATCTGGGTCTTTTGAAAGCTGCTGATCATATATGCTCACACAAGTTTGGTGTCCTCATTGTAGGCTAATATCTCCGTCACGTCCCAGTCTCCTGACGTCAGCGACTGTAGTGTGTCTGTGCTGCTGTTGGGCTAAAAAACAACAACAACAACAACAACAACAACAGGAAGTCACTTCTAACATGCTGTTAAAGGGATAGTTCACCCAAAAATGAAAATTTGCGGATCATTTACTCTCAGGCCATCCAAGACGTAGGTCACTTTTTTCTTCAGTAGAACTGTAAAGATGATTTTTAGACCGCTGAAAACATGATTCATAAAATGCAAGTCAATGGCTACCGGCACTTTACGCATCAGAAAAAGCACATCAGGTAAGACAAAATTGATACCTGTGGCTCCTGAAGATATATTGAGGTCTTATGAAGCGAAACAATCCACCTGTGCAAGAAACTGAACATTATTTACAACATTTCTGCCTGTGTAATCCATAGCCTCAGGCAAACAGTCCGGAGTGATGTTTGGTTCACGAACAAATCATTCTTTTGAACCGATTCTTCTTGATGAACTGGTTCATCTATGGATTACAAACAATAATGTTCTGTTTCTTACACAGACCGAACCTGCAAGAACTCAATATATCACCAGATATAACCACAGGTATTAATTTTCCATACTGTTCTACTGAAGAAAAAAAGTCACCTTCCTCTTAGATGGCCTGAGGGCGAGTGAATTAACAGCAAATTTTCATTTTTGGGTGAACTATTCTTTAAACCTTCCTAAGTAGCATGTGGTTTCTCAGTGACAGCTCACCTGGGAAGTGGACATGGATATGTGGAAGAACTTCCCTCGGCCACCCTGTGGAACGGCTCGGGTGAAGAAGAACCTGTATCCGTTTCTGGAGAACAGCGGGGGTTCGTTCTGCAGAGAGATTCACGAACATTCGAACAGCGCTCTTACACACACATCCCAGGCGTGTGATGCGTGACTCACCTGTCTGTGAAGCCAGCTGTCACTCTCATCTTCATGTTTCTGAAAACACACCGACAGATTATTGTTTTTCTCAGTATGTCTCCTATTGTTCGACAAATCCTTTATATACAGCCGAAGCACTGACTAATCTGACATGCATTTTAATACAATTCGATGCAACAATAGGCGCCGTCACCCTTGTAGCCTTTTCTGGAAAATTAAAGGTCATGACGTAATTCTCACACTTTTGTTTGTGTCATTTTACAGTATTATAAAACATGGACCATAGTGATAATTAAGTGTGTGCTGGTGTATATCAGAACATACCTTTGTGCAGATGCCTGTGGTGGCCTCACACAAGGTCAGGATGGAGTTGTTCTGTGCTCGGTTCAGCCAGTTTACTGCTAGTTTGGTGCTGGTTGCCCACTTCACCATGGTGATGTAGTAATCTTTCCTGCAGAGGGAAGCTGGTTAAAATACCACTTCAAACTGTGTCAAACAGAGCCTGTGTACATCTTTTTGTGGGTAAATGTGTTTATTTAAAAAAGACTTTGGGCAAAATGGATTTTGATTATTAGCTTAATTCAAAAATGCTCTAAAAAGCTTTTTTTAAAGCCATTCTTCTGTCGAGTAATGCAGTCCATTAGTCTGACTCTAGCCTGTTTACAGAGTTTCTTAAAGAGATACGATATCTTTCAAACGTTTGGGGTGTTTTTTTTTTGTTTTGTTTTTTAAAGAAATAAATATATTTATTCAGAATGGACACATTAAATTGATCAAAAGTGATAGTAAAGACATTTATAATATTACATTTTCAAATAAATGCTGTTCTTTTGATCTATTTTTCATCAATGAATCCTGGAAAAATCTATCATGTTTTTAAACTTTCTATTGATCAAAGAATCTTTTTTAAAAATTGATTATTATTTTAAGTTTTTTATTGATAATCAGCATATTAGAATGATTTCTGAAGGATCATGTGACACTGTAGACTGGAATATTGATGCTGAAAATTCAGCTTTTTTATCACAGGAATAAATAACAACCACAATATGACAACAATTTTTACTGTAATTTTACCAAACAAAGGCAGACTTTCAAAAACATTAATATAACATTTCTGACCCCAAACATTTGAACGCTAGTGTATATTGTCAAAATGAAGGCATATTAAAATTGGTTATCGAAACTCCTCAATGCAACAGATGAGCATGATAAAGCATGTTGTTGTGCGGTCACAGGCAGATCTTCACCTGATTCTGGGGTCTTCTGGTTTCCTCATCCTCACTGTGTGTAAAGGACCGTTCAGACTCACCACTGACAGATAGATATCAGGGTTCTCTTCCCCAGCCTACAGAGACAACAGAGCTCTCATCACGGGACCCTTACAGGGGTATTTCACTAAACAATGAAAATGAGTTTTTCTGTTGAGCACAAATAAAGATATTTTAAAGAATGTTGGAAAAAGTCAATGGGTTGCTTGTTTGGTTACCAACATTCTTCAAAATATCTTCATTTGTGCTCAACAGATGAAAGAAACTCAGACCAGTTTGGAACAACTTGAGGGTGAGTATATGATGACAAAATTTTTTCGTTTTTGGGTGAACTATCTCTTCAAACCGCATGATTCTAGAATCATTGTGACAAACACCACAAAATATATTTTGTGCAAACAATATTTATCTGTTCCATTAAATTTCAACTGGTAAAGCACCTGCAAAGGTCATGGGTTTAATTCCCAATGCAGGCTGTACTTTGAGTGCACTGTAAGCTGCTTTTGGAAAAAATCTGTCTGGCAAATGAATAAATGTAAATTAGGTACATTTTTAATTTTTAATATTCTCCTGTCATTTTTTATCCATCTATTGAAGCAGTGTGTGCATGCTTTACGCTTGAGGAGCAATGAGGTTTGTTCTCGTGCATCAAGCAAGCATGACTGAGCTTCTGTTGACCATATTCTATTTGCTCTACGTACATGAATAACATAATGAAAGCCTAAATTAAATGTGTTTATCATATAAAGTGATCAGGTCTCTTCAGAATGCTGAATAAATCACTTGGTTAAATCATTTTTTCCAGCTTGAAAATTTTGGTCGACTTTCAATGGATGAACTAAAACAATGAGAGGATATAACAAATACCTTCTTTTGTTTTCTGAAGATAACCCAAAGTCTTATAGTTCGGAAAAACATGACAGATTTTTCATTTTGGGGAGCACTGTCCCTTTAAATGACACTCAAGACAACAGCAAACATCAGATCCCATTTCAAGGTTACAGAGACATTGGAAGATACTGACATTGAGGAACACACACAACCAAGCCTTGGTTTGATCATAAAAACAAGCTGCAGAGATTTACTTTAGGGTAGCGGTACTCCTGTCCGCTGGGATACAGCGCGTTTGTGAACATGGGTATCTCCATCTTGGGCACCAGAGTGTCATTGATGGTGGCATATGCCAGTCTCAGACCATCTGGTGACCACCAGTGAGCGATGTGACTCTGGAAGATCTCCTCTGTGAACACAAACAAATGAAACACGAGTGGATTAAACACAAAACTGAAGCTTTATACTAAAGGAAGTCTACACTGGACACATGTCTTGTAAAGCTTCGCTGTGTGGTGTGACCGCATCTCTGTCAGATCCTAATATGCGTTAAAGGATTAAATATACTTTCAAGCAAACGCAGACAGAGGACACGCTGCAAAATACATAACTGCAACATGTGCAAAAACTGCGCGTGTGATTTATCGCATCCATTTGCCTGTAGGCTGCTGCCTCGGGAGTCTCATCCATCACTGCATACAGCTGACAGCCGAGAGCTGGAGGAGGAACAGAGCGGCTGTCAGACGAGGGAATGTAAAATATGACTGTCTGTAACCCCGCAAACTGAACCTCTAGAGCTCATTAATACATTACGTAACCTAGACGAGAACAACACTGACAGGACTCATTTTATTTGTTTGTTTATTTATTTCTTGTGCAAGAATAGGGCTTATTCAATAAATGTTCATACATTCTTATGCAAAATCTGCTTGATGATTTAAACAGAAATTTGTTCATAAATATAAGCCCTGATGACTATGGATTTCAATATATATTTTGTAAAATTGTTCTGTTCAAACCTGCATCACCAACATGAGCACCTGGGACATTAACCACTACACCACAGTTCACCTAATAATTAATAATTAATTAATAATATATATTTTTAATTTAATGTCAATACAAACCAAAATGCTTTTCTGTGAAACATCAATAGAGAAATTAAGCAGATGTGTGTGTGCTGTAGCAGCTTCTGTATTATTTTAGTAACATTTATATACTTTTATAATATTTATTTGTTTTTATTTTTGTTTTTATCTGTCAGTGTTATTTTGGTAATATTTATATATTTTTTTATAATATTTATTTGCTTTATTTTAATTTTTGCTTAAGTTTTAGCAACTCTATAATGTGCTTTTGTCAATTTAATAGTTCTTTTTTACTAATATTTATATACTTTATAGTATTTATTTGATATTTTTATTTTGTTTTATTTTCATTTTAATTGAAGTTTTAGTAGCAATATGCAATTGTCATTTCAATATTTCTTTCTAGCGACATTTCTATACTTTTATAGTATTTATTTGCTTTTATTTTTATTTTTTCAGACTTCATTTTAATTTCAGTTTAGCTAAAGTTTTAGTAGCTCTGTAATGTGCTGGTAAAATTTCTATTTAGATTTATTTCAGTTTTTTAGTTTTAGTTTTGGTAAATTTTAGTGCTTCATCTAATTTTATTTCAGTGATATTTATATTTAATTTTATTTGACCTTTTTTCATGTAACAAAAGCTAATTTTAATAGTTTTAGGTTTACTTAACAATACCAACATGGTTTTCCATACAACAAAAGTAGCATGAAAATAGAATAAAATGGTTTATTTGACTCATAGTTTCATATTACCATCCATGTTTGCTTTATGGAAAGAAGCAGCTTAAACATTCTTCAAAATATCTTCTTTTATGTTCCACAAATGACAAAATGTAAATTTTCCCTATGTGAACCAATTCTTACTCTGTCTGTTCTGATTAAATGCTATCTGTCATGAAATGTGAGACCACGGGATGGCAGTAGAGGACTTTACACAGCATAGAATAAATGGACTAGAGCATGTGACTAAGAATAGCCTCAGACTGAGATGTTAATTTAGGATAAAATACAATACAGTTCAGCATGTGTCAGAAACAAACATGCTGCCAATGTGCCCTCATACAGCAGGAACGACAGAACTACAGAGCTGACAAGGACAAGGAAAAAAACATAACTGATGAACACGTGTGCACAAGCAAATGTATTATTAAGTTTTTATAATACTGCTCTGTTTGCCTGTAATGCTTTGAAAAAGATACGTCTTCAGTTGTACAAACTATGAAAAACAACTGCATCAATATTACACAAAAATTAATAAATGAAGAGTAAAATACTTGCTTGTTGTAAAATTTGAGATATAAAAGACCCTTCTGCTCAACAAGGCTGCATTTATTTGATCAAAAATACAATATAAAAATAAAATAAAATGTGAAATATTATTATAGTTTTAATCAAAAGATTTCTATTTCAATATATATTGGAATATAATTTATTCATGTAGTGCAAAGTTGAATTTTCAGTATCATTACTCCAGTCTTCATCATTCTAATATGCTGATTTGCTGTTCAAAATTATTATTATTATTATTATTATTATTATTATTATTATTATTATTATTATTATCAGCACTGAAAACACTGCTTACTTTTTTGTGATACTTTTTTCATTATGTTTTACAAATGTGTAAATTAGCAGTAATAGGTTAACGCAAACTCTTATTTACATCAGGCACATTTGACTCAACTACGCAGTAAAATAATTAGTTGTGCAAGTCCTATTTTATATAAACATTTAATGATTGAATACCATAATAAAGGCTCACAATTTCAAAAGTTTTTACATGGTTTTGGTTTCTTTTTTCTTTTTCCTCACTCATTGTACTGGAGCAATGACAAAATATTATTTTAGTAAACAGTTTCCCATATTTCAATAATAAAAGTATTTAATTTTTCAAGTGTGTGCACATTACTGCAAAGCACATAAACGTATCAACTAGTCTAGATTTAGTACAGATGCAGAGGAGTTTCAGACTGCTTGATGGATTTTAATGGCAGACGCAATGCTCAGCTACACACCCTGATGAAGAGATGCGATATGAAAAACAGTGTTATCAAGCTTGTGCTATAAGTACAGCCCATCATACACACACGTGCTGAAAACTGAAAGCCAGTTTGACCCTGTTTGCTTCCTTAACACATGTTGCCGGTCTTCTTTTGTGCAAGTGATTCAAAGGAAAAAAATGTTTTTGTAATATTTCATCAAATTGTTATAACTCGCTCTGTCTTTCCTTTTCAGCTGATGTCACTAGGGTCACTTAAATTTTAACCAACAGCATTTCACTTTCACAATTTACTGCAATTAAAGTACTCTAAATCATGCCTACACTGCAGACCGCATAAAGCCAGGGAAATCTGTGAAATGTGTGTAAATTTGAAAGTGTAAGCAAACACTTGATATAGCTAACAGAGACTGAATGAAGTCTAAATGAACATAGTCCTAAGGCAAACATAGTATTTTAGAATGAGAGTATTAAAATCATAATGATTGTGAGAGATTATACTCAAATGCTGTCTTAAATCACACTATTGCATACTGGAATATAAAAAGGTTTATCTTGAGCTCACATCCCAATGCTGTTCATACGTTAACAGTTCTCCACTGCGTCCAAATTATTATGCAAGTGACATATCAATAGGATTTCGGTACAATAAAGAGTCAGATTTTTGTTTGTGTTGTTTTTGCCATCTTTTTAGATAACTGGTATAAATCTCAGACAGGTTTGGTCAATAGTTTACCAGGTCTTCTTAGGTAAATGGAAACCCTACTTAAAGAGGTTGTTCCACATTATTAAGCAAGTCACAGTTCTCAAGTCAAGTTAAGCTTTACTGTCATTCCGCTACATGTGTGGACATACAGTGGAATGAAATGTCATGCCTCACAGGACCACGGTGCTACATAAATGCAGACATACAACAATGAATTAAACAGTATAAACCTATACACAACTGACCTACTGACAGATTTTGAATATGAATATACTATATATAAATGTTTACCTATACATAGACTGAAAAGGAAAAATATATAGACTATACGAATGTGTCACATAATACTGTACATGTGCAAAGAGAAACAGCAGGCTGGGGAAGTGTGCAAGATGATTTGTAGTGCACGAGCATGTAAACACATATTTGAGTCTTGTGTACACACAGCAGTGTGTGTGAAAAGTGTCTAGTGCGCATAGAGCAGAATTGCACAAAAAAGAATGTTTCAGACAGTTTTCTGTGATGTGGTAAGGCTGGGGGTGTGTGGGGGGTGGAGGAGGTGAGATGGTCCATGTTTCAGGAGGTAGGGGGTTTGTGTGGGGTTTCAGAGGAGGGTGGGTGGTCTGAGTTCAGGGCTCTCACAGCCTGGGGGAAAAAGCTGTTGAGTAGTCTGACGGAGTGGGCTCTGATGCTCCGCTATCGTCTACCTGATGATAGGAGCTGGAAGAGACTGTGGGAGGGATGGGTGGGGTCCTTCACGATACTGTTGGCTTATGAAATATGGTGACGAAGAAAGATGAAAAGTATGAAACAATGCAATGTCTTGCAAAAGGCATCAAAACAAACAATATTTCGCGAAAACCTAATAGAAATTATTGAACTGTCAAAAGATTTGTGAGTGACTTAGAGCACAGAAGATCTTGGTCAGATAAAGATTTATTAAGGAAAGTTTCTGTCAAACAAATGAACTGTATTGTAATGGCAGCTGTAAATGAATGACAGATGTTTGAAGCTACTGGAGTCTCAAGATCCTCTCCATGCAGACTGACAGTTGTGTGTAAAGCTGCGTTTCAGTCACTGCTAACCAAACCTCACAAAGAGAAACCTGCACAGTGGCTGTAGAAGCACATTTTCAAACTGTTTCGCATCATGGTATTTATGCAGCATGGGATAGTGTGTTGTCCTGCATGAAAATCCTTTTATTTCTGAGAGCATTATTCTTCATTTTATACCACAGCAGAAAATGGTCAGTTATCTTGCAGAAGTCATTTTGACACCCTTAACATCTCACTTCCCAATATTCCAACCCAAATCATCACCCACCGCCTCCTTCCTGATGTTTCAGTCTCATTTGAATAGGATGGCCATTCATCAGAAATCCATTTATCTGGACCATCCATTGTACTCATTCGTAAGTGAATAAAACTATTTAAAAACAAGTCTTCATGTGTTTCTACAGCCACTGTGCAGGTTTCTCTTTGTGAGGTTTGGTTAGCAGTGACTGAAACGCAGCTTTACACACAACTGTCAGTCTGCATGGAGAGGATCTTGAGACTCCAGTAGCTTCTAACACCTGTCATTCATTTACAGCTGCCGTTACAATACAGTTCATTTGTTTGACAGAAACTTTCCTTAATTAATCTTTATCTGACCAAGATCTTCTGTGCTCTAAGTCACTAAGTCAAATCTTTTGACAGTTCAATAATTTCTATTAGGTTTTCGTGAAATATTGTTTGTTTTGATGCCTTTTGCAAGACATTGCATTGTTTCATACTTTTCATCTTCAGAAAGATATTTCTTCCTCACCATATTTCATGAGAACTGTGACTTGCTTAATAATGTAGAACAACCTCATCAAGTAGGGTTTCCATTTACCTAAGAAGACCTGGTAAACTACTGACCAAACCTGTCTGAGATTCATACCAGTTATCTAAAAAGATGTGAAAAACCACACAAACAAAAATCTGACTCTTTATTATACTGAAATCCTATTGATATGTCACTTGCATAATTTGGAACGCAGTGTAATAATATCTACATTTCATTAACAAAGGATGATTTTTATTTTATTTTTTTTTTCTGTTTAATATGGAGTATGTTTAGTTTTTACTGTATATGCTTATGATGAAATAAAAACATGGTTTTAATTTACAACTGTTGAATGTCACATATTTGGCTGCTTTTTACAGATATTTGTATCTGCCAGACTAAGGTAATTGAATTAAAATGAACAAATAAACTTTGGGAAAATTTAGTTATTTTGTCTTGTAGAAAATATTAAAATATCTGTTAAGTCCATTTCATCAGGAAGGTTTAAAAAAAGTTATTTTTTTTCTTGCTATGTATAGTATATGTATTTTTCCAAATTATAACTTTATCTTGCAAAATCTGCCAGATCTAGGCTAATAAGCAGAGATGTACATTCCAGCAATGTCGTTTAAATAAGAATAAAAAGTAATATATTCATATAACTTGAGAGGAAATGTGCTGAGTCAGATAGATGGGTGAGACACTGTATACAAATAAACAGAATCTCCACCCAGCCTAAACACATCAGACAGTCACAATCACTTCTGCTCTTTTATTACATGCACACAGCCCTCTGGGTTTTTTATTATTCATGCTTATGGGTTTTACCTTCATAGAGCCAGTCAGCAAGTCCATTAAATACGACCCCCAGACTGCCTGTGGACACCAGACGGACTGATGGGCTGTTCACTTGCGCCTTGTAGTAGATGTTATTCTCAAAGATGAAAACCTGTCAGGAAAGAAGAAAGTACTATTGTTGGAAAGACCATGTCAAACCAGACAAAGTAACTCCTGAAACTAAAAGATTTTAGAGCACAACAGCAGGGTTATGGCTATAAAAATCCCACTCATTTTCTCTATAGAAAAACTGAATTAGCGATAATGTATACAACTTTCAAGACAGATCTACCATGATCTCTAAGATTGTTAAGTTCAAGTAGTATGGTTTCTGCTTAAAAAGAATCTTGGGTTAAAAACTACACTACCTATAATCCCTAAAATGAGATACATCAATCAGAAAGTTGCTCTTACTATAT